>NC_134708.1:1310625-1628281 GCF_043290135.1 Rhipicephalus microplus
GAAGGTAATGCAATTAAAGTTACACTTGCGCATGGTACGGCTGCTGACGTAACTTTTTTCTCGGCTCATGCAAAAAATTTACTCTCATACTGACCTGAAAAACTTCCCCGATGGATGTAAATAAAAACTCCCCTGGCACCACGCAAAAACCTCTACTGGTGGGGAGTAAACTTTTTACTCCCTCCGGACGGTGCTTATAAAACTCCCATCGGGGCGTGCGCTAGAGGACAAGGTCATTTACTCCCATCTCGGCTTATTTCTGTTTACAGTGAACGATGATGGCACGACTGTTGCAAGTGATAAATCACGGACGCTTACATTCCACAAAACACAGACGCGCCGATTGACACTTCACTTTCACCTTACTACGAATGACCACGACGACAATCGTTGAGAGTGGTCATCCTCAGGCGATATGCTTGGTGCATCTGCTGATGAAAGAGACGCCGACTTGCTGCTTCACGCGGCCGAAACGATGGAACGCGATGAAGCTATGCCACTTCGGTGCAGTTCAAACACTGCAAAATCAAAAAACCTCCTAAGCATTTCCCCAAAGGTGAACATGGTTAAGTGCGAATACACGGGGTGATGCTATGAGGGGTATTTATTAATTCGCACTATTATATTTATTAATCACACTATGGTGCCTTTATGGTGTAATGGTTCCTGGGAATCGCAATTTGATCACACGGGGGAGTTTACGTTAACTCACTGGCGAATGCCAACGGATTTTAACTTTACTCCCCCTCACGACCCGCTCTCGACGGGAGACTGAGAGAGAAGGCGGGCGCGCGAAAGAGAGGGGTGCGCGCGCAGCTGCAGCGAGCGAGGAGAGCGGAGGAGCGAGCGAAGGGGGAGGGGATATAAGGCGCGTTACTGACACCGATATCAGCGTCGCGTCCGTGGCTTATTCGGTAGAGCGTCGCGCTGCAGCCCGCCAAGTCCTCTTTCCTTTAAAGATAGAAGACTGCGGACGCCGCCGACGGCGGTGGATGGTTTGGGGTCGCTTATAAAGTGTATTCACACTTAAAAACGTCACCATTGAATGACGGTCAGCGAGTACGATGCGAGTCGATAAAACAGCTTCTTGACGAAGAAAACACCACAGGAAAACCGAATGGACGCCTCCCTGTCTCGGTGCTGTGGCAAATCGTCTCTCGCTGTGAACGGCCTCATGCTGACTTTGTCATTGGTTCATCATGATTTTTACGTCATAGCATAGAGCGGCCGCAGTTGGACGCGCATAATACAAATGGTCTGCGGGACAGTTTGCTTTTTATTCTTGGGCAACGCCTCCCAGAAAAACTATGTCTGGAACGTCGCTCTCATTTCAATTGGGAGCCTACTGCCAGTACGCGGTCTCGGAGGCCATGCCTCCTGCCTTGTGTTGCGACCGGCTGCCGCGTGAGACCGCTCGCCTCCGTACCGCTCAGTCACGTGACATCATGGCTGCTCGGAGGCAACTGTGAGAACATTGATGTGTTCGCGGGAGATGGCCATCGGAAACGCCGTCTGCGACCCCGAAGGAGGAGAGTAATATCAGAGGCACATCAGATGGTTGGGCAGCGCGCTCGCGGCATAAATTTTTTTTAGGAGGCGTTGCCTTGGCTTGTCACCGACTATAGAAAGTATCACCCGTGTAAGTATTTCGTTCTTTGCTGTTTCTAGTTTTCTGGTTTTCTTGTGCCATTTCACCTCTTCCCTGCCCCGGTAAACAACGATGGCGTCATTCGGTTGCAGCAAATTGACATCGAAGCAGGACACCGGGGACCTGCCAGTGTTAAGCAACACCAGCGGCTTAGAAGAAAAATTGCGATTGGAAACTGTACGTAAACAAGCAATGACCCTTTTCCTAAATTGCGTTGCATTCGTGGTCGGTGTTTCGGCCGTCGAATATTGTTGATACGATAACGCTGAAGATCGCTGAACACCGTTCCGGTCGGCGTCTTCAGAGGGAGTCGCTTCGCCTGGGTAACAGATGCGCTCATGTGCATTACCCTGTTGACCGTGCAAAAACAGCGATCTTGGCCGAGCAAAGATTGCGTTTCACTCAAATGTATTTACGAAGGTCAGGCGCCCGGTCATGACTGATATGTCCCAAGATTTCTGCTTCCCATCGTTGCCTTCGCGTCCCCTAAAAAATAACGTGAGCGTATCGAGAAAGCTCGTGCGTCTCTAAAAGAAGGAGCACAGTGATTTTGATTGTGTATGTACTGAAACTTAAGAGGTGTTTTCTTGGCTTTACGTTGTTCCAATTGCCCAGTACCTGCTCGGTCGTACGTTTTTTTTCCCTAAATTAAATCTGAACGCTTCAAAAAAGCTTCGTGTGCTCTCCCTTGAAAACAGGGAACATTTGATTGTTTTTCTCCCATGGAAATGTAAGATATATTGCATGGTGGTGCGAAAAAGAACATGTTGGATGCGCTTGCGAAACCAAAACCGAGATTGAACGAAAACAGACTATCGGCGTAGTAACACATGTGCAGAAGCTCCGCCCACGTAGCTTCGGCTGTGCTGTCACAGAAAGTTTTCGCCGTCGATAGTTCATGGCACTGCGGCCCAACCTTCGCTAAACCTTGCTAAAACCAAGGAGGCTACGTCCAGCGAGTTTAATGTGGCAACCTTTTCTGGTCGGATAGTGCTCAAAGAGAGTGCTTCCGTTACTAGTCCTTTTTTTAGTAAGCATCCAATTCAAGGCAAATTTTATTGGAGATTACGTCACCGATACTCGTCTCTGTAGGTTATTTGATAAGAAAGAACTATATTTTTATTTATGATGAACGTGCGCGGGCTTCCTCCTCAATTCAAAAGAGTGCGCGCGTGCCGCTCCTCTAGTCCGGACGTGTAGGGGGCTACTTACTACTACTAACACTACTACTACTACTACTACTACTACTACTACTACTACTACTACTACTACTACTACTACTACTACTACTACACATACATCGCGGACGTACGACCCATGGCCTAAGGAGCTTCGCCCCCTAATAAATTCACCACAACGCGAATATCAACGTTTCTAGATACTGTCAGTTGGAAAAGACCGCTGTGGAGGCGGTGCCAAGTTGTATCCACTCCGAGGGTGGCGCTGACGTAGCGTTGAGATCGAGCCGCCGCTGCCGCCGGCTAGCGGCCACTTCCCGTGACAGCATCGACGTGTGTGTGTGTGTGTGTGTGTGTGTGTGTGTGTGTGTGTGTGTGTGTGTGTGTGTGTGTGTGTGTGTGTGTGTGTGTGTGTGTGTGTGTGTGTGTGTGTGTGTGTGTGTGTGTGTGTGTGTGTGTGTGTGTGTGTGTGTGTCGCTAGGTCAGACCACAGCGGCTTGAGCTTGAAGGTTAGATTTCGATCATCGCAACTTGTATTTCACATGGCACATGAAGATCAAGCGCGCTTTAGAGAATTAGCAGTTTAACACAGTATACTTGCCGACCTGCAGTGCGCCGGGCGGTCGAAGTGGCTATGCCTCCGATGAAAACACTTGAGATCGGCGGCACTTCTTCAAAGTCCCAATGACCCTGCCTTTCTCAAAGCCTGGACAGCTGCTATTCCACGAAAAGCCTTCCAGGCGACAGTCAATACCTACATTGACGATCTAAACTTCGAATCCGAGGATCTAATCACTTGCTGCAAGCACATCATAGGCGGTGCAGAAGACTGAGGCGCAAAAAACATATCGTGAAGTAGGAAGAGCAGAAGAGAAGAAAGGACGAACTCTTCCTGCTTCACGATATGTGTTTTGCGCCTCAGTCTTCTGCACCAAGTATGTACCAACTAGCCCCAAAACAAGTCCTCTTGGAACATCGTAGGTGGGAACGTTGCCAAAATTCCACGTTGTAGGTGCCGTTCGTGAAATTTTCCCGAATACCCTTGCAGACTTGTCTAAACCAGGGGACTTAAGTCGCAAAAGGAAGCCGCTGAAACTTATAGAAACCGCGAGTTTCGAGGGCCGTGTGTCCGTAAGTGGTTTCGATGAGTCTGACGTTAACACGGAGAACAGCGATGTTAACGAAGCTACTGGCGTCCCATCCAATACAGAGTTGTGTCAAGAGGTAGCTGCTTGGTTTCTTGCATTACAAGGCCAAACAAAGTTCCAAGCCTGGAATGTCGAACTTATCGAGGAAGTTCTTTTTTTTTTCAAAGTTGCGTTTGTAGAGGTGAGTACGGCACCTACGTCTAATGCTATGTCGTCTGTAAAGCTGTGCGTGCGGCTGCACCAAACTGGCGCCGTCAGTGGTCGAGGTAGAGGAAAATCATAAACTAGTTTTAGTGCTGTAGCTCTCCGGCACTTTTTAAAACGAATCGCATAGTTCAGAGGCCGCCATTGTTGCACCATTGAAACGAATAGCTCGGGGTGCAGCACCTCGTAAAATGGATCATGTGGTGCAGGCGAATCAAACGAGCGTCTTCGCATTTCACCCCCATAGAAATGAGGCCACTGTGGCTGGACTCAAACCTGTGTTGTTGAGCTCGACAGTGCCACATAATCTAACTAATGTATACAGAGGTAATGTTTCAGTTTCAATATTATCGAAGTGTAGATTCCATACCACGGTAGACAGCCAATGCTTGTGGCCAATCTAAAGCACCCCTCAACGATGTGCGAGGTAAAACAGTCGCAAATACAGCATTTCAAGTGTGAGGCTCGAGATGACCTGTTGTAGTGGTCGTTCAATGTGCTTGCAGAGTGGACATTCGTGGGTAGTGATCTTGTCGTTGCATGGAGTTTGGAAAAACAAGTAACATCACCAGATACCGATAAGCAGAATCAATACATGAAATTTCCGAAAATAAACAAATAAACTTGGTTAACTAGTCAACAGCACTATGGGATACACATACGTAATGATACCTCATAACCGGTGTATCACTCGGGGCTGCTTCTTCTCAAGGCATGTCAAGTAGCAGATACCTTGCCCATTGTACACAGCTGCTTTTATGTCAGGTAGGCCAGAAGGCTGTGGAAAAAAAAAAGTTATTTCTGATTTAAGTGACGCTTTCTTTGTCACACTATAGCGAAACCACGCCCATAATATGCAATGCTCTTAACTCTTTCATGCACAGAACTTTATTATTGGAGGGAAACAATATTTTATTGAAAATATAGCCTTCATCCAAAAATGACTTTTATAACACGGCAAAAAAAATTGGCACATTGGTCTAAAAGAAATGAGGTGGTCACCTGAGGTGACCACCGTGGAGCAAGTGTCTACAGTGTCTATAGATTAGCCTTCGTCCAAAAATGACTTTTATAACACGGCAAAAAGAATTGGCACATTGGTCTAAAAGAAATGAGGTGGTCACCTGAGGTGACCACCGTGCAGCAAGTGTCTACAGTCACTCTCGGTGGAACGCTGCAAAACAGTCCTTGTTTCCCCTCAGGCACAATGGGACGTTGCACGTCTCGCACATCCATGTCGTTCTCGAAGGCTGCGATTTCGTGCTGCACATACCACACCTGCGCTTCGTGCATCTCTTTGGCTGATGCTTGCTGTGTGTTAGACGTATGGCCGTATCCACATGTGGCTTAGATTTTTTAATCTGTACTGTGTTGTTTGCGCTTGATAATGTGCCCCTCTTACAAACCAGGGCTTCCGCTGTAAGAGATGTCGTCACACTTCTCCGGAAATCTTTCATGGTAAAGTGCTCCACTCCTTCAAGTTCACAGTGTATCAAAAAAGCATTCACAACGCAGCAATCCAGTAGGTGGAAAAAGATTCTGTGCCACCACTTCCGTGATTTTCTGTCTATTTCATATTGCCCTTTGCACTGATCAAATTTGTCTACAAAATTCATATTATGGTTGTAGTCTTGCAAAGCCGCCGGACAGGACACCTTGCTCAATGTCCCATCCCTGTTTTTCTTGTCCACTTCAACCTCATTGGAAGGGTCATGAAAATTTGTTAGCAAATAAACAGTCCTCTTGTCCTTCCATTTTAGACAGCAGAGGCCGTCGTCGCTGACACTCCAGTCTGTGTCGCCTCTTTTCATCGATTTGTCAGCCTGCAAGCATGGCAAGTTCTTTCTACTGGAATTCACTGTCCCACATGCGTAAATGCCATCGTGCAGAAGGTCTTTCAGGAGGTTGTAGCTCGTAAAGTAATTATCGAAAAAAACACGATGCTGCTGGCCCACAAGGTCATGACATAACTTCCTCACAACTTGTGCACCTAGCTCCTTCTGAACACCGTTCTCAGATATACCGGTGTAAATATCAAATTTTAGATTATAGCCACTGCTGGCACAAAGCATCCACACCTTGTAGCCACGCTTCACAGGCTTCTTTGGCATATACTGCTTCAGCGAGCTCCTTCCCTTGAACTTTATCATAGACTCATCGATGGCGAGCAGCTCGGTGGGCAAGTAATTTTCCGCAAATGTTTTCGATAGTTCAGTGAGGAGTGGACGGACTTTGTACAACTTGTCAAAGTTGGGGTGATCCCTCGCTGGCTGCAAGATATTATCATTCAGATGCAGGTGTGATAAAAGCCAGCCGAATCTGTTGACAGGCATAACTTTCGAAATGAAAGGATCATGCAAGTCAGGCGCAGTAGACCAGTAATCCCGGTAACTTGGGCTTCTTTTGATCCCCATCAGGAGATTGAGCCCCAAGAAGGAACGCATTTCTTCCAATGTGGTGGGTGTGTATGACTTGCCCTGCTGCTGAGCGCAAAGATTTGTTTGAAATACCAGCAACTCCATCAAGGACGGCGTCCAGAATAAGCTTAAGATGTCATAAGGACTTGTTTTCTCTACGTTTTGGATAGAAAGTGGCACCCCACTACATAATAGAAAGTCCAGCGGTGGCGACATTTTATAGGAAGGACTCCACACAGGTACCTTCGCAGTCATGACAGGAACGTCATCTTGTTCGCTCTCTGTATCGGAAGACTCGCACACTGCAGAGATGGCTTTTCTTGCCTCAAGTCTCTGTTTGCTCGTTTTGACAGCTTTATCATTTACTTCATACTCAGGGTCACTGTCACTGAAGTCGTCACCTCCTGCGAAACTGTCCGAATCCGATGGTATTTCGACAAAGTCTTCCGCTGAAACACCAAGAACAAATCATATATTGCCGGCCGTCCAGACCCTTCATGCATGGTGGTTACCCTAGGGGACCACAAACTTCAGCAACAAAGCGCTCTCGAATAAATGAGCGCAGCACTTCAATTCTACTTTCCATAGTATAGGCAACTTATACAACACTCTATCCTGTGATATTAATTCACTACGAAGAGGACTTACCTTTCTTTCCATAAAAAACTCTCGAGTCCATCGCGTATCGCGTGCTCGAGTCGAGACCAGCCGGAAAAAAACAAAAATAACACGTGACATCCGCCGCCGAGGAAAGTAGCGCCATCTCTGTTGTAATGTCAAAAGCTTCAACTGGCGCGCTGTTTGAACGTTGATATGCGGGACCCGCGTACTTCAAGAGAAAAAAATGAAGAAAAGGTGGTTACATGGGGTGACCACCATGCCGGAAAGAGTTAGGTGCGACTGTGGTAAACTATTGACTTGTAGGTTTTGGCACTAATATATGAGCTTGCTATGAAGGCACATGCGAGGCGACAGTGATGTATTTGCCTTCTTTCATCGCAACGGCCTGGTTTGTGTTACCTGGCGACAAAGCTTCGAAATTCACTATTGAGTCGGCGACTCGCTCACACGTGAGGTTATATATGCCGCAAGTAACGCATTTTTTCGGTGGCATATTATGAGACGTTAAAAATTTAATATTGCAATGCTCTGCTGCAGTGGGATGCCTGCGCAATCATTGGCAAAAAAAGAACTACATATGTTCAAAATGAAGCAACTAGCCCAGCAAGCAACAATCAAACGATTCGCGCGCCCGTGGTGTGAAATGGGAAAACGACGAACGAGATAACAGCGAAAACAAGCATCTACACGGTGATCAAGGCATGCGCAGGGCAGTTTGCTGATAAAGATGAGAGTTCAACCAGACAGCGCTCAATGCATTCGCACTTTCTTTCCAGGCCAAACTAATCGAACACGTGCGAATGGTTTGCAACATCGACGCAATAACACGTGGCATAATAACGTTTTCGCACCATTTCACCACAAAACACTCCAACATATTTTGCTTACTTAAGCAGCATGTAATCGTACGCGCTTCTCCGTGTGACTTGGAAGCAGGGGATGCAGTCGTTTGCTAAGGGCAAAAGTTGGCAATAAGTATCAGCACGGGGCGTTACGGCACTGGCCGAATATCTCACAGCAATGAGAGTTCACAAAGCAAAAAGCGCAAACCGCTTTGCCTGCGAAGTGATCTCCACATGTTTGTGTGCATGGAAGACAGACGCGAAACGATTTGCAGACATCTATCAGCACGCGAAAACCTCGATGACGACGGATCTGACGCGGAACGTGCTTTTTGACGACTTTCGTTTGTTCCACTTCTCAAGGGGAAGGCCAAGGCTTTCCTTAGACACTTCTTGCTATCTTTTCAGCCACGATACCACAGAATACCTATAACGCATTTTTTTTCTAGTTTTTTAACCTGGCCCCGGCTTGTCGCAACTTCAAATGGACTGCGAATGGTTAAAAAAAAAAAAGATGCGGCGTGACGTTTGGGTGACGTCAACAAATTTGTCACGTGGGCGAAACGGTTCGACCAGCAAAAAAAATAAAATGACCCCATATTTGCGTGTTAATCTGCAAATGTCGTCGAAAGACGATAGTCTTGCTTAGGGAGAGGGTGAACAAACATTTGTTTGATGTTCTGCGCAAGAAAATTGGTGAATGGTATTCTGGAGGCGCTGCGTTAAAGTGCCTCGCTCATTCGCCCCTGGTGAGAAGGGGCGAATGAGCGCATCAAGTCACGCACACGTGAGACATGAGCACTATCGGGCAGTTATCCTGGAAAACGGGGCGCGCGCCGTGTGCGCCCGTCTCTGAGGTGATAAGGTGTAGAACGCAAGTCGACGGGTAGGTGCCACCACCATGTCGTCTTAGCAAAGCGTTGGAAACACTTGCCGTTTCGTGCAAGCGTTGCATGGCCAGCGCAGTGTTATGAAGGCTACGATCCTTAAAATTACTTACTATGCCTTTTCTAGTAAAAAAATACACCTACATAATATTGACGTGTCGTTATGGTGCCTCAGATATGCACAATAATTGCTCTTTAATTGACAATCGCACAAGAATGAACGCTGAACCTTGAGCAATATTGGTGGGCGCTGCGGATGGGGTCCGCCGTTTGGACTATCGTTTCGTCACTTTGGTGCCGTTTAAGGTACCGTTAAGGGTGGACAAACAGACAAGTGAACAGATAGACAGACCAAAATTTTTGCGTCAAAGGTCCCCAAGAAAGACTATCGTCTTTAAAACAGTCACTCTTCTGCAACTTTTGCGTGTAGCACGGTTCAGCTCAGCTATTACAGGGAGAGGGAAAGAGGGACGCCGAAAGGCAGAAAGAAAGGGCAGAGAAATAGTGTGGCGGCAGGTTGTGCGTGCTTCCGTAGGATGGAAGAGCCGGAAAAACTCCGCACATTCCATCGCGGGCGCGTGCGTGCGTCAGCTGCACTTCACCCAGAGGCGTGCACGTCACCTACAGAAAGGAACCAATAGCGCTCGAGCACTCCTGACGCTGGCGTCCTCGTCGCACTCTTTTTCCTCTTTCGTGCGATGCGGGGCGCCGCCCGCACAACGGCCGCGACGGAGCAGCAGCGAGCTGAAGTGGCGCGCTGTTTACGAGGGAGGTAGCGTAACTCAATATGGTCCTGACGGCACCATATTCAGTTACTCTAGCGGGTGGGTGGTGATAGTGGTTAGAAGAGGAACAAGGCGCCTAATTTCTGCAGCCCTGTAGGGGAGCACGTCGCAGCGCCTACGAAGGGGGAGGATTATCCACTAGGCCGCTGACGCAAGCCCTCGGCCAGTGTGCGGTGACGTAAGCGGGTGCAAGGCTGTCGTCGTCTCATGGTCCAAGAATAGCCCGTGCCTCCCGTTCACCTCGTGTATTGCGTGCCGTTTCGGAAATTTCGTGACGCTACACAAATTACGGCTGGCACTTTCGAGAAGTACAATGAAGTCAACCCTGTGTCAACGTCATTCAAACTCTTTGGGCCAGTCCGAAGGCTCTTTCTGTCGTGCCGCGTCTAACTTGCATTTGCTGCTCTTCGTTGTGGCATGTTAAAATTTTATCAGGCCCCGGAAGATCCACTCTTGGCGTCTAACTTGCATTTGCTGTTCTTCGTTGTGGCATGTTAAAATTTTATCAGGCCCCGAAGGCCCACTCTTAGCATGGTAACTTTTTTAAATGCGAAGCATTTCTTAAGCGAACATCGGTGACTTTGAGCGTATCTATCTATCTATCTATCTATCTATCTATCTATCTATCTATCTATCTATCTATCTATCTATCTATCTATCTATCTATCTATCTATCTATCTATCTATCTATCTATCTGTCTGTCTGTCTGTCTGTCTGTCTGTCTGTCTGTCTGTCTGTCTGTCTGTCTGTCTGTCTGTCTGTCTGTCTATCTATCTATCTATCTATCTATCTATCTATCTATCTATCTATCTATCTATCTATCTATCTATCTATCTATCTATCTATCTATCTATCTATCTATCTATCTATCTATCTATCTATCTATCTATCTGTCTGTCTGTCTGTCTGTCTGTCTATCTATCTATCTATCTATCTATCTATCTATCTATCTATCTATCTATCTATCTATCTATCTATCTATCTATCTATCTATCTATCTATCTATCTATCTATCTATCTATCTGTCTGTCTGTCTGTCTGTCTATCTGTCTGTCTGTCTGTCTGTCTGTCTGTCTGTCTGTCTGTCTGTCTGTCTGTCTGTCTGTCTGTCTGTCTGTCTGTCTGTCTGTCTGTCTGTCTGTCTGTCTGTCTGTCTGTCTGTCTGTCTGTCTGTCTGTCTGTCTGTCTGTCTGTCTGTCTGTCTGTCTGTCTGTCTGTCTGTCTGTCTGTCTGTCTGTCTGTCTGTCTATCTATCTATCGAGCCGCCTACGACCTTTAGCTCTTCTGGCCGTTTCGATAATGGCATCTATACCAAAATTGGTATGTTATTGTATGACGAGCATAAATGACTAGTCAAAACATGAAAATCATGATATGTATGTCATGAATGTCAAGATTTACATGTCATGGTCTTGCTGCTCTTGTGATGGTTTTGTTCACATGACATTGCAAAACTGGTGCAGTATGACATGACTGCATGGCAAACATAAGTGACAGGACCTATCGTGGAAAGCGTTACGTGCATGTTATGTAAGTCATGACCGCACGCGAAGCTCATGGTGCGCTCGGGGTCGTTTCGCTAGCTTCACATATACCAAATCAGGTATTACGTGACGTGAATGGTCGACGACGGTAAATAACACGTCGAAACATGGTAGTGGTATGCGTGTCATGTAAAACATGACTGCATGCTATGCTGATAACGCTCTCGCGGCCGTTTCGATAGCTTCACATATACCAAATTTGGTTTTATGTGACCTGAATAGACGACGAAGGTAAATGACACGTCCAAACATGCTAATCATGACATGCATGTCATGTAGGAACATGGCTGCATGAGCCCCGCCGTGGTGGTCTAGTGGCTAAGGTACTCGGCTGCTGACCCACAGGTCGCGGGATCAAATCCCGGCTGCGGCGGCTGCATTTCCGATGGTGGCGGAAATGTTGTAGGCCCGTGTGCTCAGATTTGGGTGCACGTTAAAGAACCCCAGGTGGTCAAAATTTCCGGAGCCCTCCACTACGACGTCTCTCATAATCAAATGGTGGTTTTGGGACGTTAAACCCCACAAATCAATCAATCAACGTGGCTGCATGGAATGCTCTTTGCGCGCTCGGGGCCGTTTCGCTCGCTTCGCATATACCAAATTTGGTATTACGTGACGTGAATGGACGACGAACACAAATGCCAGGTGCATACGTGATAATCATGCCATGGAAGTCATGTACGGCACAATTTACATGCTTACCGCTGCTGTACTAAAGTGCCGGTTGGTACATGATCAACGAAGGGAAAAGAAAAAAAAAAGCGCGTAACATAGGACAGAGACGGACTGGTGCTGGTATGGCGAACGTTAGTGGTGCCGTCGTTACGCGACTATAAAAGAACGTACTTGCATCTTATCTAGATACGTGAGTGCGCATAACATTTATAATTGTGCTTACTGTGTACTACGTCCGTCCGCCTCGTAACGTTGGGCTGATTTTAAAGTGACATATCATCCTTCCTCATTCGTGCTTCGCTTATCATCGATTCTCACTGTTGCGATCTGCCAATTTTTATATTCTGTCAAGGCGTGCTCTGTTATCGTCAGAAACTTGAAGATGACAGCAGCGTAATCGTGTGCGCTTTTTCTCATGCTTAATTCGCTTCTCGGCACGGTAAGGAACGTGACGCCTGTGCGCCAGTACGATCTGTGGCGAAAACAGTTGCTAATTGGCGGTATAGTACACTCACGACCGTGTATACATAAGGCTACGCGCGCATTTTCCCACTTTTGTTGGTGCTGATGACTGTGCCCTGGTAACAGGTTTGCGCCAGGTTGTGACTCACGCACTGTTACACGCGGCACTCCTCTTGGTGCGTGTATATCGATATACGAGCACTGCAGGCGTAGCTATATGCAGTAGTTAAAAGCAAAAATTGGCAGCATATCTACGGAGTGAATGATGGAGAGTGGGGCGAAGCATTCGTCCGTCCATTCGTTCTTGCTTCCGTCCGTCTGTGTGACCGTCCATGCGTCCATCCGCCCGTCCGTGCGTGCGTGCGTCTGTTCGTGCGTCCGTCCCTGCATTCGTCCATGCATCCGCCCCTGCGTCAGTTCACGCGTCCATCCATGCATCTGCCTGTGTGTCCGTTCGTCCATCTATACAACACTCCAAGTACCACCATCTCGCATCTTTTCATCATATATTCTCCATATGGAAGCACCGCCATCCAGCGGACACTCCAAGGACTAAACGAGAGGTGGCATACGCACACTTTCTTGGGGCTTGCGCTTCGTATCTGCTTCCCACCTTTAACCACCTCAAGTTCATTCATGGTATATACTAGTTCATTGTATTTATGGCACTGCGGCTCAACGCTCGCTAAACCTTTCTAAAACTAAGGAGGTTACACCCAGCGAGTATAACGTAGCAACCCTTTCTTGTCAGATAGTGCTCAATGTACATGCCAATGGCTGCAAATGGGGATCGCAGCGTGCGCGTTAACTAAAAGCCGGATGCTCCTGTCTCTCATTCCCCATGAACAGCCATCGGCATGTTCATTGAGCACTATTTTTTATTGTTCAACAACGCACAGAAGAAATCTCTCACCAGCACCGCCTTGAAGGTCAAAATGTTATACTTGTTACATACTACAACAGCTACGAGGGATGAACGGGTGCCGCTATAAGGAGCTTCGCCCCTAAAACACACTGATCGAGCTGCACAACCGTTCACTGGCCACCCCGTATATGTAGGCCCTGGATCGCACATCAGCGTCCCACTACTCGTTGAAGGCAACGCTTCTCCTTCATTCCGTAAATAAGAATAATAAAAACAAAATAACGATTAGGTATTTCCAAACCATCTCTCGCCTCGCTAGACTGGCGCAGGCAGTATCTGCTTGTAAAAACCTACTGCTCGAGGTGTACAACGTTTCACTGGCCACCCCGTATATGTAGGCACTGGATCGTACATCAGCGTCCCACTACTCGTTGAAGGCAACGCTTCTCCTTCATTCCGTAAATAAGAATAATAAAAACAAAATAACGATTAGGTATTTCCAAACCATCTCTCGCCTCGCTAGACTGGCGCAGGCAGTATCTGCTTGTAAAAACCTACCGCTCGAGATGTACAACGTTTCACTGGCCACCCCGTATATGTAGGCACCGGATAGCACTTCAGCGTCCCGCCACTCGTTGAAGGCAGCACTTCTAATTTATTCAATAAATGAGACTGATAAAGACGAAATAGCTATTAAGCGTTCCCTAATCGCACCCAGTTACGCAACATTTACGCGATACCCCCTGCCTTTCACTCTGCGACGCATTTACTCGAGTGCCCCCCGTGGGAAGATGCGGATGGCATTTTTTAGCGCATTGTTTCACCCGTCTATAATAGGATTAGAGAAGCACACATCTGGTGACAGCATTTCGCGTGAATTGGCGCAATGGGACGGTGGTTCTCGAGGTTTTCTTCGATCTTCCGTTGTTCAATGCACATTTCGACGAAGAACGAACAATTGTGGTCGCTGTACTGTGGGCGCTGCTCTCGCATTTCTGAGGCGCTTGGTTGTGTGCGATTCTCCTCCCCCGTATGTGCAAAGTAAGAATAATAAAAATAATTTGCATGTTACACCTCAAATGTCGTCGAAAGACGATAGTCTTGCGTCTGGAGAGAGAGAGAGAGAGAGAGAGAGAGATGTAGACTTCATTATTTCCGGCAGATTGCTGGGATGGGCTCCCACCTGTAGGGGCCAACGGAGAGACCGTGTCTCCCGGCAGCTTCTTTACTTAACCTGCTGGATCGTCTAAAGTTGCTTGTCCTGGCCCGAACTGAGCAGTGCAGTCCGCCAACGCGCCCGAAGGTCTTCATTGGAGGACTCGACCCCTAAATTTCTGACTAATACTGGACATTCCCGTAGGATATGGTCAAGAGTGGCCCTGGTGGTACAGTACTGGCATAGATTAGAACTATAAACGTCGGTATATATGTGGTGCATGATGACAGGGTTCGTGTATGTGCGTGTTTGTAGCTGCCGCCACTGAACGGACTGGGCCCTATTTAGCGTGGGGTGAGGCGGAGGGTACTTCCGCCTTTGCAGTCGATAGTGTTGTATTATGTACTTAAATTTAGTGAGCCGATCATCCCATTCCCACACCGGCGCAGAAAGGTCCGTTTGGGTGGCCGCTTCGTCTGACGTGACTCGGAACGTAAGACCTCGAGCCACGTTGTGCGCCACTTCATTTGGACTGTCCTCCGCGTTACCTGGTGGTGTGTGGGCAGGGAACCACAAGATGTGCATGTATTTGTCCGCCTCGTGAATTTTGCCTGTGCTAAGAATCCGCAATGCTTCGGGGGAGATTCTGTCGCTGGCGTAGTTTCGAACGGCTGTCTGCGAGTCGCTGATTATACATGAGGCATTAGTGTGGGCTATGGACATCGCGATAGCCACTTCCCCTGCCGTTTCTACGTTTCGTGTGATGATTGACGCGCTGCTTTTTCCTTGTTGTGTGTGGTCTACGACAGCAGCCGTGAAGCGGTGACGTTCCTGGTAGCGTGCTGCGTCGGCAAAGACTGCCTCATGGTTGCGCCCAAACACCTTTGACATGGCTCTGGCTCTACTGACACGTCTGCCCTTGTTGTGTTCAGGGTAAATGTTTCTTAGTATGGGCGGTACTGTGAGCTTGGCATGGATAGTGCATGGTATGTCGTGTTTGTCTCCGTGTTTAATGTGGTAAGAAATACCGAGAAGACATAGAATCTGGCGGCCTGGCTTAGTCTTGGCTAATCACTTGAATTGGGAGATTTGTTGCGCCTTGATAAATTCCTCAAGGGTATTGTGTAAACCAAGTTGAAGGAGGAGTTCGGTGCTGGTGTTTTGAGGCACACCTAGTGCTTGTTTGTAAATTTTCCTAATTAGGCTGTTGAGTTTTGACTTTTCCGCAGTGAACAACCGGTGGTACGCCGCCGTATAGAGGACGCGACTTAGAACGAATGATTGGATCAAACGGATGATGCTAGCCTCTTCCATGCCTTTGTTTTTATTGGTAATACACCTAATGAGGCGCATCGTGTTAGACACTCTGGCTTCAATGTTGCGAACTATCTTTCCGTTGGTACCCTTACTTTCTATGATCAGACCTAGCACTCGGCTTTCATCCACGGTGAGTATGGCGTGACAATCGCTTATAGTAAGTTTTATATTAGTGTGTGCCTGCCCTTGGGGATGTTGTCTGGGTGGCCGACCTCTAAGTGTAGGGCGATATAGCAGTAGCTCAGATTTCTCCACCGAGCAGGATAGTCCAGTTCTTCGTAAATACCGTTCCACTGTGTCAATCAATCCCCTCCTGTAATATCTGTTCCGTAGAACCGCCACTGCCGTCGCACACACGGAGGAAGATGTCGTCGGCGTAAATGGTGTGATAAAGTCCTTGGATGGTTTGAAGTTTTGAAGGAAGACCAATGAGGGCGAGGTTAAACAACACGGAACCCTGCGGGGTGCCCGCGCTTCCCATGGTTATTGCGGACGACCTGAGTGCCCCCACAGTGATCGTGGCCGTTCTGCCTGCAAGAAATGCTCTTATATAGTTGTGCGTGTGAAGCCCCAAGTTTAGGGTATTGACCTGATTTAGAATGGTGCTATGTGTGACAGAGTCAAAAGCCTTCTCGAGATCTAGCCCACGTATGCCCTTAGTGGAGCATCCTGTACTGTCTATGATGTGATGCTTAAGCTGCAAAATGGCATCCTGCGTTGAAAGATGCCTGTGGAAGCCAAGCATGGTGTGTGGTAAAAAATCATTGTCTTCGAGGTAATTTGTCAGTCTAGCCAGGAAAGCCTGTTCCATCAATTTGCCTATGCAATATGTTCAGGAGATGGGCCTAATATTGTCAGTATTCAGTGCTTTGCCTGGTTCCGGAATCAGAATCACCTTGGCTGTTTTTCACTGCGAGGGCAAGGTTCTGGTGTTGCAGCAGTTATTAATGCAGTTTGTGATATGTGTGATTGACTCATCGTCCAAATTACGTATTATCTTGTTTGCGATGTTATCCGGACCTGGTGCAGATTTGGCGTTAAGTTTTTGTAGGGTGGCACGGATATCCGCTTCGGTGAATTCTTCGTCTAGAGTGGTGTTGACCTGGCCCGTATAATCTGGATGCTGCTGAGTAGGAGCCAGAGATATATTTGAGCTCTGCTTCTCTAAGAAACTCCTCGTTAGTGCCCTTGTAAGCATGGATTAGTTTGTTGATGGTTTGTCGTTGGGCGGTTTTGCTGTCTTATGGATCGAGCAGGAAACGTAGACAATGCCATGTTTTACCAAGACTTAGCTGCCTGTCCATCGCATCGCAGGTTTCATCCCAGTGTTGCCGGCTTAGCTGTATTGCATACATCTCTATCTCGGTGTTGAGGAGTGCTATGAGTTTCCTGAGGTTTCTGATGTGTTTCTGTGTCTTCCACCTTTTTTTTGTTTTTTGAAGCGATTGCTTTGCCTCCCACATGTAGAGGAGCCGGCTATCGAGCTCTTTGAGGTGTTCCTCGGGAGGAACGATTCAGGTGGCATTATTAATATCTTCTTTAAGCGTGTGTATCCAGTCTTCTATGTTGCTGATGGGTTGGACCAGGCTCTCACGTGATTTGCGAAGCTGGGTTCAGTCTACCAACTTTAGCTGTTTTCCGATGGGTTTACGTGGGCCACCTTGAACATGTACCTCGATGATGTAGTGGTCGCTACCGACGTCCTCTAGGGTATTTTTCCAGGTGGCTGCTGATCTGTTTCTCGTGAACGTCAGATCTGTGTCTTTACTGGAGCTAGTGCCCGCATGTGTGGGTGTTCTGGGGTCGGTGGTGAGAGTTATTCCTCCTGCTGCGAGTCAAACCAGAGGGCCCTACCTTTAGGAACACAGAAGAGTATTCCCAGACAGTGTGTGGTGCGTTGAAGTCCCCCGCTACTAGTATGGAGTTTCGGCCAGCTATGTTGGGGGCGCGTTCAAAGAGTGTGAGAAATCTGCGCTTCTTTTGTTTAGGGTTGCTGTATATATTTAGTATAAAAAGACTTTCGTGTGTCTTGCGTTGCGGAACGAGTTCAATAAATATATTGTCTGGATTGGTAATTTCCGTGTCGTGTTGCGTGAATGTAAGGTTTCGTCTAGCCAGGGTGGTAAGGACGGTGGTCTCCCCGTTGGCATGTGCGATCGAGTGATAGCCTGCCAATTTAGCGAGACAATGTGTCTCCTGCAATAAAATGATATCGGGCTTAACTTTCCCCTTAATGTATTGGTGAAGATTTGCTTGCTTATTCGCGTAGCTTCTACAATTCCATTGCCAAATTGTGTACGCGTGATTTCTAGCTATGATGAGACGCAGTGGGTAGGAATGTCTCGGGCTGTATCACACTGAATGCCGACGAAGAAGGTTGCTTTACAGTCGCCATGGGGTCCAGTCCGCTAGGTGGCAGAGGGGGGACTCTAGCCTCCACAGCGATGAGTCGCTGTTGTCCGCTAGGTGGCAGAGGGGGGACTCTAGCCTCCACAGCGATGAGTCGCTGTTGCAGATGTTCGTTTTGTTGCTAGGTAATTTTAGCTATATTCTCTACGCGGTCAGTAAGGGCTGAGATCAGTCGGGATGCGTTGCTCATCCACTCATTTAATTCTTTGACTGATTGCTGAATTCCCTTCAGGACTTTATTCACGGGTGTCACGCGTGTGGGTTTGTCTTCATTGGCCTGGGTTTCGGCTCTGCGCTTGGGAGGTGGTGGTGTTGTACCTTACTCCATTTTTTCAGCTGATAGCAGTGGTACTGTAGTACCACTGCTCTCAGCTGTTACAGAACAAAACATGCTCCACCAGTATACTGGTGGAGCATGTTTTGTTCATTTATAGGGGTGTAACTCCTCGTTGAGGATCCTGTTTTCCTCTCCTAAAACTGTAATTTTCTGGTTGCATTGTGCTAACATCTGTTTTAGCTGTGCGATTTCAGCCTCTAATTTATTAGGTTTGCTTTGAAAAGCGGCCTCCACAGACCCCTAGCGCGCCCCCTTGACTACGTCTACCAAGCCCACCTTGAAGGTTGCGCCAGGTCCAGGCGTACGGCTCCGAGACGTTGGCTGCGACCTGGAGCGGGGCCGGGAGCGACACTACGGCAGAGATCGAGATCTCGACCAGGCTTTCTTTCCGGGCTTCCGGGTACGGGTAGTGTCCCGCTGCTCGAGGCTGTTGTCGAAAGGCGCTGGCTTCGTCGGGTATTTTTTATATTGTTGTTCTTGTCGCTCCCATCGCCGGCGTTTCACCAGGTACGGCGTCTTGTAACGTGCACTGCACGCCTTCTTGGCCGTCTGGTGGTCGCTGCCGCATAGTTGACAAGTGGGCTTGCATTGGTGATCTTGCGGGGGGTTGGTCGTACCACAGCCACGGCACACGTGGTCTTTCGGGTTTGGGCATACATCTGCGCGGTGCCCCAGGCGACCGCATTGATAACACGTCTCTATATGGTAGCGGTAAAGGGAGCACCTCAACATTGCCCCACTGTATCTAACGTACGTTGGCACGCGAAGACCAGCGAACAGTACGATCACCGTCGTTGTGTTGCCGAGGCGTTTCGCAGCGATGGCTGTGGGGTTCTTTGTCGTAATCACATTAGCCGTAATATCTTGGGCGGTATCTTCCAACGGGATATCATGAACCGCACCCTTTGATGCACCGTCTGGTGCTGTTTCATATGCGCTGGTATCGTGCGTCTTGTTGCCGACCACAATGCGAGAGATTTTTTGGTATCTGTCAGCATGCGCCTCGATAGGTGTGCTCACAACGATGACATTTTGCTGGAAATTTGAGCATATTGTGTCCTCATCTTGGGCTTCTCTCGGAATTTCAGCGGCGTAGTAAATGCTAGTCGCCAGTCGGATGGCTCCATGATCGGCAAGTCGAAGGCCGCTTCTAGGTCGGATGATGATCTTGTAGTCGCCTCGGGGCAGTGGGGGCATCCGGCTTCAGCGACTTTGAGCGTATCTATCTAGCCGCTTACGTTTGGGTGCTTTCGTTGTCACCCGCTTAACTTGGCGTGAACCGGAACTAGCTTGGGAGGGTAAGATGGTTTTACAAATAAGACGTGCTGGTCAGGAGATGAATAATGTCACAATCACGTAGCGTACGTCGTCAAACACTTCCCGCCAGACAGTGGCACATACTTACGGGCGGGTATGTCGCTGGTATGTGGGTATGTGCCACATGTGATGACACTTAGTGTCTACTCGGGAACGACGAGAATACATATGAGCAATTTCAACGCGCGAGCGTTAAGAAATACCCAACATTGGTAGCGTCCGCCGGACGAATGCAAACAATAAATGTCTTCCGGAGCCCTCCACTACGGCGTCTCTCATAATCATATGGTGGTTTTGGGACGTCAAACCCCACATATCAATCAAACAATAAATGTCAGGGTCCCAGATGGAACCGAACCCGAGCATTCTACGTGGCAATTAAGCATTTTACCACAGAAAAACGCCAGGTCTTAGAACTACTTTTCAAATAGGCGCTAATCTTCTTTAAGCGTCGATAGTGGTTGCAGTGCTGCCTACCCAATTTTATAAACATTACATATGTACTCTTTTGATAGAGCCGTCACGTCGGGTTAACGTGAATTGTGGTTAGTTGCCATGCGCTAAAGTTGATTTATGTAGCAGTGTCCAGGGCCAGCATACTCGCGAGCATCAGCGCTTCATATCATCTTCTGGTGTTGCTAATGCGCATGTTCCAGTTGACATAGTTGCGCAAGTGCAAACAACTGGTTATATGAACATCTGCAACTTTTCAACTTATGTCTGCGCGTGCAACATTTGTACTGATATTTAGCGTCATTTCATGGCGTGTCCCTCAATAAAAAAAATTGCAAAACGGTCTTCTTCTCTCCTAATACTTCGCAGAACGTCAATTTCCAGGTACGTCATATCTGCCGATATTTTTTTTCTGTCTCTCGCTTACGCCTTTTCTTGGAATTCAGTCAGTTGTCCCCATAAATCCTGCATGCGTGCCCGGCCCATTTCTTCTTGGTGTCAACCCCCCTGTGGTTTCTGTCGATGTGGAACTCTGGGCGTTCGAACTTACCGGATTCCTCCGTTGCGGTGTCTCTCATAACCATATCGTGGTTTTGCGACGTTAAAGGCTTCTGTTGTTCTCAATCGACAGCCTGGCTTCTACTGTCGGCGGGCACCTACGTACTGCACGCAACTGAGGAATGGGAGGTGTGCAAACTAACCGCTTCGAACTATAGATATATTCTACATCACGCAGTTTCCAACTGCCCGGCAAATTTAATCCTTATTTTATAGTTCGCCAGGTACACGTTCGTATAAGGCAACACGTGCATTTTACAGCTGCAGACGTTGTTGATGCTCTTGTTGAGAATTATAAATAATTTTGCCTGTAAATTTTGTAATTGATAAGCCTTTAGAAATACCGCTCGTTGCGCAATTAACATGTTTTGACGCCTGGTGTAATGCTAACCTTGCAGTTTTAGGTGTGTTACCGACACTCCTTGCATGTACTGCATAACGGCAGTATAGTTTTTTTTGCTTTTTTGCGAAGTTATTTCGAATACGTGCGTTGGTCTTGCCACGCGGAAGTGCAGGGTTAGATTCCCAATCTAGGTGTTCTTTATATTTGCATCTGCCTGGAAGCGGCAACGCCCGCTGACGTCAAAACAGAATTCCTGAAAATCGAGCTGGCTATCGCATCAAACGCAGCACGCGGGTATTCAGCTCGTTCATAGACTTATTGCAGATCTTCCTTTTTTCCTGACACGAAGACTCGTATAATAATCGCAGGTGCTGATCCACTAAATTATCCTACGCTGCTTTAGCGTATAGCGGCAGTATAAAACAGTGCGAGCGATTTTTCAATCTCGGTTGATGTGACAGGCGCCCTCTGGTCAGGGCACTTATAATAATAAACGTTTTGAATGTGCTAGTATTAATAATGAACAAAAAGCCACACTTGCACAGTATTCGAATCGCTCGAAGCCTCGCGAAGAGTGTTTGGACCAAGCACAATGTCGCACATGACAACCGCGCCGGTAACAGCAGGAAAAACGAGCACGCCACGACACGCCTATGATTTGAAAAGTCACGCAGCTTCGACACCGCAAAGAAGTGCGCAGAGAACGCGGAAACATGGCGGCCGGAGCAGCAGACGACGCGACCTCGATGCGGGAGGCCGTTACAGAAACGGGGCGAAGGACGCGCGCAATGTCAGTCCTGTTTGCAAACACCGCCGCCATCTTGGCGTGGCTCCTCGCCTCTCTGACCGATTTCTCGAGCGCTAGGAAGTGAAATCGGCTCCATTGTGGCCGCGTCGTGCTTCAGCGACTGAGCAAACCTCGCGGAGGGTTCCGTTGTTCCACTGCAGCAGCGATTTCTCGTGCCCTGTAAAATCTCGACCACATGCAAGCGATTTGCGTGTCACGTGACCCACTACTTTTTCTTTTTTCCGGTACAAGTGAAAAATTGGATAGTGGCTGTTTTAACTCCACCACGTCGGCTAACTGCGGCCTTCTTCATTTTTAGCAGACCCATGCTAAGATTCAGGCCATCTTTTGGTGGACAGGAGGCGACAACAAGCCCAAAGGTTACTCGATGATATCGGAGCACACGTATTGGAATGACCCATATTAGCATATATGGTGATGCGCACTTCTGGTAAAACATTCGGCAGATCCCTCGTACCTTGGCAGTTCATGTTATGTGAAGCATGCGGTTGGAAGGTGGCTGTGTTGTAATTTTTTATTGAGAAAAATGGTTGCAAACTGGCGCGAAAGATACATACAAATGCCCGCACACATTCGTCCAACAGTCGCATATGTTTTACATAACCGTTTGTTTATTGTTGCGTAACTATGCCAACAGCAACATGGACATTTGCAACACCAGGAGTGGTAAGCTGATATGAAGCACTCCTGCTTGCGAGGATGGTAGCCCTGCATCAACCTGTGCTAATGGCGCCTAATACAATTGACGTGAAGGCTCTATCATACGAGTACATACGTAACAGTGTCTGCGTTCTTTTTCTTTGTCGTCGTCTCGTGTGCGCTGTATCAACCAAGATGAACGCATGTCAACTCGCGTCCATACACACGTAATCTTCATGGAATACCCCCTCCCTTCAGCACTGCATCCACAATGAACGTTTCACAAACAGTATGGTCTATTTGAAAAGCACTTCCCAGACCTGGCGTGGCTCTGTGGTACAATACATGATTGCCACTCGATTCCTGCTGAGACCCTGACATTTAATTTTTGAATTCGCCGGGTCAACGCTGCTGCTGTGAAAAGACTGTCTGACGAAGAGTCTCAGGCGGCTAATCTGGGTAGACTACCTATATATGAAGCGCTAAATTCAAGCTGTAACGCAGCGGCACGAGCTCACAGAGATTACGTCGGCAGGAGCCGCAGCGAAGTTTCAGTCTTCTTGCGGGTACCCGACACGGTCCAGCTGATTGCCGAGACGTCAGGGTTACGTTGGACCCGGACTACTGTGGTAGCGTGGAGCAACTCTGGGTAGAGGGAATGATGCTGACAAGTTGGGGATACAAAAATCGCAAACGAAATTACTGGCACTTTTTACAAATATTCACAACATTAAAAGTTAGAATTGCACAAACCATGAGCGTGGTGGAGGAACCAAAGTTCAGAGCGACTTCCTGCACTTTGCATCGTCGTTTTAAACACTGTCCGGCTCCTGCTTCTTGATTGAAAAACCAATCACATACATACACGTCACCGCCCATCATGGCATCACACGGTCGCCGAATAGTCATTGCCCTTACTGACGCAATGTTCCTCCAGTCAGTTTTACTGAAGAGAGGGAGGTCCATGACGGGGCAGGCTACTGTGGTCTCTCCCGGAACGCTGCTCATCAGCTGCGTGCAGCAGATGCGGCGATACCGAAACGTTCATATTCTGCTCCTGCCCATCCGCCGAGCGACACGGGACCACTACCAACATCTTGGTCTACGAACCGTGGCATTCTCTTACCCGCGCGGTCACCACTGCCAGCCCTGCAGGCTCTCCTGGAGTTCGCGGGACCCGCTAACCTCCATCATATTTAATCGGGATGCGCTGGTCTTCTTCCTGTGCCTGGGTGGAGGTTCTCCTCTCCTAATACTCTATCCACTTTATCCTCTTCAAGCGCACTTACCTTCCCTGCAAAGCGCTTAGCCGTGTCCCCGATGTGGGAGACAGAAAGAAGTGTCTTCTCTTTTCTTCTCCTAATAAATAGCCACCTATATATATATATATATATATATATATATATATATATATATATATATATATATATATATATATAGGAAGCAGCTACACTGTAGAAGCAGCACAGGATTGAGCGACTTATCGCTTTTGTCTCGACCTACGAGGTCGATTGGCCGCGTAGCCTCCCCAAACAAGCCATTCTGAAGGAAATGCCTGTAGCAAAGTTAGCTCGTACCAGTGCCTCCTTTATAACTTTCAGTGCCCGGTAAAAGCGGAAGAGAATAATGAGACTACTCCGTCGGCGAGTGCGGCGTCTCGCCACCAGGTGCCGCTGCCTAAACAGGGTGCCGGAGTTCGCTACGTGCCGCAGCCGCCGTGGTTCTGGCTCCGCACTCAAAATTAAACAGATTAAATCCTTATTGTTCTGCGCTCAAACCTCAATATATCGCGGCTGTAATCGCTGAATTATGTTACTGAGTGTTTCAGAGATCTGGTTGCCAGCTTTCACGTACTAGCCGCAAGCGAAGAACGCCTCGCTAAATGAATATCAAAAACATGCCGCGTACGCACACACCTACATGCTTGGACATATAGTACATAAATTTCCAACGTTGACTTGCCATGCATAACAGCTCTATATTCTGCAAAATGAACCCAATTGATGCGATACGAATACATTTTGCAAAAAAGGAACATTTATTTGTAAGTACCTTTATTTTCGGTAGCCTCACAGTTTTGCATATTTTCTTGACAGGGGATTTTTCGCGAAGTACTTGAAAGCATCATGCTTGTCACTGACAGTGAATGCATAGTTCACCAGCGGAGGCCGCAAAAACCGAACAGATATCAGCTCCATGGACTTAGCTCTGTGAGTGTCATCCATTTCCTCGCACTTGAGCAGGTTTGAAGCACACAGTGCTGGTACAGCCTACTTAACCAGGGTAGAAAATGGCTATTTTAGAGTCGGATTGTCCTTCAGAGCACGATGCGCAAATGCCCTCAGCACGTCAACTGGTCTGACGGGTAAAGTAGCGAGTGAACTGCAAGATAGGTTGATTGCTCGCTGGCTTTGTACAGACTGCAGTGCAACTTCCACAACACATGTTCTCGTTTATGACGCGGGAAATATAGCCCCCAACATAAACAGTTGCATAAATCTCAAGTGACGGCAAGTGCTGAGGCAAGACTGTTGCATTGATCCGTTGCAAAGCACATGTAGCTCTCTGTAGCTGAGGCGGCTGCTGTGCTAGCGAAGGAGAAGCTTCAGTGAGCAGTGTGCCTGTTGACATTTGGGCACATTTTCTGTGCGCAACGTTTCATGCCATGCTGGATGCGGCAAGTCCAGTTTTTAAAACCTTCTCCAGCCCTTGCAAAACAGAACGAACATTCAGCATGTCATTGCAGCCGGAGGACATCCGCAGTGTTCCAAACAGCGACTCAATGGGGTCACTATTAAACTTACGAGTGAGCACAAACAAGAACTTCTCCTTTTTGAGTAGGTACTTTATACAGGCAACTGTGGAATATGTGGTCAGGAGGAATGCTCCATACGTTTCTTTCGTCCAAAATTCCTTTTGACTTCGACAGCTTTTTTCCAGTTCATCCAAGTACACGGGCAGCATAACCTCGAGCCACTCCAGTCTTGCATATTCAGCATCGTCAAATTGACGAGTGTCGGGCCATTTCTTGTGGATGTGCTGGGTCGTATTACTTGTATCATGCAGCACGGACCAACGATGGATGTTTTGCATGAAAGCGATGGTTTGGCCTGCAGCTGCGAATGATACACTCGATGTATGCCCAGCTTGGTCTCTGAGATGCCCCAGGGCTGCAGTAACATCAGGCGAGAAGACCTGAATTGCCCTTGCGACATTCGTTTTTTCTATGTTATTCGGACAGACATGTTTTCGGCTGAGGTAGCGAACAGGCTTTACAACCAGGTCCTTCTGTAGGTCATAGAGATTCTTGATGTAGCAGGACGAGACCTCTCCTTTCGGACCAATGTCGTGGGCTAGAAACTGCGAGCGCACGTTTTTTTCAAAAACGTGGCATGGATCAAAACTTAAAAAGAGGAGCCTGTCACAGTCACAGGGATGTTCTATCCGGTACGTAAGAGGACCATCGCCCAAAAGTGTCATGGCATTGACGTTCACTCTGTGGTTATCACTCACTAAGCGAACTACCCTGAAACCACAGGCTTCTACTTATTCAAGCACAACAATCAACAACTTGTGAAGCTGTGGGCCTGTTAGCCCCATGCTAAAATAGTAGGCCACTGGAATGCGATACGATGTCGAGAGTCCTGTAATTAGAAAGCAGAGAAGAGAGTTTGCTAAGGTGAGGTCCCCACCATGTTGTTCCAAAGAGACATCTGCGTACTTCACAAAGCAGTCCTGCTGTTTGTTGTACTGCAGCTTTTCCCTGATCTTCATTTCGTCGACTATGAGTGAACACACCCTTGACTGTGGTACAGTCAAGCTCTCGGCTTCTATTCTAAGGCGAGCTTCGGCGAGTTTGCTGAGACCTGTTTCTCCAGTGGTGGTTCCCAAGTAGTTGCTCAAAGTCATTCTGCAAGGAAGCTTCAAAAGCATTTCACCGCGGATGTGTTCTTACGCCCTTGTCGACAAATGCCTTAAAACTACACAACGTCGGGTTGTCTCCTCAGACCAGCTGGGCCTCTTCTTCTTGAAGTTTTCAATCTGATCAATCAAGAATAAAGCTGCGGGTTCCTTTTCTTTCGCCCTTTGCTTGATGTAAGAAACATCCGCAACCAGGGCGTCCTCGGGCAGCTTTTTCAATTCCATTTTGTACTTGTCGATGGTCTGTTGCAGCCGAAGCAGCTGGCACCTCAACTCCTTTTCTTTTTTTCTCCATTTCTCTTTCTCTGCGACAAGCACACTTAATTGAAGTTGACCTGCTGGCTACCTGGATGCCTTGATCACGCAAGTTGGCCTCCGACTATGTGTCCATAGCGCAACAATCCAACATATCCTCCACTGCTGAAGCAACGTTGCCGCTCGCGGAGTCGCTGCGCGCCATGTAGCGCTCACTCGTTTATCGATGCTTGCTGTATTTCGCGCCGGAGTTGATTTCGGCTGTAGATGGGTCGGGTATTCTTCAAAAACTAACGGCACAGTCCCATTATTTAGGCGTCGCCGCTTGCCTTCGATGAAGTCCTCTTCTTTGAAGTGGTGACTGCATACTTTGGTGTAGCATGAGGTGGTGTTCGGCCACCACCTGTCTGGTCGTATTGCGGCAAGCCAGCGCGCTCGAGCGTCTGCGTCAGCGGGTAGTTCATGAAAGGAAAGCCCTGTTGGTTTCTTTTTCTCGTCCGATTTGCACAGCGGAACACAGCAGTAGGCCATCGTAAAGCATTCTACACACGTACTGGCCGAAAACTGTCCCACAAAACGAAGTTGCGCACCACTGAATGGGCTGCACGCGCAACACCCGGACGGAATGGCAGCAGCGGCACCCTGTTTACCCAGCGCCCCTAGCGGCAGCGGAGAAAAGGGGCGTTCGACGGCCCCCCGACGGTGGTGTGCCCGGCACAGATTTTTACACAGGAGGCACTGCTCGTACAAGTTGCCACATTCTTTATCCCTTTGACACTTCCCGCCGCTGGACGCTCATTCCGTGAGAAGGGTGCTGGGTCGTGGGAACGCAGACCGGCTTTGCTCCTCATGGATAGCATGGCGCATACGAACGAGCCACAACAGTCTCTTCAATGGATGGTAAGGCACCAGAGCCTGAGATCCGCGATGGATGCACAGGACGTACGAGCGACCTGAATAGTCGGCTGACAGACCACGTTCAACGGTTGTGTGTGACATCGGAGGCACACACCTATCTCCCAGACATTGATAATACTTGTTCAGTAATAATGTGTACTTGTTGACCTTATGTCCTTTTACAGATTTGTAACTTATCTTTTTCCATTTGCTTTTAGCTGTAATCTAGTTCATGTTTGCGTTGTTACTAAAATTGTGTGATTGTCTGTTTCTATTATGGCTTTGTGTAATATAATAACCGTATGTCATCATGCAATTCCACTTTTTGTGATATTAACGATTATGATTTTGTGTAAACAAATTTGGTATGTTACGAAATATGGTCTTGCGATACGCCCCCGATGTTTTCAATGGCAAGGTTGAACCGCTGGCATGCGGCCAAAGAATACTCTGCTCTTATACGATCTGCAGTTTAGTAAAAACATTCCTATTCCAAATGCACCACGAGTTTTCGGTGCCTTGCCTTGACCTTGTGTGAGAGAGTGGCGGCGTGCCTTGATGCTGCGTGTATGTTGGTATTAATTCTCACGTTGAGGCTCAATAAATGCCAGAAAGGAGTTATTAGTAGAGTTTGCAGAGCGTAATAATTTACGGATCTTGAATACCTTCTTCAGAAAATGGGTTAACCGTAAGTGGACGTGGCGAAGTCCTAGTGGCAAAACTAAAGAAAAATATAAATAGACTACATTCTGTGTGCACACCCAGGCATTGTGCATGATGTTGAAGTAGTTTACAAGAACCGATGCAGTGACAATAGAATGCTAAGAGCTCGTATTCGCCTAACTGAATTGCTCAATTGGCAAGAGAGATAAATGCTCCCTGTTCTGAAGTTTCAGCCATGCGAGACAGCCTTGATGCGTTCAATGAACATTATGAATCAGTCAAAAGGAGAAATGAAGCTCTCGCGAAAGGAAACAAGGAGCTTAGGGATGAAAACAAATCACTGAAAGATCAGTGCAGGCTGTTCTCGCAGCGGCTTTCTGACGTTGAGCAGTATTCGCGGACTAACAATGTGGAAATAAAAGGTATATTCCAAAGACACGGGGTGAAAGCTGTCACGCTGTTGTGCAGTTCATTGGCGAGAAAGTTGGCTGCGCAATTGCCCCGAGTGATATAGATATAGCGCACCGTGTGTTGGGAAGGCAGGGCATGCATAATATTGTGCGGTTCTGTTCACTGTGAACTTCGCGGCTAAAGCAAAAAAGTCAATACTTAACACAAGAGCTATTGGGCTTTCTGGGAATTCAGTTGCACCTATCTACGTCAATGACCACCTGACACCAGAAAATAAGCGACTTTTTGCGCAAGCACTTTAGCTGAAGAGAGCTATGGAATGGAAATTTCTCTGGACAGATAACTTCATTATCAAGGCCAGGAAATCGGAGGATAGTCGAGGACATCGCATCTGGCGTGGGTGATCTTGCCGTATTGAAATAACTTGTGATTGTAGGCCCCCTTTTACTGCTTTAGTCACTGTTCAAAATGGACTCGTCCATATTTTCACTCGAACGCACTAAAGCACTTCTCAAGGAAAATACGTATACACTGTCCTTGATTCATTTTAACATCCGGAGTCTTCGTACACACTAAGATGACCTCAGTACTTTCTTTTCAGTCACCGATAATTCAGTCACGACGGTGCCCTGTATGGAAACCCTGGCTACACATCAGAATATTGTCATCGTAGGGTACTCGTAGTGGCGGTTCAGCTATTTTTGTTGAATCTTCTGTACCTTATCGGCGGCGAATTGACCTGTCCTTAAGCACGCCTCTTTGAATGCGCTTGCATTGAAATTGACCGTCAGTATTTGTCGCCGACTAACCGTAACACCATTATTATATCGTTTTACCGATCCCACTTTTCATCATTTGCAAAGATCTGCGCAGTACTTGAACTAATGTTAAACAAACTAATTGAAAAGAACAAGAACGTAGTTTTGTGTGGTAACATAAACATTAACATTGGTGATCAACAAAGCCAATCCTGTTCTTAATACGTACGTTGTTTTCTTGGTTGCGGCTTTTCGTCAGTAATACGTGTTTTAACTAGGTACGATTCCAATACACTGATTGATCACACTGGGGTCAGTCTATCTACCGACGATATTAGAGCAGGATTATTGGTTTATGCTGTCACGGATCGTAATCCGATATTTTTGTGTTTCGGGTCTAAAGAGATTTGTTCCGGTGTCCAGCAGTAAACACGCAGCCTTGAAGCAACAATGAAGAAAACCCTTTATTTGTGGCAGCGTGCGGGTATATATATCGTGGGGCAGCTGCATTATCGCAGCCAAGCGGTACAGAACAGTGATAAGCAAAAGGCAGATACAAAAAGGCGCATGCGCAGGCAGCTAACACGATACAAGATTCACCGTAGTTGAAATAACATACGCACTACGTCTGAGTAAAAAAAATTATATACACCATTCGAAAGACTAATTGGAGTGAATTACATGATGAAAATAACGCCGAAACTGCATTACTTTTTTAACTAAAGCAAGAGAATGTCTTATTGCGATGACAAATATATTGTTGCGTATGGCGAGGTAACTTAAGGAGTTTCTTAAAAGGCACTGAGACCGCAATCACAGTAGAAACAACGTCGTTTTCCATCTCTAACCGCGCTTCCCTTGTTTTTTCTGGTAGTGACACTTCGTATCATTCCTCCTCTCTCAGACGAAACCCTCTGGGTGAGGCATTGTATTGATTGTGTAAACGTGTTCAGGCTGGCAACGTGCGTCACCTCTGTCTTGCATGAACGTCGGCCGCTAGTGGTCATACTAGTGGCAATTTCATAGTTGACCTTGCTGAGACGTAGAAGTATCATGATTGGGCTGGCGTACTGTTCGAGTAGCCCATGACACAGGCCACGTCTACGTATTGGGGTCCACAACCACACTAGATTACCGGGGGCATAGGTTACATGCTGGTGTTGGCTGTCGTAGCGAGTTTTGGAGGACTCTTGCGCTGCCAGTGTTCGTATAAGCATGCAAGTCGACGTGCCTCTTCTCGACTACACAAAGTTTCCACAATTGTGAAATCGTTGTGGACGACAAAATAAAAAAAATGTGTCCAGCGTATGTCGCGGTGAACGAGCGTAGAGCAGATAGAAAAGCCTGTCGTTTTGTGTTTCGCCATGTTGAAGGCGTACGTGACGACCGGTAATACTTCATCCCAGTTCTTGTGGTCGCAGGCGACGTACATTGACAACATGTTGATAAAGTTCGGTTTGTGCGCTCGGTCAGGCCGTTTGTTTGTGGATGATACGCAATTGAGTGTCAGAACTTGGAGTTGGAGGCACACAAACGAAGTAATAATTCGACAATATCAGCCGTAAATTGTCGACCATGGTCACTTATTATCACGCGAGGTGGCTCGTGTCGGAGGATGACTGAATGCAGCAGGAATTCTGAAACCTTGACTTTCGTGGCGGAAAATAAGGCATCCGTCTCGCAGTACTGCGTCAGGTAGTCAGCGCACACAATTATCCACCGATTACCTTTTGAGGAGCGTGGAAACGGTCCTATTATATCAGTGGCGACCTTTTCGAAAGGGTAACCGGGGGACTTCACGGCCTTCAGGCGACTGACTGGACCTTAGGTGGGCCGCTCTTGGCTCTGACACTGCGTACAGCTGGCCACGTAAAGTTTTGATTCGTGTTGCTCATTTTCGGCCAATAGAACCGCTCTTTTGTGCGACTAAGTGTTCGTGTGGTTTCTAGATGGCCAGAGGTCGGGTTGTCATGCGTGAGACACAGAACAGACGTCTGAAGGGACGCAGGAACAACCAGCAGAAAGCGGGCGCCCGTCGTGGACAAGTTTCTCTAACAAAGAGGAACATTTAGGACGCAGAATCGGCCTTCGCTTATTGACTGTTTTGCTCCAAGGAAGAGAGCTTTAAAGCTTGGGTCATTACGCTGCTCAGCGGCGAAAGTCACGGCATCGGGAAAACCAGACGACAGAGAAGCGACAAGGTCGTCGAAGTTATCGGTTTCACAATCTCTCGTCGGTAGCGGCATTCTGGAGAGGCAATCTGCATCAGCGTGTAGACAGCTAGTCTTGTATGAAACGTTCCAGACATATTTTTGCAAATGAATGTCCAGTGCGTGAAGCGAACGGATGGGTCACGACGCTTGACCAGCCAACACAGGGAATGATGATGTGTGACGATAGTGAACGGGCGACCATAGATGTATGAGTGGAACCGTTTCACGGCAAAGACTACCGCTAAGCATTCCTGTTCGGTCGCTGTGTACTTGCGTTTAGGCTTGCTTAAAAAACGACTTGCGCACGCCACGACGTGTTCCTTCTTACCAGAGCGCTGAACGAGAACGGCGCCGATACCGATGCCACTTGCGTCTGTGTGAATTTCCGTGGGTGACGAAGGATTGAAGTGCCGAAGTATTGGCTGTGAAGTTAACAACCACTTCAGCTGGTAAAAAGCGGCATCACACTCGGAGGTCCACTGAAACGGGCTGTTCTTGCGTAGAAGGCTCGTCACGGGGTGAACAACTCTGCAAACCTGGGTACGAAAAAGCGGAAATACTAGCAGAGTCCGATGAAGCTACGAAGTTGTTTCACAGATTTAGGACGCTCGAATGATTCAACGACCAGGTCTAAGCCATCTTTATCAACGAGATGTCCCAACCCCAGTGTCTGTCGCTTGCCGAAGTGGCACTTTTTTGAATTAAATATGAGGCCAGCCTTTTAAATGCAGTTGAGCACAAGGTCTAGGCGAGTCTTGTGCTCCTGAAACGTACGTAAAAAGATTACGACATCATCAAGGTAACACATGCATATATGCCATTTTATAACACGCAATAAAGAGTCCATAAATCTTTCGAATCTCGCAGGAGCATTACATAACCCGAATGACATTAGGTTGAATTCGTAAAGTCCGTGGGGCGTAACGAATACCGTATTTTCTTTGTCAGCTGCGCGCATCAGAATTTGCTAGTAAACCGATCTCAGGTCAACAAAAGAAAGGTAGGACGCGGATTGCATGCAGTTTAGCGCGTCATCAATGCGCAGCCGTGGATAGACATCTTTCTTGGTAGCAGAAATTCAGTCGGCTGTAGTCCACGCAAACGTACCATCTTTCTTCCTCACAAGGATGACGGGAGCAGCCCACGGGCTCACTGATTCCTGAATTAGTCCCTTTTCCAGCATTTCTTGGACCTGCTTGTCGATGATCTTGCGCTCTGATGGTGTCACTAGGTAAGGTTTCTGTCTAATGGGATGCGCCGACTCTATGTGGATTTGATGACGTATCCGGAACGGTGGAATTAAGGGCTTTTGGCTGTTCTTAGAAAAATCGAACACTTTCGAGTGCTTAGATAGAACGTCGAGCAGTGTATGACGTTCGATTTGGTCAAATGACCTACTGACCATTTGTAGCAATCGGGCATCCTATGAACCTTGTGAACCTACATGTTCATTTTGGCTTGTAGCATCAACAAGCGCAACCAGCGCTGTAGATGACTTTGGTCTAAATACTGCAAGTTTCATGCCGACTGGCAAAACTGCTGGCTCCATGGAACTGTTCATTGTCCACACACCTGCCCGTCCATCAATGATTGACACTACGCAATGGGGAGTGAGAATGTCCTTTTTCAGGCATGCCAAGGGGATCGGTTCGAGAGTGGCGTCAAACGTGCCACAGTTGTTTCTGGAACATGTCGCGGGAACACACACAACAGAAAATTCAAGAACAACTATGTTCACGGAGACAAAAAAGATGAATTCATCCCGACAGGAATTTTCCAAGAGTTCCGCTGGGAAAGTAGCGTGTATGCAAAGATGCCCACTTCTGCAGCCTGCAGTTGCCCCACACTCACACAAGAAGTCGATACACAAGATAACGTAATGTGTTTACCGCGGAATAACTGCAAACTCTGTGCAAAACACCTTGCCACACAGCGAGACGTCCACAGTACAATATTCCACTGGACACAACGCGTCACCACTTACACCATGAAATGTCACACCACGGTTCAGGCAAAACATCAGTCTAGGTCCTAGTAGGTTCTTAAAATTTACACTCATCGCTGAGACTGTCGCGCCTGTATCCACAAGTGCCATAGTAGCCATTCCATCGAGAACTACATGAACTCTGTTCTTCAACATAAACGCTGATAGGGGTATATCTGTTGATAGTGCCTGTGATCTCGCAGCCTCACCATTGGCAGCACCATTTTCCGGCGGTGGTGACACGTGCTTCCTTTGTTTCACCTGGCAGTGACACTTCGTATCAACATGGACACCCTCGGCTGGATTTTGCCGCCGGCATCGGCGTCGCCGTCACTCACCGTATATATATATATATATATATATATATATATATATATATATATATATATATATATATATATATGAGATATAACAGACAGTAATGCCAAGGAATGTACAGGGGAAGTTATTAACATTAATGGAATGTAAATAAGAAGAAAGAAAAGTGGATGAAAAAATTACCAACTGTAAGCAGGAATCGAACCTACGACCTTCGAATTACGCGTTCGATGCTCTAACCACTGAGCTATTACAGCGGCCCTCTCTCCATCCACTTTTTTGGGTTTATCTGTGAATTTAGAAGTAGGAGCGACAGTCAGCGCCATCTATAAGCCAAACAACGAGTGTGAAAACACTCTTATGCGCATGTTTGGCGTCACGTAGCACGTGAACTTATTATGAGCGGGCAGCTGATTAATTGTCCCTCTTATACAACCTAAACACACCAAGTCTGCCAGTACGAGACCCTCGTTCAATGAAATAAGGGAAAGAAGTGTATACCTAAGGGCTCGTTTTTCCGTGTTTTTAACACAATAATAATGAGATATAACAGACAGTAATGCCAAAACACGGAAAAACGAGCCCTTAGGTATACACTTCTTTCCCTTATATATATATATATATATATATATATATATATATAAACTTAAGAAAGAAAAATAATCTTGAAAAAGACTCCGGCGTGCGGAATAGAACGTGGAAAATCTGGAACATGTGCGAGGCGTTAACCACCGAGCCACAGAGGAGCACGTCCTTCAACATTCAAACGGCAATCTATTTATATCTACCACTTACCGCTGGTGACGGGCATCTCGGCAGTAACTTTCATGTTTTCAGCATTACCAGCGAGATGGCATAATGAGCGCGCGTCGCCACATTAATTGTCACGACGCGGTGGCGTGCGCTTTCATCCCCACGCGTACTTTGCCTCGCGGAGAGGAGGGGAGGGATGCTCAGTCGCGCGCCCTTATCGCGCGTTGGGGAATGTCGCACGTCTTGGCTGGCGTTGGGCTTTCACCGGAATGATTCTGTTGTAGTTACCGGACACAGAAAGGTCACTGCAATTGTTGCACAGTCTCCGTTTGCGAAAAGGGCGCCCTTTTCATACACAGCGAAGTAACAACTGTGACGCTTTACCATTTTTTTTATTTCCTTAAGGACCCCACTGGGGGTATTATATAAGAGGTCGATACACAAGAAAAAAGAACATTTGTACACGTTAGTTTTCGCAGCACAGGTGATTTGTAACATTTGTCGCGAAGGATGATGGGCAGGTGGTTGAAGCAATGGAGCAGGGAAGGTCGTTCCAATCCTTGACGGCGCGGGGAAGAAAAGAAGCTGAAAAAGTGGCAGTTCTGTTGCGATAACGGGACACTTGAAGTGGATGGCTTGTGCGGCGTGAAATGTATGTCGGGGAGAGGATGTAAGGAGCTGCATTGAGAGAAGAATGAAAAAAACTTATGAAAGAGAGAAAGGGTGGCGATACGGCGGCGAACAGAGAGGGCTGATAAACCGGATTGTGCTTTCAAGGATGAAATGCTGATGTCGTATGATTACTGGGAGTGAACGAATCGAACGGCGCGATTTTGGACAGATTCGAGGTCGTTAATGAGGTATGTTTGGGGCGGGTTCCATATGGGGGAGGCATATTCGAGTTTCGATCTGATGAGGGACTGATATGCCAGCAACTTCACATGTTTTGCTGCATGACGTAGGTGACGCTTCAAGAAGCCCAGAGTTTTATTTTCCGATGAAATGACGTTAGTAATATGCGTATTCCAAGTGAGATCGCAATACAATGTGACACCTAGATACTTGTAGGATGGTTGTGATTGTACAGGGACGTTGGCGATATGATTTGAAAAAATGAAAGGATTCTTACGGCGGGTAAACGTAACAAGTTTGCATTTGTTAGGGTTAAGAGACAAAAGCCAATTATCGCACCATTCTTGAATGTGGTTAAGATCGTTCTGGAAAAGATCTTGGTCGTGAGTGTTAGTTACTGTCCGATAGATTACACAGTCATCTGCAAACATGCGGATTTTGCAGGATACGCTGAGGGGTAAGTCGTTGATGTATATCAGAAACAGGAGGGGGCCAAGAACTGAACCTTGAGGTACGCTTGATGTTACTTTGAGGTAAGCAGAAGATTTATTATTGACATGCACAAACTGAGAACGGTTGGTTAGAAATGCTTTGATCCAATTTAGTGCACTTGGGTCTAAGTTTAACTGGGATAGTTTTAGCATTAGTCTTTGGTGGGGTACTGTGTCGAATGCCTTTGCGTAATCTAGAAAGATTGCGTCAGTTTGTAAGTTGTTGTCAAGGTTAGCATGCAGATCGTGAAGAAATGTTGCTAGTTGTTTTTCGCAGGAGAATACTTTCCTAAAACCATGCTGGCTTGGGTGAAAAAAGTTGTTGGAATCTAAAAAGTTTACAATCTGAGAGTAGATGACATGTTCCATGATTTTGCATGGGACGCTTGTTAAACAAGTGGGACGGTAGTTCAATGGACAGTTCTTATCACCTGATTTGTAGATGGGAACGACCTTGCCCATGTTCCAGTCATCTGGAAGAATGCCTGTAGAGAGCGACTGCGCATACATCAAGCACAGAAATGGGGCGATGGTGTCATGGATATTTTTTAACACTTCTGAGTTAATATCGTCGACGCCACCTGATGAGGATAGTTTCATGTTTTGAATAACACTTGAAATACCACCTGCGCAAAAAACAATTGAGCACATATAGGATGTCAACAGCACCGGGGCAGGAGAGGAAGGTATGCTAGATTCGTTAGTAAACACAGATGAAAATGCGCTGTTAAAAGCATCAGCACATTGATCATCTGAGAGCATGTGACCAGAATCATTAGTAAGGTGGATGGTGCTGGTAGACCGACGGTTCACTATCTGCCAGAATTTACGTGTGTTATCGGTTAGCATGCCTGGTAAATCCTGGTTCAAAAACGTATATTTTGAGTTACTGATAGCGGTAGTATATTCTTTTTTGGCTGCGTTGTATTTCGCCCAAGCTTTTCAGACACAGCGAAGTAACAACTGTGACACTTATTCGCGGTTATCTGTACCTGTGAGTATGTTTCGTGCGTCATTCATGCGTGAATAAGGCGGGGCACGTTTTGATCTGCTTGAACCTCTGTGCATGACCTTCAAATTGGTTGCTATCGCGTTAATTGCTTCGCCTTTGCGGCAAAGCTTTGACTTTTCCTAAAAACATGATTGAACAGTGGTTCCGTGCACCTAGGAATTTTGGGATCATTAAGTCACTAATGCATTCTATAAGAAAGAATGACAATCTTCGCAGGAAGGTCAAAATATAAACGTTCAATCATTCACTAAAATGTTGGCTAAAAACTTATTCCAACATTCTGGGAGCTGCCCTAAATCACGCTAAATGGGATTACTATCAAAGTAAGATTAAAAATAATAGTGGCAACACAAGCCAGAAGTGGCAAGTAATTAAGGAATTTCTTGACAACAAAGAGCCTAAGTCGCACCCGATTGCTGTAGTTGTTAATGAAAATATATACACTGAATATGATTTTACCGCTGAGGTATTTCAGCTGTCATTTCAGCGCCACTGTGGATACTAATAAAACCACTCAGTCGGAATTCTCACTGCCAAGTCTTCCACGTACTCCTCAATATTTTTTTTTGTATCCCGCGCTACCAGATGAAGTTAATAATGTAATTTTATCATTAAAGAATACTGGCCCGGGGCTTGATCGAATTTGTTCATCTAAAATTAAACTTGTATCGAAGGAAATTTGCCCAATCTTAGCCTACTTAATCAATAAACTTTTTTCGGCTGCTGTGCTTCCTCAAGGCGTTAAAGCAGGTAAAATTATCACCATCTTCAAGAAAGGTTATCACGAATGCTGTTACAACTATCGCCCGATTTCCATTTTAACGCATAGCGTTAGAGAGCTCGTGTCGCAGAAAACCCACCGCCGGCATCGGCCCCGTTGGTTGTGAGCGAAAAATGGTCTCCGCGTCTGTGACCTAAAATACAAGTTACCGAGATAGCCGCGGGAGGCCGCTACTTGTCCACGTGTGCGTGCGCGATCACACTGGTAAAGCCGCGTGTTCGAAGAAAAAAAGTGTTCAAGGTCACGAGGCGCGATAGTTTCCTTGCCCTGCCACCCCTCTCTGCTTAGCTTCCAGCGCTTTCGTCGGGACGAGAGAAGAGATAATGCAAATGCAGCATGCGACAAATCTTCGTAACTCCACTCGCACTGGACGGATTCTTCAAATTCTTGCGGCGTTGAATTCGTGAGGCAATAAGGTCTTCTAGTGAATTCATTCTATGGTTACTTGAAAAAGTGTTTCAGGGATCTTTAACGCATTTTGTTCGACAGGTGTCACGCCGAAAACGAGCCCATTTGGTGATAATCGCGCGCGCTGGTCCAATCTACTGTGTGTGTGTTTGTGTGCGTGCGTGTGGATGTAACAAAACATATTTTAAGTCTGCACTTAGCGGTTGAAGAGAGCACTAGGGGCCGAATTTCGCTATTGCGTTCAACTCTTCAAGGCGAAGCTAAAGGGTCCCCCATTTTTTTACGTTTCTTTAATAAAGTAATTGAAGAACTGTTCGCTACTAGTAAAGTAATTAAAAAACTAATCTCGCCCGTGCCTCTGGCACATACCCAGCTAGATGAAAAAAAGAGCGAGTGTGTCCCAGTGTACCATGTGGACCACCCCTAGAGCCGCCAAACATTGACGTAACAGACTGTATGCGCTCCATTTCTGACAGTAAGAGAGTGGTGAAAGAAAGCGCTTCTCAGTTTCGCCACTCTCTCTGCGTCACTCGCTGACACTCGCTCAGGATTACATCGGCACCTCAGCTGCCGAGAGGGGCTGTCATGGCTCCTTCTAACAAAGATCCCGTTGCAGTGAGCACAGTTACCACCTAGTACTCCACGGTCATCACCGCTGGCTCCACGTGCAGATCACCTGAAAGCGCCACCGAGCTTACTTACACCCTCGCCCGACTCCGCGTCGTGATCAACGCCCTAGCATCGCCGACCTCTGCGCTGTGTCCTTCGGCTCTGCCAGCACTGTACTTCATGCCGCGTTGGTCACAGCCGCCTCGCAGTACCATGAAGAGAGCTCACGCGAGAGCCGCAGAAAGGTCCGGTATGCCCTCGCGGTGCTCTCATGCTAACTCGACTGCGCGGCGGCGTCACTCTCTAGAGTTTAGTCTGCCGTATCACCATCATCGGCCGCCTCGAAACTACTAGAGTTCAGTTGATTTCAGGACGACACCGACAACTGGGTGGCAACTATCTATGCTTTAGGAGCTCGTGAGGCGTGTACGGACCAAGAGATATGCCCCGCCGCGGCCCCGCCGCGGTGGTTCAGTGGCTAAGGTACTCGGCTGCTGACCCGCAGGTCGCTGGATCCAACCCCGGCTGCGGCGGCTGCATTTCCGACGGAGGCGGAAATGTTGTAGGCCCGTGTTCTCAGATTTGGGTGCACGTTAAAGAACCCCAGGTGGTCGAAATTTCCGGAGCCTTCCACTACGGCGTCTCTCATAATCATATGGTGGTTTTGGGGCAATAAACACCACATATCAATCAATCTATCAGACCAAGAGATATGGTGCGTGGCCATTGACCACCTACGTAACGCTGCCGCAGCGTGGCACAGGTACTAGGGCACAATTCAGCAATCCTGGACAGAGTGGAGCGCAAGGCTTATAGCTGCTTTTGAACGGAAGCACTTCCACCACGCCGCCACCACCCAGTCCAACCTGAGTGTTACCGACAATGAAGCTCTGGAGGGGCACATTGTCGAGGCTACAGCTAAACACTGCAGCTTACTGCCAGGAAGTATGGGAACTACCGCCAACACGAACGCCGGACTCGGATTATTCTCACAGCCAGTCCAGAGAAAGGACCTCTGTTTCGCCTATTTTCGGTGACCGGACCAACGTCGTGACACCACCACATGCGCGACATCGAGCCACTCAATACCAAACGTGGCCGCTTCCTACGGTACAAGTCCGCGTTGACGGAGTTGGTGAGCTTACGGCTCTTGTTTAAACTGGAGCTCCACGTACTGTGATACATCGACGCCATATCCCACTCGCCCTCCAGCCTTGGTCCGAGGCGCCCTAGTGCTGCGTCGTTGGGGGCGCGATACCTGTCGGTGCGCTGGATCTGCAGATACACATTCCCGAAGCTGGGAGCAAGTTCGTTGCCGCCTTCCTATTCTCGAGGACTTGCACGCGGACATGGTTTTGGGAGCCGATTACCTTTTGTCTGGAGAAGTTCTACTCACCATAGATGGCGGCCGAGTGAAGCTCCGCTGCTTGACACTGAGCATTTTCTCCGCTCCGAATCACCCGGTTTAAAGACCGCAGTCACAGAAGTCTAGTGACGAGAACATCCTGAGTGACTAGCAGGAGGAAGATCTGTCTACTTTACGACAGTGGCCGAGTGTGCGAGTGCTTCGCTCAATGATTTTATGACTGCCGGTGACACATAGACACGCCTATTTTGACCGAATTCGCCCACCGCGCCTTGCCCGAAGCTAGCGATGCACCGCAAGCAAATGACAGCAGCATCAGCCATTCCGGCATCATCCCGTTGCGCGGATCTGATAGCTATTACAGGCAGGTCAATATGACTTCCAGTTTACCAGCTGAGTGCCGTGTCGATCACCATGAGACAGCCTTCCTCAACGGAGAATAAGATGCAGATCGATCAGACGGGGACCAGCTCGCACGAAGCAGTGAAATGACGCCTTTGTACAACCCTGGCGTCTGCATCATGGTGTACAGCCATGGCGGTGTTCACCTATATGGACGCCGCGGTACAGAACCATCAGACAGCATTTTGCTTCTCAGAGACCGCAGAACACGAGAGTGTGGTGACGGCAGTGCAGAGCTTCCCGCGTCAAACGAAGACGGCCAAGTAGTGAAACATGTTCAAACTCGTGGGCATACTTCGTTTGGCGAGAATTCGCCTTCTCTCGTAGTAATCAAGACGAGACGACCGGGCCGACAAAGACAATGGCGTTCACCAGAGCCATCGTCGCCAGACTTTCAAAGCAAGAAGCACTGGGGCCGCGACTAGCCTGTGCGAGGAAGCCTATGTCGTCCGCCGGAGGCATTGGTTTTACCAATGGTGATTCATGGCCTAGGTCTTCAATGTTTGCACCTTCGAAAAGATGACAACCGCCAGAGAACGCCCAGCTTTGGCAGGACTCCATGCACGCAGTGTGGTCGAGTGTAATGATGTCAAAAGCAGTGCTCAGACACGGGTGCATATCCGGCTAGATGAGGAGAAGAGCGAGTGTGGCCAGTGTACCATGTGGACCAGCTCTAGAGCCGCCAAACATTGGCGCAACAGACTGTTCACGCTCCATTTCTGACGCAGAGAGAGTGGCGAATGGTAGGGATGCGAATGTGAGCGAAAAGCATCACCGATAAAACACGCCAACGACGGTGAGCCCTCGTTGGCTGTCCTGGTAATCTCCTTCTCGTATTCAGCATCCGTCACTTCCTTCGCTACATAGTCAAGCCCGGCCACCTGATGCATCTTTCACAGCTTACGTGATTTCACTGCGTGGCCCGCACCGACCACCGCGAGGTAGCCAGTGTCGTCCACCAGAGCCGCTTCCCGCATATTACTCCACGTTTCAGTGTGATGCGAGCCGACCACCACGATGCAGCCAAGCCCGCCCACCAGAAACATTGCCGTCGGCTACGAGCGCTCGCAGTCATGGCCGAGTGTCACGACCAAGAAAGGCGCTGGGGTTCGAGTGTGGGCAGTTAAGCGAAGGTAGAGGAAGAAGCTTGGAATAGGAACAGCCAGCTTACTGAACAGGCGTTGTGTCTCTCTGACCACTCTTTTTAAAATCTACAGGTCACATTACTAGAATCTGGTTTCCGCACAAATTATGGTAGAGAAGCCCGTGAATCATTCCTCATGTATAAGTTCGACGCCGTCGCATCTGGTCTAAATGAAAACGTAGGAAAACTTAGTTGCCTATCTGCGTAACCTGTATAACCCTGTCCATCTTTTTTCAACCTTGCTCAGCAAGTCGCACTACATTGTCTGTATCGGTTGATTACGTAGCAGCTTTGAAACGTCTTTGTGATTTTTTGTTATTATTTTATTATTTTTTCTTCTTTTTCCTTTTGCTATTACCGGTCGGACTAATCTTCATGTTATGTGCTTTATCTTTTATGCGTTTTATCTTTTATCTGTAAACAACGTGCTCGCCACGTGCTCGCGCATGGAAGCTATATCTTTTTACTCGTGTTTTAGGTGCCCGTCAAATTGTGTGGCTTGCATATATATATGCCCATATATCGCCTTTCATGCCGGTTTTCATATTTGTATCTTATTGATATGCACATGTATATAAACAGCATTCGTGCCATAAACTGTATTCTGATTAAGGCCGGAGCCGCGGCCGAAACGTCAATAAAATCGCTTCGTACGTGCGTCTTCTTCCCTACGGATAATCTTACCCGGACCCAGCATCAATTTTGTTTTTCGTATATATATATATATATATATATATATATATATATATATATATTGTAATGGACTAGTAAAAGGTAGAGAAGAGAAGGAGAGGAAGACGAACGAGGAGTCTTGGCACGATCGCAATGCACTGCCGCGAACGACCATCGTTCACCTTCTGTAAATAAAACCATTTTATCACGGCTCGCTGTAACAGTTCTGGTGGAGGTGCTGCGTAATCGACACCCCAAGACGGAGGTTGAACCGCAAGTTCTTCGACGAGCCGTCGCATTGCTGGACTTCCACCCAATCCATCTGGGCTGGACATGTCCCACAACGCAGATGAACACCGACCCCTCTCGACTTCTGCTCAACCAGTTCGGCTCCACAACTTAGTGATGCTCGTACCTTCGCCGGCAGACCAGATGAAGACGTCGAGGCTTGGCTCCTCCATTACAAACGGGTGAGCGCGGCTAACAAATGGGATGCCGCTTCTCAGCTTTTGTACGTCGCGTTCTTTCTGACGGATACTGCAATAGTGTGGTACGAGAATCGGGAGGAAACGGTAACGACGTGGGACAGATTTGTTTCTGAGATCAAGGAGCGTTTCGGCAACCCAACAACGAAAAAGAAAAGAGCAGAAGAGACGCTAATGCAAGGCGCTCAAGTGCCAGGTGAAACTTGCAAGACCTACATTGAGGAAGTCATAAAGCTATGTAGGACCATTGACTCCGGAATGCCTGAGGAAGACAAAGTCGGGCACATTCTAAAAGGCATCGCCGAGGATGTTTACAGTTTCCTCATCGCGAAATACATCTTGACATCTGTCACCGATGTCATTCGCCATTGCCGCATTTTTGCAACTAAAGACGAGGCGCATCACGCCGAAGTTCGGCAGGCTAGCCAATGTGACGACTATCGCGAGTCGTCACATTGGCGCTTGAGATAGGCGCTTGATCTTGCATCAACAATCCGGGAAATAGTACGTGAAGAACTCGGCCTGTACGTGCAAGTGGCATACCGTCCACGCACTCATCCCCCCTACCAGCCACGAGAGTTCGAGCGAAACGTTGCTTCGTTCTCCTTGCACCGAGTGGCGGAGGGCATTGAGGATTCTGATGCCACACCTCGTTTTCAGCCACGTCTCTACGATAGAGGCCCTACCTATGACGCATGATCACGACGAGGACAGCCGCATTCTTAGACTCTCAGCCGGACTATGTCCCGCAGCGGCAAGGACAGTACCGACCCTACTGCGAAGATGCAACTTACTACGAATGCATTGGATTCCAGAGAGTGGCAGAAACTTGTTCTTCGCGTGATAACGAACTTCCTCGCCGACAGCAGCGGCCCAGGAATCGTTCCGATGAATATAGCATAAACCGTGACCCTTCTGTGTGCTACAACTGTGGTTTCACTGGGCATCGCTCGGTATTGCCGCCAACAACGCCGCCAATCACGAAAGACACCAGCCATGTCTTTGCCACCAAGACCCGGTGCTTCATATGACCTGCGGACAACAAACTTGTTTCCAAGGGACCGTTTTTCGCACGAGACCAGACGCAGTGATTCGCCAGCATCCGAGCGTAGTTTGACACCACCATCCAAACGTTTTTGTCGCTCGCCGTTTCCTCTGCATCGTTCTTCTTCTCCGCCGCCGAGAAACTAGCATCCGCGGCCAATGGAGGTGAGGTCACCAGACGGTCTTTTCAAGATATACCTCTGCCTATTGTTATGCTGAAAAACGAAGTGAATGTGTTGATTGATAGAATACCGACGATGGCGTTAGTCGACACTTGGGCGACTGTGTCTGTGATGAGCCTCACCTTCAGAAACCGCTTAGGTAGCAAAGTTATGTTTTCATGGGACGATACAATGACCTTTCGTGGTGTAGGCGGCGAGTGGCTTAATCCTCTTGGTGTATGTGCTGTCAGTGTTTCATTGGCTGGAAAAGTATTTGTATCCGAATTTCTGGTTCTATCTCGTTGTTCGCACGATGTCATTCTTGGTATTGATTTTCTGGAGCAATGCGGTGCTTCCGTCGACTGTGGTAGTGGAGAAATATCATTAAACAATTTGTTTTTACCGTCGCTTTCCGAAGAAGACTACCGTGACGAAGACAGGAACACACTTAGTGTGATTGATAAAGTTATAGCACCATCTTGGTGCCTGACACCCATTCGAGTCTCTTCCACAGTGGTTGATGATGCTTGTGTGGACCTCGTAGTGGGGCCTCTACGCAAGAGCTGTTCTAAGAAGGACATACTTGTGCCCTGTTCTGTTGTGTGCATGACAAAAGGAGTAGCAGCATTGTGGCCGTTAAACTGTTCTGCCACGCCGGTTGTGCTTCCTCGCGGGTTGAAGATAGTTCTCTTCGATGAAGCCTCATGCAGCTCGATAGCAGCACTAGCTACGGACCTTACCACCTCTACCTCTCCTTGTGATATTCGCCATAATGAAGATCTAATCCTCGGTATGATCAGCAAGACTCTTAGTACGATGGAACGGCAAGCGCTGGTGCAGGTGCTTTCCCGGCACGTTGCTGCCTTCGACTTCAAACATAGAGATGCACCCCTTCAGTTACCCTCGTCCCGCGCTCGTCACAGAATATACACCGGCTCTGCACACCCCATCCGTCAAAAGCCCTACCGATTGTCATCCTCTGAGTGCAAAGTTATCGCCGAACAAGTAAAAGACATGCTCAACAAAAGTGTCGTGCAAGAGTCGTGCGGCCCGTGGGCAGCCCCGGTAATTCTTGTCAGGAAAAAAGATGGTTCCTGGAGATTCTGCGTAGATTACAGGCGTCTAAACACTGTGACGAAGAAAGATGTATATCCCTTACCGCGGATTGATGACAGCATAGATTGCTTGCATGCTGCTTCCTATTTTTCAATGCTCGATTTGCGGTCAGGTTATTCGCAAATACCTATGAAACCCGGCGACAAAGAAAAGACTGCTTTCGTAACTCCGGATGGCTTATTTGAATTTAATGTCATGCCTTTTGGCCTTTGTAATGCTCCAGACACCTTTGAAAGATTTATGGACACAGTATTACGTGGTCTAAAATGGGAGATATGCATGTGCTACCTTGACGATGTTGTGATCTTTGGCCGTACGTTTGAGGAACATAACAACCGTCTCTGTCTTGTTCTCGACTGCATCGAAAAAGCTGGGCTGGTTCTGAATTCTAAAAAAATGTCGCTTTGGCGAACGTCAAACCCTCGTTCTGGGGCACTTGGTCGACAAGGATGGCGTTGGACCCGATCCTCGCAAGATAGAAGCAGTGAGCTCTTTTAAATCACCGCAGTCCGCACGAGAACTTCGCTCATTTGTCGGCCTATGCTTATATTTTCGTCGTTTTGTTCCACGATTTGCGGAGATCGTGTACCAGCTGACAAACATCTTGCGACAGGATGCAACCTTCAACTGGACACCAGAGTGTGACGCCGCATCCTCACAACTTAAGTGTGTACTAACGCCAGCTATATATATATATATATATATATATATATATATATATATATATATATATATATATATATATATATATATATATATATATATATATACACACACTGTTGCGTCACTTCGATCCATCTTGCCCGACTGAGGTCCACACGGACGCTGGTAGTATCGGTGTAGGAGTGGTGCTTGTACAACGTCACAATGGCGCAGAGCATGTCGTGGCATATGCCAGCCGTTGCCTGAGCAATTCTGAACGCAATTACACAGTTACGGAACAGGAATGTCTGGCAGCTGTTTTCGTCGTACAGAAGTCTCGTTGTTATTTTTACGGGAGGTCATTTAAAATAATTACCGATGACCATTCATTATGCTGGCTGATCGGTTTGCGTGACCCCTCTGGCCGCCTCACACGTTGGGTGCTGCGACTTCAAGAATATGACTTTATGGTGTCGTACAGGAGTGGCCGTCGTCACGCTGACGCAGACTGCCTCTCCCGGATTCCTCTTGCGACTACCGACTGCGATGCTGAGAATTTTGACGACTGCCTTGCTGCTGTTACAAGCACGTTCCCCAACGCGGCTGACTTCCAGAGAGAACAAAGCAAAGATCTCAACCTGGATCCTCTTTCTGACGCCGCACGTGCCTCCCAACACAGCGGTCGATTTACGGTCCGAGACAAGTTGCTCTATAAAACTAACTACTCCAGGCCTGGAGCACGTTTTCTTCTAGTTGTCGCCGAGAGCCTTCGCTCTGATGTGCTACGTGCTATGCAGTACGATGCGACGTCCGGTCATTTCGGCTTCATACGAACGCTGAACCGCACGCAGGAACGCTTTTACTGGCCCAAGATGTAGGAAGCAATGAAGCGTTACGTCGCTAGCTGTGAGACGTGCCAACGTCACAAGCGCCCGGCCACCGCTACACCAGGTCCCCTTCAGCCATTAACACCACCCAGCGCACCTTTTGAACAAGTAGGAATCGACATTATCGGTCCATTTCTGTTATCTAACAATAGGAACCGTTGGATAATCGTCTGCGTAGATCATCTTACGCAGTATGCTGAAACCGCAGCCATTCCCGCTTGTACCGCTACATCCGTGGCAGATTTCTTGCTCCACTCAGTGGTCCTTCGCCATGGCCCACCGCGTGTTATCAACAGCGACCGTGGCCGCCAGTTCACTGCTCATGCCGTTGAAGAATTGCTACGCATGTGCACGACACAGTTGCGTCATTCCACACCGTATCATCCGCAGACGAATGGTCTCGTTGAGCGGACAAACAGAACGCTGACCAACATGCTTGTCATGTACGTTTCTTCCAATCACAAGAGCTGGGATGAAGTGCTGCCTTTTATCACGTATGCGTGCAATACGGCTTAACATGAAACAACGAACTTCAGCCCATTTTATCTGTTGTACGCCAGGTTGCCACTAAGCCCTCTAGACGCTTTCTTACCCTTCATTCTACACAATGACGACTCTGTATCAAACACCCTGTGCCTCGCGGAATAAGCCCGTCGAATCGCTCGTCTTCGGACTCTGGCCTCTCAACGTCGTTCGAAGGAACGATACGATGACCGTCACGAACCGGTTTTATTCGAACAAGGTGACTTGGTGTTACTTTGGACACCGCAACGCAAGCGTAGATTGCGTCAAAAGCTTCTGTCACGATATTCAGGCCCATTTGTAGTTTTGGAGTGACTCAGCCAGATCACTTACGTAATAGCTCGTCTTTTGTCCAATGGTCAACGATCGAGCAGAACGCAGATCACTCACGTTGCTCGCCTGAAAACTTTCTATACCCTCCTTGCGCATCATAACTCGCCCTACGGGCTTCGTCTGCTTGCAGGGAATGTAATTTCCGTGATTCCCGTGATTGTAAGCCGTGACTTCCTGAATTGATGATGTCGCAAGTTTCACCTCTGTCTGTACAATTTCGTTTTGTATTTGTTTTTTGCTTACCCCAGCATTTCATCTGATGTTTTTATTCATAATGACTCTGCCTATCACTACGGCGAATTTGGCACTATGTTTGAGATATTCGCTTGAAATTTCAGGTGCTTGCAACATGTATTTTTAGTCTGTGTATTACTTGTTTTAACTATGTACAATGTGACACCACTCCTGTAATAATCCCATCACGGGATTGACATTATTCTGAATAAATAAATAAATAATGGACTAGTTAAAGGTAGGGAAGGGAAGGAAGACGAAGGGTCTTGGCATGATCGCAGTGCACTACCGCGAACGACCATTGTTCACCTCCTGTAAATAAAATCATTTTATCACAGCTTGCTGTAATATATATATATATATATATATATATATATATATATATATATATATATATATATATATTGTTACGTTTGAAAGAGACTGGTAGACGTTGAAAGGGGCCGTTTATTAGGTCGTGAGGGGCAGCTCAGAAGCGGCCGACTGGTTAAGATCCTCCTGATCCTCCTCTTCCTCTCTCGCTCTAGGCGACCAGTGCGTTCACCGTATGCGCTTCTTTTTCTTCGTGCATGTACGCAACATTCCTCTCCGCGCAGACGAAGGCCGCCGGCCTAGTCAGTCGAGTTGTCGTGGCGTGTGCAGTTTCAGGCGCGCAACATGAACCACTTGAGTTTTGGCAGCTCGTCGACCACTCGCCGTGAGACGAGCTATTACATAGTTGACCTCTGTAAGTCTGTCGACGATGACAAAAGGTCCATCGTAAGTGGCCAAAAACTTTTGGCATAACCCGCGCTTGCGCATCGGAGTCCACAACCACACCAGATCGCCACGGCAATAAATCACTGGTCGATGGTGAATGTCATAGCGTGCCTTCGCTTTGTCTTGCGATGCCAATGTGCGTAGTCGAGCTATGCGACGCGCCTCTTCGGCGAGGCAGAGAGTCTCGGCGACAGTGACGTTGTCGTGGTCACAGAAAGGCAATATTGTGTCGATTGTGTGCCGGGGCGAACGTGCATAAAGCAAAAAGAAAGGGCTATAGCCTGTAATCTCATGCTTCGCGGTGTTGAACGCGTAAGTAATGAACGGGAGTACGTCATCCCAGTTCTTGTGGTCGCATGAGACATACATAGACAACATGTTGATGATGGTGCGGTTGGTACGCTCCGTCAGCCCATTAGTTTGGGGGTGGTATGGTGTCGAGTGACGCAGGCGGGATTCACATAAACGGAGTAGCTCCTCCACGACATCCGCTGTGAATTGTCGTCCACGATCACTGATAATCAGGCGAGGTGGGCCATGTCGGAGGATGACGTACTGTAACAAAAACGACGAGACTTCACTGGCAGTTGCGGAGGGGACGGCTGCTGTCTCGAAGTAGCGTGTGTGGTAGTCGACGCAAACAATTATCCATCGGTTGCCCTTAGCCGATTTTGGGAAGGGGCCCAGAAGATCAATGCCCACTTGTTCGAAAGGTGCGCTTGGAGTAGGCATCGGCTGTAGAAAACCAGCTGGACCAGTTGATGGACGTTTGTGACGCTGACATTGCATGCAGCTTGCCACATAACGCTCAACAGACTTCTGCATACCAGGCCAATAAAAGCGCTCTTTAGTCCGGTGAAGCGTCCGCGCCAAACCTAAATGTCCAGATGTAGGGTCGTCGTGCATGACACTCATAATAACTGTTCACAGGCTCTTCGGGACCACTAGAAGGAAACGCGTGCCACTGCTGGAGAGGTTCCTTTTGAACTACAGTCCATCACGCATACAGAAACGGCGTGCACTAGTGGAAGCGGATGCAGCGGCGAATAGTGGTGCTAGTTTAGCATCTTTCCGCTGTTCTGCTCTGAAACTGGGATAGTCCGGGAACGTAGGCGACACAGACGCTACAAGCTGGTCAAGGTCATCGGATTCACAGTCTGTTATGCTAAGTGGCATACGTGAAAGACAGTCCGCGTTAGCATGCCGACGACCACTCTTGTAAGTGACGGTAAAACTGTATTCTTGTAGCCGGAGTGCCCAGCGCGCAAGGCGGCCACAAGGGTCACGAAGGTTGACAAGCCAACACAACGAGTGGTGGTCGGTTACAACTGTGAATGGGCGTCCGTACAGGTAAGACCTAAACCGCTGAATTGCAAATAATACCGCCAGGCATTCTTGTTCGGTAACAGTGTAGTTTTGTTCCGGCCTGCTTAGGGAGCGACTTGCGTATGCGATGACGTGTTCGCTGTCGCCGTAACGTTGTACTAAGACGGCTCCAATACCTATGCCGCTAGCATCCGTATGAAGCTCTGTTGGAGCAGAAGGACTGAAGTGCTGAAGGACGGGTCGTGACGTCAACAAAACTTTAATTGACGGAATGAAGAATCGCACTCAGGAGTCCACTCAAAGGAATTGTCCTTTCGTAGGAGGCATGTGAGAGGGTACGCAATGTCGGCAAACTTCGGAATAAAGCGGCGGAAGTATGAACAAAGCCCCAGGAAACTACGAAGCTCCTTGACGGAACGCGGCGCATTGAACGCCTCAACTGCTGCTGTCTTCTGGGGGTCAGGGCGGATGCCATCCTTGTCAACGAGATGCCCGAGCACAAGCGTCTGGCGGTCTCCGAAGTGGCATTTCTTCGAGTTTAAAATTAGGCCAGCCTTTCGGATGCAGTTCAAAACAGTATCCAGACGAGAGTTGTGTTCACTGAACGTGCGGCCAAAGATGACGACATCGTCGAGGTAGCACATGCAGATGTTCCACTTCAAGCCACGCAGGATGGTGTCCATAAACCTCTCGAACGTGGCCGGTGCATTGCCCAGTCCAAATTGCATCACGTTGAATTCAAAGAGCCCATCAGGGGTTACAAAGGCAGTCTTTTCCTTGTCCTCTGGTTGCATCGGAATTTGCCAATAACCGGATCGTAAGTCTACGGAGGAAAAATAAGAGGCCGAATGTAAGCAGTCTATTGCGTCCTCTATACGTGGCAGCGGGTATACGTCCTTTTTTGTCACGGCATTCAGTCGGCGATAGTCGATGCAAAATCTCCAAGATCCATCTTTCTTCTTAACGAGGATTACCGGTGCTGCCCACGGACTGGCTGACTCTTGTACCACTCCCTTTTGCATCATTTCCTGCACTTGGTCGTTGATAATTTGTCTTTCTGACGGAGAAACACGATATGGTTTTTGGCGAATCGGACTTGCCGCGCCAGTGTTGATGGTATGGCGCGTTCGAGACAGGGAGATAGGGATTACTTTGCCCTTCTGCGCAAAGTCAAATACCGAAACGTGCTTCAACAGCACATTCATTAAAGTTCGGCGCTCGCTTGAGCTAAGCGACTTATTTATTGTTGCCATAAGCGCCCCGTCCAAATTGTGACAACCAGTTCCGTCACGTTCTTCCGGCACGTCTGTGAGCTCGACCACTGATAAGGTCACGTGTTCTTTGCTGACCGAAGCTAATTTTAAACCATTGGGTAGTGTCACGGGCTCAGAGGAACAGTTTACAGTCCATAGGCCAGTTCGTCCGCCATCAATCGACACCACACAATGGGGAACCAACGCATTCTTCTTCACGCAGTTTATGTGCATTGGTTCTACGCTCGCATCGAAGCTGTCAGAATCCGCGCCGCGACAAACAACAGGAACACGTACGGTAGACAACGCAGGTATGAACGTATCGCCACAGACACACAGCGTAGTTTGGTCATTTGCCGGAGTGTCCAGAAGTTCTGAAGGCATCTGGCCACTCACAAAGACTTTCTCCGTGCGACAGTCTACAGTGGCACCACATTCTCGCAAGAAGTCCATGCCGAGAATGACATCATGTGTCGACCGAGGAATAATCGCAAACTCTGTCGTTATTATAAGGCCTCCCAAAAATACCTCAGCACTACACACACCAATAGGGCGCAATGGCTCTCCACTCACTCCACAAAACGTCGAAGTTTCATTCCAGGTAAAAACAACTTTCCGCCCTAACACGTCTTTAAAGGAAGCACTCATCACAGAAATCGTTGCACCTGTGTCCACCAAGGCCATCACAGGCACATGATCCACCAAAACACGCACTTTGTTTTTAAACATACACACAGGAGGTAGCACGTTTCCAGCGACCTCACCCCCATTGGCCGCGCTGGCTAGTTTTCCGGTGGCGAAGAGGGCGCTTTGCGACGCAGCGGTGAAGGAGAACGATGAGCACGAGGTCGCGGTGGGGGCGTTAAACTCCTGTCAGATGCCGGGGAGCGGTTGCGGAAGCTGCTGGGCCAATAGTTGTCATCAGGTGGTATGTGGGCCGGCCGCCGGACACCATGAGGCTGTTCGAAGGGTCGTGAAAAGTCAGATGGTTGGTGATACCGAGGAGTCACCCGACGGTTGCAAAATCACGATATGTGGCCCCGCACACCGCAGGAATAGCACACCGGCCGAGGTCGAAACGTCGGTCGCTCGTCGATGAATAGAGCGTCATCATTTGCTCTTGTGTGACAGATGTACTGGTTGGGTGAGTCGTACCGAGACGTCGGGTGTCGAGGAGGCATGCGCTGAGAGCGTCGGTCATACCGTGACGCGGGGAGTCTGGTTGTCATCCTTGACTGTGGGGCTGGGCTGTACTCCACAGTTGCCGCGCTCATCGTCGGTTGCCATGGCGTCAAAGGAGGCACGTGGCAGACGCAACTCGCGATGGTCAGCTGTCGAACACGACATTTCTCGGTGGGACAGTTCCTCACGAACAATATGTCGAATTGTAGAAAAGAGGTCGAGGCCAGGATTCGTGTCCACACTGGCAACAGTTGTAACGTTAGCCAGTCGATTAAACTTGGGCACAATTCGACGCATCTTGAGCGTTTCAAACGTTTGGCAATGCTGAATGACGTCGGACACAGAACTGAGGCTTTCTTTTCCAATTAGAAAATTATACACGTCCTCAGCTATTCCTTTGAGCAGATGCCCAACTTTGTCCTCTTCCGACATGGTAGCACAGACCACCTTGCACAGCCTTAACACTTCTTCTATGTAAGTGGTGCATGTCTCACCTGGTAGCTGTGCCCGTTGCGACAGTGTTTGCTCAGCCCGCTTCTTTCTAGTAACCGAGTCGCCGAAACACGCCCTGAGCTCTTCAACAAAAAGATCCCACGTCGCGAGTGCGTCCTCGTGGTTCTCGTACCATACCAGTGCGGTGTCGGTAAGGGAGAACACTACGTTGGCTAGCATAGCGGCTGCATCCCAACCGTTGGACTTGCCCACACGTTTGTACTTGGTGAGCCAGGCGTCGACATCTTCTTCAACTTTTCCTCCGAAGGGCGGTGGAACTCGGTAGTACGGAAGCGGGCCAGATGGTGCCGTCCTGTAAACGCCTGCTTCTTCGGGCATGTCGAAGTCACTCATGGCAGATGGTGGGAGACCGGCAAGTCGACGGCTTCGTCGAAGCTGTGGCAGCGATCGTTCCGTAGTTGAAGCGCTTACCCAGCACCTCCACCACTCTGTTACGTTTGAAAGAGACTGGTAGACGTTGAAAGGGGCCGTTTATTAGGTCGTGAGGGGCAGCTCAGAAGCGGCCGACGGGTTAAGATCCTCCTGATCCTCTTCTTCCTCTCTCGCTCTAGGTGACCAGTGCGTTCACCGTATGCGCTTCTTTTTCTTCGTGCATGTACGCAACAATATATATATATAAAGAAAAGGAGCTAGTACACATACGACAAAGCAAGCAGTTCCTTTATAGATTTACGTTTTAGCCGTGGCATGGCCTTCGTCAGAGAATGAAAAGTGAACAAGGTATATGCCGCTTTTAAGGGCCACTAATATCTCGAAAAAACGTCAGGAGTTCAAAATCAAACATCGGGGACAATTCATTTTGATCTATCACCTCGTGTAACAAGATAAGTGATACAACTTAAGGAACGTGTGACTAGGAAGGCATCGCATCAGTGAAACAAATAAACCAGTATAACGATGATGAGGCCGTGAAGGAGACACGAGAGATTAGGTATACTTGCGTGGAAAAACAGATATGCAATCGCATCTACTTCGGCACGGCAGACATAAAAGTACTGAAAGATCACCAAAAAAATTTTTTTACAAGTCACCATGGTCGCTATACAAAATATAGAACGTGCGACTTTAATGCAATCAGCGGTGGTTAGAAAAAAAGTGGGGCGCATTAGAAAAAAAAGAGCGTGCGTGACTGAGGGGGGAGGATAGTGTATGAAATGATAAACTTTGTCACCCACAAAGAAGGGTGACACGTGCGATGCTTTCATTTATGCCAGCGTGAAGACTGTTGAATTTATTGATGAGGTAGGGTTCGCGAACTTCTCGGTCATGATGAGTTTTAAATCCAGACTGTAGTATGGTAGCCTTGATGCTTGCAAAGGGGTGACCTGGCATCTGGACATGTTTTGATGGTGGAAGATAAGGTAGGTTAGAAGCGTGAGCTCTATGGTTGTTAAAGCGTCATCTGAATGACGTTTAGGTGTGACCAATGTATTGATGGTGGCATGTGGAGCACTCGAGCATGTACACAACATTGACGCTGTCGCAAGTGAAGTCTCCGTTGATTCTCATGGTAAAACTTGAAGCGCTGCTAGTTACGGAGTGCGAAGTTGTCATGTGTGGGCATACCTTACAGCGGGGTTTATTGCAAGGGTGACAGCCAACATAGTTCGGCCGGTTGTTTATTTTGGACGAAGTTAAGGTGTCACGCAGGTTTCGCGATCGGCGATAAACCACCTTGGTTAATTCCGCAAAGATGTCTTTTAAGCGGTCACTTTGAATCAAGATGTTGTGTTGCTTCTTCAGAATGTTGGTTACATTCGGGGCTGATGCTGAGTGCGTTAAAATCAGATTTACACTGTTTCGTGACGAGCTTGTTGATGGTTTGTTACCCGTGAGCAAATCCTCGCGGTCGATGAGCGGCTGAATGACTGCCGAAGCAGTAATTTAAACAGCTGCTCTGCAGTTTTTATCTCATCTGTTTGCGTATGCCAGAGGGGCAGAAATTGACGATTCTCACACATATTCTCGTGTTTACTGTCACTATCGTTGTACTGCAGAAAAAAAAAGGTCACAACTTTGCCACAAAGGTGAAGAAATGAACGCGATAGAAACAAATTGGAAGGTCACGCGCAGAATGACAAGCAGATCGAAACGTGCGCCGCGTTTCTCACGCACAAATGATGCACGAAATGTACCCACAGGTACAAATGAACGCGAAAAAGCGCCTCGTTTGTTACTTCGCTGTGACGCGGGCTCATTGCGTCATCTTGTTGGTAATGCTAAAAACACGATAGCCCTCCCTCCCCCCCCCCCCCAGAGATGCCCGTCACCAGCGCTAAGAGTGGTAGATATGTATAGCTTCCCGTTTGAACGCTGAAGGACGCGCTCCTCGGTGGCTTAGTGGCTAACGCCTCGCACTCGCGTCTCAGAGGTCCTAAGTTCGATTCCGTGTGCTGGGGTTTTTGTGGATTATTTTTCTTTCTTGTATTTTCGCATATATACATATGTCTACATTAACGGTGAGCGACATCGACGCCGGCGGCGAAATCCAACCGAAAGTGTCCATATAGTTGCTATCGCAATTAAAACATACCAAGGAAAAGGATAGGCGTGCCCTTCTCTTTAGGATTGTTGTGAAAGCTAACGTCAATTTTTCGGGCCGACGAAGCACTCCAAGGCATAAAGCAGTACTTCACCATTGCTCAGCACTCGACCGCCACGGGGACATTGTGTGGCGGGTTCGTCAGTCCACGTGTTTGCTACACCAAAGCCGCGACGGTGATGTGATCTCCATTGACGGCATCGGCTGCGCACATCCAACAACGTGCGTCGTTGTCACAGGTCCCGTTAATTCGGGAGGCGATCGTCGGGCTAATTCCAAGGGCCGAAGTATCGGCCCCCCAAACCGCACCACGAAAGCGTGGGCAATTTAGAAGTGGTCCTATTTGGCGCGCCAGCGGACGCTGGCTGTGGCCCAAAGAACAAGTCAGAGCCGAGAGTTGATAAACAAAACAAAATTATATTCTCAGTTATGGCAGATCCAAAACGATACACAAGTATGCACACTCGACAATAGTTGAATACAATATGACACCAATCAAACAATGTACTACACAGTACAATCAGCCACACTCGAAACAACGGACACAGACAACAATACGCACTACAATGCAGTCGCATGCATCGAACAACCAAGACACTTGAAGACTAAAGAGTTAGAAAACTTATCCAGTCCAAAGTTCTTGGAACAAAAGTCTGAATGATATTCTTCTGAGAATCACTCACTCAAAGTCCAGAGTTGTTGTCGTTCCGCTGCCCCCGAAGTTTCTCTTCTAGGAAACCTCGCGTCTTCTATTGGCCGCTTTCCAAGCTCCAAACTTCTTCGCCGGAAACACGTCGGCTTCCCACACGCAGCTGTGGCCACGCGTCTTCGCTCGATAGCTGTAGACACACACTCTCTCCTGTAGCTCGAGTATTCACCCCTCAGGTGGAAATCCTCTTCTTCTCCTCCTCCTTTGTCACGGAAGACAAAAGGCTTCGCCCACAAGGCGGAACACCCTACGCACTCTGGCGCATACTTTCTTCTTCTCCTACTTTGTCACTAAGGACAAAACCTTCACCGACAGACGCGGCGGAATACCCCACGCACACTGGCGCTAACTTCCTTCTTCTCCTGCTTTTCCATCTCAGCTGCTCGATTAAATACCTTCCGCGCGAGGTTCCAGAAAGTTCTCATCATTTCATCGGCGCGATACGCAGCGAAGGCTGGGGAAAGGGCGAGATGGTACGAGGGCCGTCCGCGACGGATGACGCAACCCTGCATCACCACGCCCCTTTCCATTGAGAACGTTCCAGAGCTTGCTCGGCCGCCGATGAGAGGAGGTTCGTCGGCGAACCCACGCTTCCGAGGAGAGAGGGACGCGCGCCCGGGGAGTCTTTGGATGTTTGTTTTCTTTTTTTTATTGTTGACCTCGCGGCATCACTCTGTAGCTTCGTCGCGAGAATTTGGCGGCGCGCCCTTTTTTGAGCGCTCGTTTTGTGACAGTCGTACACCACCTCGCCGTTCATTAGACACAGGGATGTTTTGTAGCTGTACCTGCGTGCTTGTAGATGCTAGAGGAAGGCACGCTTATTAAGATTTCGAAACACCCGAACTAATAATATAGTACCGCACGGCTGAAATTGCAGACGACGAGCGAGAACATTGACACATAATTTCAATTTCTGAACAGTGCGGTCGCCAGCATCGGCGTGCTCATCGGCCGTCTGGAAGGTTTCTTCGCCTTGTCGATTGGAGTGCTATTGAAACAAATTTATAATTGCACTTGAAAACATTCATTGTGGGTGTTAGTTGACCCTTGCGAAGCTGTTCGTTCGACAATTTTCCCACCTGAAGCAGACGACCCGCGCGCAGGAGCAGCGGCTGCTGCAGCGCGGTTGAGAGCGGAGTCCACAAACTGACGACACACGCGAGAGGGCGCCACTACAAGATCTCAAGATCAATAACGTGGCAGCAAAAAGCACAAGATCGGGTTGATTGGCCGGTCATGGGAAATACATTTGCCGTGCAGTGGGCGTAGTCAGGCTGATTATGTGTATATGTTGGTATTAATGAGTGTTGAAAGAATGCACTACGTTCGAACAAAGAAGCGGGGTGAGAACAGACCGGTCATTCTACGGCTTTACAACTTTCAAGAAGAAGCTTATTTCTACGAAAATGCACACAGGTTGAAATATTCTCATCAATCAGTGGCGACTATTCCAAGCAGGCGCGTGAAAAAATAAAGCACTTATGCAAAATATTGTTACGTTTATAAATGGGTTTACTACGCTGTGGCGTACTGGGAGGCTTGAAGGGGGTCGTGCACGGGAGGCCTATCTCGCTAGCCGAACGTCCTCTTTTCTAATCTGCCTGTTCCCCGATACCCAAATCGCATATGCAGTAACATTTCCCTCCGCGCAGACGAAGCCCACCGGGCGAGTTAAAGAGTCTCTCTGGAAATATAGCGCTTCAAACGTGCTATATGGACAAGTTCAGTCTTTGCAGACCGTCGGCCATTTGAATGAAGACGTGCTACGCGGTAAGTTAAATCGCTTATACGTTTTATAACAACATAAGGTCCCGCATAGTGTTCAAGCAGTTTTTCACAGAACCCACGTTTCCTATATGGCGTCCACAGCAGCACGCGGTCTCCGCGATTATACGTCACGTGTCGACGCCGATGGTCAAAACGTGTCTTCGAGCGATCTTGCGAAGCGAGGGTGCGCAGGTAAGCAAGATGTCGGGCTTCTTTTGCTCGGCAGACTATCTCTGATATACCTGAATCACGGTGGTCCAAAAACGGGAAGACGGTATCTAGGGTATGACGAGGTGGCCGAGCATACAGAAGAAAGAACGGACTGTAGTTGGTAGTCTCATGCTGTGCGGTGTTAAATGCGTAAGTGATGAAAGGTTGTACGTCATCCCAGTTCTTGTGATCTGCTGCGACATACATAGAAAGCATGTTCGTGAGAGTCCTGTTAGTTCGTTCCGTCAGGCCATTTGTTTGAAGATGATATGGCGTAGAGTCCGAAAACTTGAAGCGCATAGACGCAGCATCTCTTCCACCACGTCTGCAGTGAATTGTCGCCCACGATCACTGATAACAATTTTAGGAGGTCCATGTCGTAGAACTACAAAACGCAGCATGAATAAACACACGTCAGCTGCAGTTGCCGATGGTATAGCAGCTGTCTCGCAGTGTACACACTGTAATATGTACACACTGTATAAGCTGAGCATGCTTACTTGTTTTGTTATCGGTATTCATACCCTGTATCAAATTTCAAGTTTTATGTCTCCTCCCCCCTACTGTAATGCCCAAACTGGGCGCTGTAGGTACTCGAATAAATAAATAAATAAATAAATAAATAAATAAATAAATAAATAAATACCGTGTTAAGTGGTCGGTACATACGACAATCCAGCGATTACCACTAGAAGACCTCGGAAAGGGACGTAGAAGGTCAATCCCAACTTGCTCGAATGGAGTTCTAGGGGGCTGGATAGGATGTAGTCGCCCTGGAGGAGCACTGGTAGGGCGCTTGCGGCGTTGGCACTCGTTGCAAATAGAGACGTACTGTTCCGTCGTCTGGTGCATTTTCGGCCAGTAAAATCTTTCTTGAAGCCGGTAAAAAAGTTTTCGCTGTGCCTAGATGACCGGACGTTGGGTCATCATGCATGGCCTGCAAGACGGAAACGCGAAGGCTCTTCGGAACCACTAGAACATATCGTAAGCCGGTCGTGGCATAGTTCTTTTTGTACACAAGCCCGTCGCGCATGCAGAAGCGAGTCGCTGATGGTGTTGACTCGGTGGGAAGGAACTCCTGTATGGTGCGGTCTCTTTGCTTCTCAATCTTAAAGGCATTGGTATCAGGAAATGGCAGGTCTAATGGCGCGATGTAGGTGTCCAAGTTGCCCGCGTCGCAGTCCGTCGATGGGAGTGGTAGTCGCGAAAGACAATCTGCATCAACGTGACGACGACCACTTTTATAGGAATCCGTAAAGTCTTATTCCTGCAGACGGAGTGGCCAACGCGCCAGTCGGCTAGATGGGTCACGCAGATTGACCAACCAGCAGAGCGAATGATGATCTGCAATGATGGTAAAGGGGCGTCCGTACAGGTAGGACCGGAAGTGCTGCACTGCGAAGACTACTGCGAGGCATTCTTGCTCTTTGACGGTGTAATTACGCTCGGACTTGCTTAGCGAGCGACTTGCATACGCAACGACATCTTCTTTGGTATCCAAGCGTTGAACCAGCGCGGCCCCAACACCGACACCACTAGCGTCCGTGTGAAGTTCTGTGGGAGCCAGAGGATCGAAGTGTCGAAGGATTGGATGGGATGTCAAAAGGAACTTCAACTCAGAAAAAGCGGACGCACATTCCGGAGTCCAGTCAAATGGTGCGCCTTTCTGAAGCAGGCACGTGAGTGTGTGCGCGATATTGGCAAATCCAGAGATGAATCAACGGAAGTATGAGCAGAGGCCCAAAAAGCTGCGTAGTTTTTTCGCTGAGCGAGGTTGCTTGAACGCCTCCACTGCAGCCGTTTTTGCGGGATCTGGCCGTATGCCTTCTTTGTTCACCAAGTGTCCAAGAACGAGTGTTTGGCGTTCTCCGAAACGACATTTCTTTGAGTTGAGCACTGAGCGTGCTTTGCTTAGACAGTCCAGCACGAGGTCGAGGCGTGTGTTCTGCTCAAAGAAAGTGCGCCCAAAAATCACAACATCGTCCAGATAACACATGCATACTTCCCACTTCAAACCACGAAGTGGCCATATCTCGTGTGATGTGCTTCCAGGGAATGTTGGTGCTCGTGCGGACAGGTGGGATCTTGGTGAGCGGTCGTACCTCGGCGGCTGCCGGTAGTTGCAGTACCTGGCAATGTGCCCTTCGACGCCACAGTTGTAGCAGACGGGTAGGGGTCGTTCGCCAAACCACTGCTGAGAGCACTCTGCTGTGAAAGGTCGCCTACCCGAACGGAGTGGAGCAGCTTGCTGAACGGGAACTGCCCGCCTCTGTGGAGCGGGGCCGGTACGAAGGCGTCGGTCATACCGCTGGACAGGCGTGAATGAGTCTCGGCGTTGCCAAGCAGTTCCAGCTTCGCTAATGTCCGTCACACAAACCGATGGTGGCAGAGGAGCGAACGGCGCCGGGTAATAGGATGAGCAAGTAGGCGGATGATGGATGGTGTCGTCGACCAGTGTGTCTGGTCGCTGTAGCTCTTCGCGCACTATTGCCCTGATAGTAGCGGCAAGGTCGGCAGGCGGGCTTACGCCGACGTTGGCGACCGTTGTTACATTTGCCAGCCTACCGAATTTCGGGGCAATACGACGGGTCTTCAGCTTCTCGAAAGTACGGCAGTTACGTTGGACGGCGGAGATGGAAGTGAGGTCTTCCCTGCCTATCAAGAAATTGTAGACGTCCTCTGCTATACCCTACAGAAGGTGTCCGACCATGTCATCTTCAGACATATGCGGGTCTATGATCTTGCAGAGCATCAGAACCTCCTCTATGTAGGTGGTACACGTTTCTCCAGGTGTCTGGGCTCTTCGAGCCAAAGTGTGCTCCGCGCTTTTCTTTTTCGCATCAGAGTCGCCGAAGCATTTTTTGAGTTCTTCGGCGAAACGATCCCACGTTGTTAATGAATCTTCGGTGTTTTCGTACCACATCAAGGCGGTTTCCGTGAGAAACAGTGCGACAGTTCCCAGTTGATCGGTGGGATCCCAGCCGTTGTACCGGCTCACCCTTTTGTAGTGTGTCAGCCACGCATCCACATCTTCCCCTGCTCTTCCCGCAAACGGGCGGGGTTCCATATAGCGATACCGAGGTGCAGCCGGCACTGACCTTTGCGTGGTAAGAAGCCGTGACCTTCGCTCTCGGCCATGACGGTTGTTGTTGGTGGCAGACCGGCAAGACGACGGCTCCGGCGAAGTTCAGACAGCTGTGACTCCGTGGTTCGTCGACGTGCTTTACCCCGCACCTCCACTACTCTGTTACGTTTATAAATGGGTTTATTACGCTGTGGCGTACTGGGAGGCTTGAAGGGGGACGTGCACGGGAGGCCTATCTCGCTAGTCGAACTTCCTCTTTTCTAATGTGCCTGTTCTCCGATACCCAAATCGCATATGCAGTAACAATATGCAAAAAGGATGGTCACACAGTGAAGCTTTCTTTTGGTCAGCTTACCATTGGTGGTAAAACTTGAACTCGCGATAGTGATGTGAAGGATGTCGCAAAAGTAACACGTTAGTGACACGCTAACAAAAAAGTGAGACAAAAGCCCCAAGGTGCCCGAGATGTTGCCCTGCTGGTCATGAAGTGCTGCAGTGTTAAAAATAAAGCTGATGATCTGGGTGGCCTCATTATGCCAGTGAACGCTGACGTAGTCATGGGGTCAGAATCTTGGCTTGACAAAGCATTTTTGAACTCTGAATAGTTTTCTTGCAATTTTCAAACGTATCAGAAAACCGGTCAATGCATAGTGGTGGTGTTTTTGTTCTTGAGAAGGATTCCTTGATGTGCGAAGATATCTGTATTGATAACAATGAAACTGAACTGATATTTTATTTATTTTTTATTTATTTATTCAGATACCTACAGCGCCCAACTGTGCATTATTGTAGGGGGGAAACAAATAGGAAAAGATACAGGTAGTATATACAACATGAAAAGCAACAAACATTATGTAAGAATAAAGATAACATCAGCACTCTAATCATAAATAACATTATAAAAAGACTAAACATCACGTTACTAAGAGGTTGATACAGGTTGTACAACACGATAAAGCACCAAAACATAATATTAAAGTAAACTTTTATACATAAATTAACTTCATAGACACATAACCTTCTATGAAAGACAGAGTAGAAAACACAACTTGACAGAAGCTGTAAATGGTGAGCTAAAGCTTAAAATATCCCACATATGTCATGTAAAACGTAGTTAAACAAACATTCTGCCAGGGCTTCATCAAAGGAAGTCGGCAACGACAGTAAAACTTCATTCGGGAGACAATTCCAGTCATGGGCTGTCCTCGAAAAAAAAAAGAATATTTATATAGGTTGATCCGACGCCTATATTCCCTAACGTTCAGGGAAGGGTCTACGCGGGCAGATCTATAGGTAAGATCAAGTATGTAGGTTTCTTTCCTTAAGCCTGTTGTACCTATAAAAATTTTGTGGAACAGTTTCAGGCGCATGTATTTCCGCCTGTCCTGCAAAGATGGCCGTCCAAGATTGTCCCGTAAGTCGGAAGAGCTTTTTCTGAAATCATAGTTCGATGACGCAAATAGTGCTGCACGCTTTTGGATGCGCTCTAATTCTTCAATACATGTCTTTGTACCGGGGTCCCTAGCGGAACATCCATATTCTGATATAGTGCGAACGTCTGAAAAGAAAATAATTTTTTTTTTAACTTACGAGGAGCTTGCTTGAAGTTTCGCCTTAGGAAGTTGAGGACCCGACTAGCCTTCGCTGCTACGTAATCAATATGGTCATTCCAGGAAAAGTCATTTTTGTATAAAACCCCTAAATATTTGTAGCTGGGTACAATCGTGAGGCTTTCGCCATCAAGAGAGTATTTCGTATTTAAAGTATGACGTTTTGTAGAAAACTGGACAATGTTACATTTAGAAAATTTTAGCGTCATATTCCACCTATTGCACCATAGTAGTATCTTGTCGAGGTCACTTTGTAGTTGTGCACTGTTATTCACAGTATAAATTTCACGGTAAAGACAACAGCCACCGGCATGCAATCTGAGACGGCTTGATACTCCTTCGCCTATATCATTGATAAATATATAAAAAAAGAAGAGGCCCGAGTACAGATCCCTGAGGAACACCTGACAAGACTGTTTTATGTGATGAGGTCGTTCCGTTAAGAACAACACACTGTTTTCGGTCATTAAGGTAATCCTCAATCCACTGGAAAAAAAGCCGTAGGAATATTAAGTGCAGACAGATTTACAAGTAATAGATTGTGTGCTACCGAGTCGAAGGCTTTTTGGAAGTCTCAGGAAATATTGGTGACGTATAGTACGAAATGATCGCTCTAGTTTTACTATTGGTGCTTTCTATCGGCCTTTTGAACCGAATGTTAAGCTGAGATAAATTGCCTGCCTTTTTTTTTTTTTTCTAAAGAGCATGTCGCTCTTGCTGGTGACTTCAATTTGGCGGATGCTAAGGGGGATAACGGTGAGTGTGTCCTAAAATCTAATGCAGCGACGTATTATAAATTGAAAACGTTCACAGACGTGCTTGGCCTCGTGTGGTATGTTTTAAGCCCTATTTGAGGTGACAACATGCAGGATTTGTTGTCGTGTAATGCCCCTAATGTCATTATTGAGACACACGTTGTTCCGGGTATTAAATGTGGAGAATTTTTTATCGAACTTCTGCGATTTTGACCGTCTATCTATCTATCTATCTATCTATCTATCTATCTATCTATCTATCTATCTATCTATCTATCTATCTATCTATCTATCTATCTATCTATCTATCTATCTATCTATCTATCTATCTATCTATCTATCTATCTATCTATCTACGACTTTTAGCTATCCTCGCCGTCTCGATAATGGTATCTATACCAAAATTGCTATGGCAGAACATGACTGCATTACATGCATAGGTGACTAGTCATAACATCAAAATCATGACATGTATGGGATGAATCTCATGATTTACGTTTTATTGTCTTGGTGTTCTTGCGGTGGTTTCGTTCACCAGGCATATTGCAAAACTGGTATGATATGACATGACTGCATAGCGAACTTAATTGACAGACATTAACGTGGAAATTATGACATGCATGTCATGTAAGTCATGACTGCACACCACGCTCATGGTGCGCTTGCGGTCGTTTCGCTAGCTTCACATATACCAAATTTGGTATTATGGTACGTGAATGGATGACGAAGGCATATGACTAGTTCAAACATAAAAATCATGATATGCATGTGTTGTACAACATGGTTACACGCTTGCTCATAACGCGCTCGCGGCCGTTTCGCTAGCTTTAAAATTCCAAATTTAGTATTACGTGACGTGAATGGACGACGAAGGTAAATGATGCGTCCAAACATTATATCATGACTTGAAATTCATGTACAGTATGATTTACGTCCGCCTTGTAGCGTTGTGTTGATTTTAAAGTGACTTATCAACCTTCCTCATTCGTGCTTCGCATATCATCGATTCCCACTGTACGTGGGATCTGCCAGTTTTAGTGATCACAAAGCTTTGTTGTCAAAGCTAATCAGATCTCCTGCTCCTTTAAATGCAAAGAAATTCTAAGCTAGGAGAATCTTCTTTTACAGTGAAGGAAACAATGGGCAGATATCAGTGGAACTAGAGCGTCCATTTCCGTCATTTGAATGCAGCACAGACGAAGCAACTGTTTAGCAGATATGGCGAGTGGAACGCATTACTGGGCTCATTCAGGGTCACGTCTCGAGCGTCTCAAGTAACGAACTAAGCAAAAGAAATAAACTTTGGATTAATGGACATCTAGTCCAGCTCATCAAAAGCGCAAAATGGCCTTCTGCCAGAATAATTTTAATGAAATGAAAGACTTGACAGAACTTTACAAAGTTAATCTGAAAGAAGACAGGAAAAGGTATTTTAAGAGTTTGGCAACTGACTTTCCTATTAAGTGGAGGTTTTGGAACTGTATAACATGATGTGCCCACCCAATCTTACGGTGGCGTGATCGTAACTGAGGATAGGGATAAAGCCACACTTTTTCATCTGTTTTCCGCCCTCTTACACATGTCGCGAATAAAAAAGAACAATGTTTGCCTGTGGCTGAGATGGAGCTTTCATTTAATGGCATAATTAAATAGTTACCGTGCATTGACAAAAGTAAAGCAACTGGCCCAGATGGCATATCACCAACATTTGTAAGACACTGCTCTCTGAGGCTCGCTACCTTTATGTTATATACGAAAAATCACTCGATGAAGCTAAGCTTCCTGTCGACTGCTACTGTTGTGCCCGTTTTCAAAAGGGGCTCTAAATCAGATGTATCAAATTACAGACTAATTACTCTGACGCCGACTTGCTGTAAACTTTCAACATGTTCTTTTTTCAGCTTTAATGAGCCGCACCTGACTTTCAATTGATTTTTAGGGGCGAAGCTCATTATGGCGTGGCGTGTGCGTCCCCCGTTGTAGTAGTGCGTAACCTGTGACACCCGCATACCAGTGGCACATACCCACATACCAGTGGCACATACCTGCCCTCGGGCACGTATCCGCATGTCCACGTGTTACGAAAAACGTAGCACGGCGTCGTAATCTCGGTGTTAACAAAGCGCTGACAGCAGAAATGTGGTACACGCTCTCGTTTAGTGTGGATTGTCCGCTGGGTGGCGGTACTTGTATGTGATGAATATATGATAAAAAGAAGCCAGATGGTGGTACTTGAAGTGTTCGCTAGATGGATGGACGGACGCATGGATAGACAGACAGACGAGCAGACGGACAGACAGGCAGACACATGGACGGATGGATGAACGGACGCACGAACGGATGCACGAACGGGCACACTTGCGCATGCACTGACGCACGGACGGATTGACGAACGCTTCACTCACTCATCATCATTCATTCCGTGGATACGCTGTGATTTTTTAAATCCTAAACAACATGGTTTTAGACAGGGTTTTTAATGTACAACCTAATAATTGAATTTTATCACGTTATATCATCAGCTATAGATCATAGAGGACAGATTGATCGTTTATTTTTGAACTTCAGAAAGGCCGTCCATACTGTAGCACACTCGGTTCACATACAAAACTGCAGAACATGAAGACTGATCAAACCAGTTCCTGATTCATTACGGACTATTTAACTTCAAGAAAACGGAAGGTTGTTCTATAGGTGGATCGTGTTCATGTTTTGTTTCGGAGACATCAGGGGTACTTCAGGGTTCCGTGCTGGGCCCACACAATTCAGTGTCGTATTAGAATGTTTGCTGACTACTGTGTGTTGTATACACAACTGACCGACCAAGCGGATTCCACACGGCTTTAGGATTACCTTGGTCACGTGGAGTTATGACGTGAAAGTAATGACATTTGGCACTAAACACTAATAAACGCGCCCACGCCAGTTTCCCTAAAAAGTCCAATAGGTTTACAAGTCAGTACATTAAGAAAATTAAGTTATTAGGAAATAACATAAATAAAAGTACTTGGTTGTTACGTTTTCTGAAAATGGGGATGGTCTGAACACATTGGCAGCGTTCTCAGCAGAGCTGGAAAAGTCCTAGATTTTCTACAAAGAAATCTTAAACATGTAGCCAAATAGTTTAAACAGGCCGCATGTGACCTGTACTGGAATATGCCTGTCCTGTGTGGGATTCTTTTTACGAAGTACATAATCATGCACTGAGCGCATTCAGTCAATCACAGCAAGATTCGTTCTGGGAAACTATGACCGAACTCTCAGCTCTCGATTTATGAAGAGAGATTGTAATTGGCAGTACTTGCAAGACTGAAACTGTTTTATTCAGTCTATAACATGAAGACAGGCACTAATCCTTCAGAATACTTAAAATCGGCACATTATAAATCCTCTCGTCATGACCACAAATTCAATGTACGGACATACAACCCTAAAACTGATCTGTTTAAACATGCTTTTTTTTTTTCTACAAGCCATTGCTGGATAGAATAGGTTACCAGCCAATTTAGTTGGCCACAAGACTGCGGATTCATTCCATGAAGCACTGTGCCCCCCGCAATATTGCCTAAAATGGCGCTGCGTGTACTGCTAAAATAATAATAATAATAATAATAATAATAATAATAATAATAATAATAATAATAATAATAATAATAATAATAATATTAATATGGCGTTGGATGAAGGGGTGGACTGACGACGAGTGTAAAGGAATCACTAGCGCTCCTTAATCAGTGTGTGTGTGTGTGTGTGTGTGTGTGTGTGTGTGTGTGTGTGTGTGTGTGTGTGTGTGTGTGTGTGTGTGTGTGTGTGTGTGTGTGTGTGTGTGTGTGGTGTGTGTGTTTCTTTTACGTTTTGTTCCCCTCTATCCTTTGTTTTCTTTGGCCGGGAGTTAATTGACAGCAGCCCATTACAAACGGTATGGCCACAGCATCATCGTCATCATGTAAGGTCCGCTGAAACAAGTGTGGCATCGCCCGGCTATTGACGATTGCATAAATGCTAACAACAGTGGAAAAAGCCCCGAAGTATTGAAGCAACGCTGGGCTAAGCCGCCATTGTGCATGAAAACTAATTTTAAAAACACGCAAGAACACGCTGCTCATGTGAGTGAAAATAAGTATTAACAGGAGATAGACGTTTCATTTCCATGTGACCTTTTTGTGTGATCCAGGCATGCCGGCCAATTGCACGAAACTGCTCATGAACAATGGTGGACATTGACTGTTTCTTGTACATATGTACAAATGGCGCTGCAGAAACTCTTTCTATTTTTCTTTTTGCAGCTCGTATATTGTTCTTATCTTGCGCTCCGCTTGCCCCTCCGCTGAGCTGCTCAGCTGTTACCCATTATTAGGTGACCTGAGCGCTTACCATGTGGTTGGTCTACCTCTCTCGTGGTGTTTACGTCATCGCGCCGAGAGACGCACCGCCAGAAGACACCGGCAAGAACGTCGCGTGTGGTTCAGCTCCTTAGGACCAAGCCTTGTCTCGGGAGGCGGCCCAATACCAAGCCTTCTCGTCCCGATTATGTTTTGGCTTTTAGGGCTAAGGCGTTAGTCGTGCGTCTTCTGTATGCAGTAGACACCTCTTATTTTTGTCCTTGGAATGTCCGGTGGATATTCGTACTTGTATATCACGAATATATGATGCTGTGTCGCTAATAAATTTTTGTAGTTTTAATATTTATTTTAGCTAGAAAGCACATGCTATACCCGAAATAACTTTTGTCTGTGTTTTTGCCGTGATTTTGTAATATTAATAAAGTATTGCTAGTCGTGTTTAGTTTTCGCTAAAGCAACTGCAAGAGCTTTACGCCACCTTATATGTAGAACTGCATCCGTTCTCGAGGTAAAAAAAAAACGTTGGGCGTCGGTTATTTTTGCAAATTAGTCTAAACACAAATTAGTCTCTCATTGCCACGGCCTCGTCAAGTGAAAACCAACGGGACGGCTTTATACACTCTCATAGTGGAGTGTCTCGTGCTCTAAATTGTTAACGTTTTCTAAACACCAAGTGCTATAAATCGTAACCACTTTTAGAGGCGAAGCTCCTAAAGCTGTGGGTCGTACGTCCCCAATGTATGTCGCAGTAAAACCGTGGGTCGTGTGTACCCAATGTATGTAGTAGTAGTATAGTACTAGGTAGCCACCTCTCGTTTAGTCTTTGGAATGTCCGCTGGATGGTGGTACTTGTATATGATGAAAATATGCGAGACGGTGGTACTTGAAATGTTCAGTAGATAAATGGACGGACGAACGGAACAACGAACGGATGGACGGTGCCAGTGGATGATTCATGGTTTACCGATAAAACCCTTCGAAGCTTCGTCCCACTCATGATCATTCACCCCGTGGATATACTGTGATTTTTCTTACCGCTTGTTACCCCAATCTACATAAAGCAGTTTTATAACTTATAGTATACGTGTAAAATAGAAAGGTCCATCACTCAGAAATGATGACGCTTTCACAGCGCACTTGAGTAATTGTTGGTTTTTCTTTGCAGACTGAGACGGTTTTCTCAGAAAATTAATTTATACAGAAGCTCAAGTGGTGGGCTTTTTTGTTGAAGCCTAAGGAAAACGTACACACAGGCGTATATCGCACACAGAGACTAAACTTGCGATTATTATTATTATTATTATTATTATTATTATTATTATTATTATTATTATTATTATTATTATTATTATTATTATTATTATTATTATTATTATTATTGGTGGTGGTGGTGGTGGTGGTGGTGGTGGTGGTGGTGGTGGTGGTGGTGGTGGTATCGTTAATATTGTTGCTGAAGAAAGGCAGCCATGGGCTGCAGTGCTCGCAACATAACGAAGTTTGTCGTGGGCTGATACGATCGAAATCCCGCGGTCTTCAATCCCGATTACACCTGGTTAAGACGCGCAGAAAGGCATGGCGGAGGCATCTTTAGTGTTCATGATTTTAAAAATGGTTTCCCACTTCTGGTGGCGTTCGAGCCAAGTGGAGAAAACAGCCTGCTGATCGGTGAGTACCGAGGTGTTAGTAAACAACTGAAGGTCGTTTTTTTTTTTTCTCGTTACAGAACTTTAGCCCCAGCCAGAACAATGTTTAATATAGCGCCTTTCTTCTTGGATCCGGCCGCATTTCAAACTAAAGGTACGGGACCAAGAGACGGGGTCGTCGCATCATTGCCTGGAAACACGTACACAAAAGGCGGCCGCACCTGGCCTGTCCAGGTGGCTCGGCGCACACCTGGACACCAGAAGGCGCCCGCTTTGACAGGTGGCCCCTCCGCGCGTCGACAGCAGTGGGGCGGCGGCACGCGACGGCCACGCGCCGCATCTGGTCCTTCCACTCGGACGGCGCCGAAAAAGCCAAGCAAAGTACAGCTAGGATATTGCTTGTAGTAATTGTGGTGTTAATGTGAACTTGATTAGTTGCTACGTTTCATCTAACCTCTTACTAATAAAAAAGCTTTGCAGTTTGTACATTTCAGTGAGCATATAAATTTCGTTCTAAAGTTGGTAACGTTTTTTTTTATTTTATAACCTTTGTTACTATAAAATAAGATTTTATAAGACCGCTAAATTATTGGCCAATCCCCATAGTGGGTATGAGCCACAAGAGAAGGGGAACAAGAATGCTGCAGGAACCGACCCTTGGAATAAGGTGTCCGGTGCTCTACCGCAAACTCAGCCACTGAGCTATTAGCCCCTAGAAGGTAGAGTGGCGCCGCCTGGCAGATGACGTCACGGCACGGACTCCTCGATGCGAGCCGCGGCGCGCCGATATAATTTTGCGCTTGCTTCGTGCGCTGTTCCAATGTTTGCGTTCGCTTTTTGCTTGTCTCAAGCTGCAGATAAATTAAGGAAACACAATTAGTAATGTTTCAGGTGAAACAATAAAGAGTTTACAATCACGCTCTGAGTCGTATAGCAATGTGAGATGAGTGAAAATGTCTGTGTCGTGCTGCTAACCCCGATTATGGATTCCATTCGTGGCGACCACAGCCGCATTCCGACGGGTATGAAAATCAAGACCACGCTTCTGTTTGCATACAACAAATTATTTGACGCATAAACAAGTGATTTTGAAGGAATTAGGACACCATATTACGTTATAAGGTTGAGATGTGCATGGGTGATTCCTTTCAATGATATCAGGGCTTCTCCTCCCCTAGAATGATTTCTGCCGGAGGAATGCACGCATCTACGGACAGCGCATTCACAAGTGCATCAAGCCCCATGCTCGCGGGTAGCGTCGAGTATCGCAACATATACCGGAAGGCACTTTCCCTAGAATACCGTCGCCGTTGTTGTGTGTTTTTCTCGTGTACTTGCTCACTCAACACCTTGTTTAGCTTTATGTTTCTGTCGCTAGAATCTTGAAGCTTTAAATGACCAAAATTATTGAGGTTAAGTGCGGTTGAGGTTAGGTGCGGAAATCCCTATTGTGGTCAGATTCTGTCTTCGTGGAGAATCGTAGCAACGGTGTGGTCACGCTCCGAACTACATGTTTAGATAGCCTCCTGATATGTTAAGTTTCCTTACAGTTGATTACCTGTTGGTGGGCATGACGTGCGAGACCAGTCGTCGCCTCATCGAGGCGAAGGTTGTTTAGTTAATACATGGGTCCAGAATCTGATAGGTTGGAATTTTTTTTCGGGATTGGGAGAGGGCACCTACTTGACATGGTCAGTTTTCTGTCTGCAGGGAGAAAAAAATTGTGGTGACAGGCTGGGTGAGCCATTCCCTGGTTACGACACTGCTTGGGCCACGTCCGTGAGTGCGCCATAGAAAGAGTTCGTTTCGACTTTCTGACATTTGTGTTGCTATCTTTGCTATCAGCGGTGCTCCCATGTGAAGCCCCCATTAGCGTTTGTGACGCGGCGGTAGAACACTCCAGCATTTCATGCAAACCATGGTATAGGACTACATAATCACTGGCGGCTGTTGAGAATAAGCATATACATATGCTCCCAGTGAACATTATTTCCGAAATCGTTGTGTGTGCGACAATACTATTTTGTTTGTTTGACGAATATGCTACATGAGTGCTTATGGCAGTCATATTCATGTAATGTCTCCTTCTGGAGAAAGCGCAGTCCTGTCAAATCATTTAGATCATTCGCAGATGCAGACGCTACTCTCACGATAAAGCGCAATGTATTGAGTCAATTGAAAACGTTCCCATTTCCTTTCTCATACTTCGACACAGACGCGTTCTAATCCCGGAGTCTGTACCTAGTTGTAACAGCCTTAGTACCACTTAGCATATTTTCTTAGCACCCATTCTGTTTTGTAGGCGTTAAAAACAACGACCGTCTTCTCCTGCGTCTCCGGTTCCGGCGCCAGTAAATCTCCGGTTCCGGCGCCAGTGTGCCTATCCTAAACTAAATTATGTAAACTTCTTACAGCTTTAACAACTTTCCCTAGTTGTGAGGCCTTGCATATTGAGAAATTCGCGTCACGAAGTGCAGGAATCATCGCCAACGTATCGCTGAGCAGCGTGCACGCGGCGGGCGCAGAAAAAAGGCGCCGGCGGAGCAGGCGAGTCTGTGCCGTAGCGTCACATCGCCGCGACCGCAGCGACGCCAGTGTTTGTTGTCGGGACTAATACAGATGCAGCCCGTCGCTTGGGGAGCGTTGGCCAGCCTGGTAATACTCATTCGGAAAACAAAAACGAGCCCTTTAAGTTCCCCTTTCGTTTAGGCAGGGAGTCGTTGTTGTTTACAAGCGGTCAGCGCCGCGGGAGAGTATATTTGCACGTCAACAGCTCGGGGTCACGTGACTCAAAGTTAAACGCCACATTTGACGTCATTGGAAAAGCGATCGGCTTCAACTACCTACGCCTTGTCAAGTGACTTTGAGGTCAAGTGACAAAAAAAAGAGGAAAAAAAGTGAAAAGAAACGGAGGTGGGAGACTTCTCCACAGAACACCTATATACTACCATTTGACTTCTCCATCGGGAAAAAAATGGCCCCGTATCTGCATGTAATCTGCAAGTGTCGTCGAAAGACGATAGTCTTGCGTGTGGAGAGAGTGAACAAAACATTTATTTGATGTTCTGCGCGAGAAAATTGGTGAATGGTATTCTGGAGGCGCTGCGTTAGAGTGCTTCGAGCGTGCAGCGCAGGCGAACGAGCGCATTAAGTCACGTCACACGGGAAACATGAGCGCCATCTGGCAGTTTCTTTTAAAAAACAAAGCGCGTGGCCGTGCGCGCCCGTCTCAGAGGTGATAAGGTGTAAAACGCGAGGCGACGTGTAGGTACCACCACCATCTCGTCTTAGCAAAGCGTTGGAAACATTCCCCGTTCCGTGCAAGCGTTGCATGATAAGCGCAGCGTGATAAGCGCTACGGTCCTTAATAATATTTATGTATGCGTTTTCTAGTAAGAGATGCATATGCAGAATATCTGCGTGTTGTTATGGTGCCCCAGACTTGCGGAATAATTGCTTTTTAATTGACAATCGCACAAGCATGAACGCTCAACCTTGAGCAACATCGGTGGTCGCTGCGGATGGGGTCGGCTGTTACAAGTACCCGATGCCGCTAAAAGTGGACAAACAGACAAATGCACAGACGGACAGACCAAAATGTTTGCGTTGAAGGTCTCCAAGAAAGACTATCGTATTTAAAACGAAAGCTGGCGGGGAAGGTGCGTTTTGTTGCCCCGTGCTCCCAACCGAACTGCAGAAATTAGGCACCTTCTTCCTCTTCTAATCACAACCACCGCCGCTACGCTTACACGCGTCGTGCCCTGTCGGATTGAGCAGCCCGGCAAAGGAAGCCCGCGTAATCGAAGTCATTCCTCCGTGGCGCTCACGGACGTGTCGTTGTGTAGGTATGAGAGTAGTGAGTCTTGTCGATGGGAGTGTGTGTACGGGGAGTAAACTGCCGGCCATGTAGGCGCTCTGTCGTGTGGCGGCAAGCATGTTTGTCGGCATTTGCTGTTAGCGCCGTACACTTTACATCGAAGGAATCTACTGAAGGTTTACAGCCCGGAGTTTTCCCGATGGCCATTCGGTCGCCTTGCGACGTTACACAGTAGATGCTTCTAATTTTTTAATTAACCAGTGAGCAGTCAGTTACTACAGGGGTCAAGCAACTTGTCTATAATGACGTAATGGCACGCTCCAGCAATCTCTCGTGCCCTGTATACCGATATCTAGATGTTCACAGCCCACACTTAACCTACGCGGTTTTGCATATGCGAAAACTTGAGCTCTTTCGAAACAGTGGCAATCGGAAAACGTCGTCAGTGCAGTGTTTTAGACAAACGTGCTGACCAGTGACCTCTACGTCACGCACTGCAGCACACGACTTGCCAGTGAGACGATGTTTGGTCTCCGTTTTCGATGGACGCAAATATGTTTGATACCCGTGTGGTGAGATTCGGTGCGCACTAAAGTGGTCGAAATTACCTTTACTAATTGATTGATTGATTTGTGGGGTTTAACGTCCTAAAACCACCATATGATTATGAGAGACGCCGTAGTGGAGGGCGCCGTAAATTTTGACCACCTGGGGTTCTTTAACGTGCACCCAAATCTGAGTACACGGGCCTACAACATTTCCGCCTCCATCGGAAATGCAGCCGCCACAGCCGGGATTTGATCCCGCGACCTGCGGGTCAGCAGCCGAGTACTTTAACCATTAGACCACCGTGGCGGGGCGAAATTACCTTTACTATGGCATCCTTAATAATTATTCTGACATGCTTTTGGGATTTAAAACTCTGACGAACATTATTACTCTTCGGCGGTGCACGGTGTGAATTGGTGCAACGCCGAAGAAAATGGGGTATCGTGGCGCAATGAAGTGAACTTGAACTCAAGCCGCCAAGTAAATGAACTACGCAGCGTGGATGACAAGAATGCAAGATAAGTTGAAATAGTACGAGCGAACCATATTGTAAATACAACTCGTCTTTTTTTTTTTTTCTCATGTCACCTCAAACTCACTTGACAAGACGTATACCCAGTGCAGTGTCGTTTGCAGCCGATCGCTCTCTCTATGACGTCATATGTGACGTTTACCTTGGGTCGCATGACCCCGAGCTGTTGAGGTGCAAATAGGCTGTGTTCCAATTCTTAGACAACACGTAGACAGTCTACGCAGACTGCTTAGAAGACAGCACCGAGCCCATGCTGTCGGAGAATTGGAACACGTCTGGACGGCTTTCACGTGACGATGTGCCACCGCGTGTCGAGAAGAGAAAGCCAGAACAAACAAGCGTTACAGATGTATTTTCTGACTAATTTCCTGGCTTAAAAAAAGCCTAAAAATTTAAACGTTACATTGAGCGACTGGAGAAGCGTCAAATTGTGTGCAGATGACCCTTCCGGCGAGATCCGATCTATCTTAAGATGGCCGCCGTCGATTTAGCTGTATATTTAGCCTTCTACGGTGAGTACTGGAACACACCCATAGACACTCCCATTTTCCGCGATAATTGTGCTCGTCTTATCTTAGTTCTAAATACTGCGTGATTCAGCGCGAGTACCGTGAAGCGCGTCGCACAGCGATTCTATTGGTGGCGTGCTCTCTCGCCGGATGTTTCAGGGGAGTTTTTAGAGATTGGTAAAAGAGGGAGAATTAAACATGTAATGATAATAAGGCGCTCCTAGTCCGGAAGACTATTGGCTTTTGCCGCTATCCGAGCTCGGTAGACCAGGGCTTGTTGCTACACTGTGTCAGAGCTGGACAGGGTCGCCTCCCACTCGACTAATGCAGAATTATAATTGTCCAATATACTGGGAATATTTTGGCACACCCAGACCATGTGAAATGAAGGGGCCGTCTGGGGACAGAATTCACACTGCGGAGTGTACATCGAAGGGGCTATCTTTGACAATACATAAGGATTTGGAAATGCTGATGATTGTAGTCGTCGCCACACAAGCTGCGATGTCTTATCTAATTTAGGGTCAAGGGGGGTAGAGTGCGTCTACTCAGCCTGATGAGTTGCAGGATGTCAGTATACGAAAGGAGTGGCTGGGGATCGTCCTGGTCAGCAAGAACGGGGATGAAGCAATGGGGGCCTGGTGTAAGAGATCGCGTGTAGATGCATGAGTGCGTTCATTGCCTCTAACTTATGTGTGCCCTGGTACCCATAGCAGTTGTTTCCGCTGACCCTCTTGACGATGGGCCGCAGCCTGTTTCAGAATCAAATCTGCTAACCGGCTGACTTGACCTCTGGTGAAATTGCGACACGCCGCCTGGTAATCCGTGAGGACAAAGGGTTACGCATGGTTAAGGCTATACCGGCCTTTCCCATGGATGCGATGTCTACTCCGTTAGCTGAAATGCAGTCCACGACCTGTCCCCTGCTTACGACGACAGCCGTGGCGCGGTTGTGCTGGGGTCCGGCGGCATCCACAAAAAAGACAAGTCACAATATGAATATTTGTCATACACTTTAGCTATGGCAGCTCGTGTTTTTTTTTTTTTTTTGCGATGGACGGGGTGCATATTGCGGGGCAAAGGCCGAATATGGACTTCTTTTTGCCATTATTGTGGTTGTGATAGTTTAACAGTGACCTACATTGGCGGATTTATGCCGAGAGCGTCTAGCGTGGCGCGACCTGCCTTCGTACGTGCGAGCCGAATCACTTGGTTTGTGTAATGAGCTTCGAAGAGATCTGAGGCTATATTATATATGCCCATCACAAGTAATCTGTCATTCATGGCCCATGGGGGTAGATTGAGGGCTTTCCGATATGAAAGTCGTAGTATATGGTCTAATTTGTTTTGATCTTTTTTCAGGATGCGCAGCTACGGAAAGCAGTAAGTGACGTGACTGATCACAAAAGGCTTGTACAAGACGCAATATGTCCGCTTCCTTCGTTCCTCCCTGTCGATTGGCAATTTAGATATCATTCGTGAGATACTTGTACAGGTATGACGTAACTTTTCGATCGCTAGCTTGTTGCCCTGATTATTATTGTGTGCTTTGAGGACGCGGATGGTCTGCACTTCCTTGACTGTGGATTGATTAAGTTGGATATTCAAACGAATGTAATTGCCACGTTGCCAAAATACCAGTAATTCTGATTTTGTGGGGGAGCAGTGAAGTCCGCATATTCGACCGATGCGTTCCACAGTATCCACGGCCCGTTGAAGTACTTCTTCCATCTGTTCCATGCTGCCAGTGTTCGTCCAAATGGTAGCGTCCTCAGCATATATTGTGGGCTTGATTCCGGGTATCTCGCTGAGTCCTCTAGGGAGATCCAGCAATCTGATGTCGAACAAAAATTGGCAGATTCCACGTACAGCGGGAATCGATGATATACGTGAAGCACAAATGAGAAATTTTGATATGTCACTCTAAAATCAGCACAACGTTACGAGGTGGAAGTAAATGATGCCGTACATGTCTTCCGTGTCAGGATTATCATGTTCGGATGTGTCGTTTACCTTCGTCATCTATTCACGTCACGTGATTCCAAATTCAGTATATGTGGAGCTAGCGAAACGTCCGCGAGCATGCTATGAGCGTGGTATGTTGTCATGTTTTTACATGACAGCGTACCAGGATTATCGTGTTTGCACCATTCATTTATTTCGTCATCCATTGACGTCACTTAACACCAATTTGGTATATGTGGAGCTAGCAAAACAGCCGCGAGCGCGTCATGAAGAGCCCAATATACTCCAATGTAGCGTTGACGCGCGCACATGGTGGGCACAGTGACGTTACGTTAAAAGCATGGGTTGGCAAAGAGTCAAGCAGGGATGCATGGAACATTTATGGTTAAAAGGGAAAGTAGCTGGGCAGATGACACTCCTTGGTTTGATGTACTTGTGGACGGGAGCAAAGGCCGGAAAGGAAAACCAGGCAATGGTGGAGTGTATATCAAAGGACATTCAGGAATCAGGAGTAGAGTGCAAGATAATTGTACTAGGAGATATGAATGCGCACATAAAAATATAGATGGGTATACTGACTCAACAGGCAAAATGATCATGGATACGTGTGAAAGGCATGGTTTGATCATTTGCAACAATACCGAGAAGTGTGAAGGGCAAATAACATGGGAGGTAGGAAGGCTGCAGTCGACAATACATTACGCACTGATGTCACAAGGATGTATGATAATCTCAGGGGAATGCACATGGATGAAAGTGGGTCCAGAGGTCTGGCTAGTGATCACAAACGTATCAAGCTAAGTTTTGGAAGAGCAGTGAAAGTGGGAAGGAGCCAAGATGAGCAACTAAGGGAAAATTTTTATCCAGAAAGGCGAATTGAAATAGCCACTAAACATAATGAGAAAGTAATCACAGAGGATAATAAAACAGTGTGGACATACACAAATCTAATTAGACTGTTTGGGCTACAGCTTGCTAAAGCACGGGACAAGTCACCCCGGAAAAAAAAGACACAAACCCAAAAGTCGGTGGGATGAGGAAGTTAAGAGAGCCATAGCGAAACGTGAGGAAGCTTCTAGGGAACACAGACATGCTAAGCAGCGGGGTGAACCGATAGACGATGATGAAAGAAATTGGGACATCTTTTTAAGCTCTAGAAGGAAAGCATCCCTCCTGATCAATGAAAAGATTAGAAGAAGGGGTGCTCAGCGGCTGGGAGAAGTACATAAAAGGGACAGAAAGGCAGCTGAGAAATTTAGGAACCATCTAAACTCCCTAAGAAATGAAACAAGCCTAGAGCAGATGTTTATAACTACAGCTCAAGGTGCTAGGCTAGAAGGGGACGAAGTCATTGAATATATAAGAACAAGGGGGACAGAAAAGGTTCAACAAAGAAATGCCTTATGCACCACAATAGACAAGGATGGATCAAGTGGCGCAATGGCTCCATTTTCACAACAAGAGTGGGAAAGGGCTGAGAAGACGGTTCCAAGTAGTACATCAACAGGCCCAGGTGACATCCCAATTATGCTGATAAAGACATTGGGTCTGAAGTCTAAACAGGCTTTGAGAGAGGCAGTGAGCAGAACAATAATCGATGGTGAAGTGCCCGATGGATCGAAACTTAGCAGGATGAGCATGATCTGTAAAGGAACGTGGGACAAAGCTGACATAAACAACAACCGTCCTGTAACAGTGACATCAGTGATCTACAGGCTGGCGATCCGGATTATAAAGGAAAGACTGCAGGCATGGATAGAGGATGAGGGGGTGCTCGGGGAACTGCGGAATGGGTTTCGAAAACACAGGAGGTTGGAAGACAATCTCTTCTCACTGACGCAGTGCATCGAAATAGCAGAAAAGGAACTCAGGCCCCTGTGGCTAGCATTTTTGGATATCAAGGGAGCGTATGATAGTGTGGTTCAAGAGGACTTGTGGGGAATACTGGACACAATAGGTGTGGAAGATGGAGTCACTGTTCTTTTAAAAGCAATCTATAAAAGTAACAAGGTAGTTATAAAGTGGGAAAAACAGGTATCCAAGCCCACAGAGGTGAAACGGGGGCTTATACAGGGTGTCCTCTGTCACCCTTGTTATTCATGATCTACCTACAAGAATTAGATGCCAAATTAGAGGGAAGTGGACTTGGCGTCAACCTCTCTTTCGTCAAACAAGGAAAACTCATTGAACAGGCACTACCAGCATTGATGTACGCGGATGATATAGTGGTAATGGCCGACAACAAGGAAGATTTGCAGAGATTGATGGACATCTGCAGTAATGAGGGAGATAGGTTAGATTTCAGAGTTGTTAAGGAAAACTCAGCAGTCATGATTTTTAATGATATGAAGGTAGTGAGCTTAGGATACGGGAGGTCACGCTAGAGATAACAGATAAATACAAATCTCTTGGTTTATGTATAAGCAATGGGACCGAGTACCTAAGGGAACACGAAATATACGTAACGACTAAAGGTAACAAGAATGCAGCAGTAATGAAAAATAGGGCACTGTAGAATTACAATAGGTATGATGTTGTGAGAGGAATATGAAAAGGGGTCATGGTTCCGGGTCTGACGTTAGGCATTGCGGTCTGGTGCATGAGATCAGAAGTTCAAGCTAGATTAGAAATTAAGCAACGTGGAATAGGTAGGCTTTCTTTAGGAGCTCACGGGAATACGCCAAATCAGGGAGTACAAGGTGACCTGGGATGGACATCATTTGAGGGCAGGGAAGCTAGCAGCAAGATAAAATTTGAGAAGCGATTGAGAAAAATGGGGGGGGGGGGAGCGTTGGGCTCAGAAGGTTTTCAGCTACTTCTACATAAAGAATGTCGATACAAAATGGAGGAAGTGAACCAGGAAATTTACTGGTAAATACTTAGAAAACAACAGGGGGCCAAACCAAAAAGAACTATCGCTTAAGAAGAAAGTGAAGGAAATGGAGACTGACATATGGAGAATTTACATGATTAAGAAGTCCGCACTAGAGATCCATTGAACTTTTTAGCAGGAAATTGTCAAAGAAAGGATCTATGATAATACTCGGGGTAGTTCTTTACTGTTTGAGGCCAGGACGGGAGTATTGCGAACCAAGACATATCGGGCCAAATATGAAGGGGTAGACACGGTATGCAGTGCGTGTGGAGAGGAAGATGAAACTGCCAAACACTTGATAATGTTCTGTAAAGGGCTTCACCCTATAGTTGACGATGATGGCGCAGAGTTTTTCAAAGCACTGGGGTTTAGTGACAGGGAGGGCAAAAGAGACGTTAAGCGGGTAGAATTAACTAGAAGAAGGTTATCTGATTGGTGGCTGAAGTCAAGGCACGAGTGAAAATTAAACCCTTCACTGCAAAGTACCAGTCCTCAATTCACTTAACGGGAAAAAAGATAAATCTAGTGGTAAGTTCAATAAGTATTACGGCTAGGTGGCGTTAGCCGCCGCTCGATCTAAAGGGTACAGCCACATCCATCCATCCATCCATCCATCCATCCATCCATCCATCCATCCGTCCGTCCGTCCGTCCGTCCGTCCATGGCAGGACCGGCGCCTGGCGTGGCAACGTCGGCGTGACGCGACGAAATAAACGCTGGTGAGCACGCGCACCACGTCACGTCGAAATCTATTAGAGCATTGACTGTGGCAAGTAGTTGTATCAGATTGCAGCTTATCAGTGTGACTGTACGTCACACTTATTCTGTCCTACCTTTGTTCTCTTTCCCTCTTTCATATCGTTTGCTTTAAAAGGGCTTGAAATAAACCGCCAATGGCTTTTTTGGGTGGCGCAGCTCTAGCCAACATGACAGCCTGTTTTTTAAGCTCTCGCAAATAATGCTCAAACGGCTCTCCTTCGTTCTGCATGCGAAGGCGAAAAACAAGCCTCTCGTAAACCTCGTTCCCCTCGTCGACACAGTACTCCTCGAACTTCCGCAACACTGTCTGGTAGTCTTCATTGCTCTCACCTTCTGCGAACGAGAAGTTGTTGTAGATGTCGAGGGCTTCCTCACCGGTGATGCTGAGCAAGATTGCTGTCTTGGAGGCTTCCGTCCTGGGTGGTTTAGTGGGCGTCGCCGCAAAGAAAAGTTCCAGTTTTTGCTTGAACGTCTGCCAATTTCTTCGTATGTTGCCTGCCAACCGCAGCTGTTCTGGATGCTTAACGTTTCCATTTTGACGAGGTTTTGGCACTTCTGACACCATGTATTGTGTCTCTAAAAGAAACAGGCTGTCATATTGGCTAGAGCTGCGCCACCCAAAAAAGCCATTGGCGGTTTATTTTGAGCCTTTTTAAAGCAAACGATTGAAAGAGGGAAAATGCTCCAGATGCGTGTCATGTTGTTACATGACATGCATCTCATGATAAACATGTTTGCACCAGTATCATACCTTCGTCATTCATTCACGTCCCGTTATACCAAATTAGATATAATTGGAGCTAGCGAAACGGCCGCCAGCGCATCAAGACCGTGGCATGTAGTCATGTTACATGACACGCATCTCATGATTGTCATGCTTGCACCAGTCACATACCTTCGTCATCCATTCACGTACTGTAATACCAAATTCGGTATACGTTATGCTAGTGAAACTGCGGTGAGCGCATCTTGAGCATGGCATGTAGTCATGTTGTTACGTGACACACATGTCATGATTTTTATACTAGGGTCTGTCGCTTGTGTTTGCAATGAATCATTCCATACCATACCAGTTTTGCAACATGCCATGTGAACGAAACCACCACAACAGCTGCAGGACCATAAAATGTAAATCATGACATTCATGACATACATGTGATATTTTCCATGTTAGGACTAGTCAAATATGTTCTTCATACAGTCATGTTATGTTGTGCCAAGTTTGGTATCGATACCACTATCGAAATGGCCAGGAGAGCTAAAAGTCGTAGGCTGCTAGATAGATAGATAGATAGATAGATAGATAGATAGATAGATAGATAGATAGATAGATAGATAGATAGATAGATAGATAGATAGATAGATAGATAGATAGATAGATAGATAGATAGATAGATAGATAGATAGATAGATAGATAGATAGATAGATAGATAGATGTGACGCTATGATGAATGGGAGACGTGGCCTGGCTCATACGCCATGTCTATTTCATTATCACTTCTTCTTCCTCAGCTTCTACCAACTATCGCTTCATACGTCACATAGATAGATAGATAGGTAGATAGATAGATAGATAGATAGATAGATAGATAGATAGATAGATAGATAGATAGATAGATAGATAGATAGATAGATAGATAGATAGATAGATAGATAGATAGATAGATAGATAGATAGATAGATAGATAGATACGCCCAAGGTCACCGAAGTCCGCTAAGAAATGCTTCGCATTTAAAAGGTGAACACTACAAGCGCTTGTGGCTGTTCACTTTCTTGTACTCGTCTTTTTTTGTGCAGCATTAACGTCAGATAACTTCGGTAAATTGAATCAAGTCGCAATAATATTTGGAGCGCTGATTAGATATGCAACCATAGAAAATATCATATTTTTAGGTCGATTCTATCAAACGTTAATAATTGTTATAAGTAAACCTAACTGGTTAAAAGAGATTTTTGGTCTTGTCAGTACACATTAACGGTAACTTTTGTCCGCTTTCCATATCAATAAATGCCAGGTCGAGTTCTACTACTGCGTAAAAATTATTTCGATAGAATATGTAGGCTGAACTAATAAAACTTGAATAACTAAAACCGGTGTTAATTCTATACAAATGTAGTGAATCGAGGTAGGCCAATGTAAATGGTACGGACTTTTATAACGCACACACGCACTCATACTTGTGAAAAAGTGATTTAGGTTGGATAAATGGTATCTGAGATATTCATCTAGAAGTATACTAGACTCTTCGCGGGTCGTGGTGCTTTCAGGAAAACAAAGACAGGAGCTCCCAAAGCAGTGAACAAGATTTGACAACGAGACTGGACTTGTACACTTCACCATGAGTTCACTTAAAAGAATGGAGAAACTTTGTATGTAGAAAAATAAAATATTACGATGTCTCACTTTTGTCTTTTGTTTTGTAGTGACTGCGAAAGCAGTTACACATAGAAGGCTAACTACTTTTTTGCGTGTTTTTTTCTGCGCATTTTGTTGCTCACTGCGCAGAAAAACAGGCGAAAAAGGTATTAGGCCTGTCGGAAAATAAACAAAAAACAATATTTGAACTGGGGGCAAAAAGTTCATCCGATTGGAGTATTTGAGTGGATCAACGGTTCGTCTGGCAAGGTGCAACTGTGAGGACTAACGGTTGCCCGGTAAGGTGTAAATGTGGGAATTAACAGTTGCTCTATAAGGTGCGAATGCGAGGGCTAAATGTTTGTCCTTTCAATTGAATAATGGGACTAACGGTTACTCACTAAGGTGTGAATGTGAGGACTAAATGTTAGTCCCTTGAGCTCGTCTGTGGGGACTAACTGTTAGACCCGGTGCCGTTAGCCCTTAAAGGGATTAATTGTTGTGACAGCCCCATTAGTCCCCAAAAGGACAAACCACACACCCTTTTAACACCCTTTTGCCTTAGAGTATAGTGTGTTGTGCTGTTGTTGTATGTGCCGATCTTTGCCTCGAAGTATTATTTAGTAATACACGGATTCAAAAGGTAAGCACCGTTCTGTTCTCCGTTTCAATTTCGGACATTAGACAACTGGTTCTTTCACTTAGAAGAAATTGTAAAATGCTCCCAAAATGATGAGGCAAGTATTGAGCTTCTTTGCGCCGTATATTGGCGCACTTAGAAGAACTGTCATAATTACAGCTTCCATCTGACTGGCAGGCAGAAGTGATGAAGTTTTTAAGGCACCAAGTTGAGGTTGTTTTGACTAGTGGAGCGAGGTATCCAGTCGAATTACTTGTGCTCGCCAGTATTATGTTCACAATATCACCGCACGCTACCAAGTTCATGCGAAGTACATCACAGTTGATGCTTCCACATCCAAACACTATCAGGCGTGTTTGTGCCGCCTACAGCATTAGTCCTTCATTGGAGCAAAGAGATGATTTGTACTTGTCATATGCAAAAAAAAAAAAAAGGCAGATCCCATGAACATTGGGAATCGATGATATGCGAAGAATGAATGAGAAATGTTGATATGTCACTTTAAAATCAGCGCAACGTTACGAGGTGGAGGTAAATGATGCCGGACATCACTACTGTGTCATGATTATCATGTTTGAATGTGTCGTTTACCTTCGTCATCTAATCACGTCACGTGATACCAAATTTAGTATATGTGGAGCTGGCGAAACACCCGCGAGCACGCTATGAGCGTGGTATGTTGTGATGTTCTTGCATGACACGCGTTTCAGGATTATTATGTTTGCACCAGTCATATATTTCGTCATACATTGACGTCACGCAACACCAAATTTGGTACATCTGGAGCTAGCAAAACGGCCGCGAACGCGTCATGAAGGGCCCAATATACTTCAATGTAGCGTTGACGCGCGCGCAAGCTGGAAACAGCGACGCTACGTTAGCAAAACGCGAACACCTTACAGTCTGACGCCAGGCGCGACCAGCGTCCGTCGGGGCGACCCGACGGCAACAAGCGCGAAATGCGACATGCTGGATTTCTCGGCGATGCCTTACCTTGACAACACGGCGTCTTCCTCTTTTCGTGACGGAGGCACGCCGGACGCGCTGAAACGCACATGCTTGTCAAAGCAACGCAGCGCGTGCCTGCGGGTATATGGCAGGACCGGTGCCTGCCGAGTCAACGCCGGCGTGACCCGACGAAATAAACACCGGCGAGCACGCACACCGCGTCACGCTGAAATGTTTTGGCACCTTGACATGTAGTCATGTTCTCACATGACACGCATCTCATGATTATCGTGTTTGTACCAGTTCGATATCTTCGTCATCTATTGGCGTCACGTAATACCAAATTTGGCATATGTGAAGCAAGCGAAATGGCCGCGAGTGCATCATGAGTGTGGCATGTAGCCATAATGTTACGTGACACGCATGTCGTTATTATAATGTTTGGATGTGTCATTTACCTTTGTCGTCCGTTCTCGTCACGTAATACCAAGTTTAGTACATGTGAAGCTAGCGAAATGGCCGCGAGCACATCATGAGCGTAGCATGTAGTCATGTTGTTACATGACACGCAAAATCAAGTTTATTATGTTTGCACCAGTATTATACTTTCATCGTCCATTCACGTCCCGTAATACCAAATTAGGTATAAGTGAAGCTAGTGAAACGGCCGCCAGCGCATCATGAGCGCGGCAGTGTGGTCATGTTGTTACATGACACGCATCTCATGATTATCATGGTTGCACCAGTCACATACCTCCGTCATCCATTCACGCACTGTAATACCAAATTTGGTATATGTGACGCTAGCGAAACGGCCGCGAGCGCATCATGAGCGTGTCATGTCCTGTCGTTACATGACACACATGTCATGATTTGTATGTTTGGGTATGTCGCTTGTGTTTGCCATGCAATCATGCCATAGCATACCAGTTTCGCAACATGCTATGTGAACGGTCACTGCAAGAGCTGCAGGACCATGAAATGCAAGTCATGACATTTGTGAGATAGATCTCATGATTTTCATGTTATGACTAGTTACATATGTTGTTCATACAGTCATGTTCTGCCATACCAAGTTTGGTATCAATACCATTATCGAAGCTACCAAGAGAGCTAAAAGTCGTAGGCCGCTAGATAGACAGACAGACAGACAGACAGACAGACAGACAGACAGACAGACAGACAGACAGACAGACAGATAGATAGATAGATAGATAGATAGATAGATAGATAGATAGATAGATAGATAGATAGATAGATAGATAGATAGATAGATAGATAGATAGATAGATACGGTTCCTTGCGGTCTTCTAGAGTCTCCCATTGTGATGGGGGTTGTTTTAGCGTCGCCTACTCTTATGGTCAGTGGACGGTTGTGCAGGAAGCTGCGCACGCAATTGTATGCGCGTTGAGTGCTTCGTAATTTAGCCAGGTTAGTCAGGATAGCTGAGTTACGGACATTATCAAAGGCTTTTGCGCTCCTGTTGCATGGTTCCACTGGGGCGATTGATTATGTCGTGCTTCAAGTAGTATAGAACATCCTGTGCCGATAAGTGTGCTCTAAAAACAAACATGGTATTTGGAAAAAGCTCCTTAGCCTCCATGTATTCAGTGAGCCGATTGTACAGTGCCGTCTCCATTACCTTGCCGGCACAGGAGGTTAAGGAAATGGGACGAAGGTTGTCTATATTGATCGGCTTTCCGTGTTTGGGAGTAAAGGTAATTTTAGCTGATTTCCATTCCTGAGGAAGTATGCCATCCACCAATACTTATTAATCAGATCAGTAGATATATTGAGCATGTAGTCACTCTAGTTGGCCATCAAAGTGGTAGGAAGACCTGGGGCCGTTCCACGACGCATCATGTCAATTGCTGCTCTAATCTCCGACGTGGTGAAATGTCGATCCATTTCAGGGTTTGTGATTCCGCTGTAATCGGGGACGTGGTCAGCGCTCACGGAGGTATTGATGTATTAGTCCTCTAGATCTCGAAATAGTCTAGCAGTGTCTCCTGCATTAGCATGGATAGCCCGCTGAAGGTTTCGATAGGCGGCTCCACGTGATTGTTCAGGGTCTATAAAATACCGGAGTAAGTGCCAGACTGATTTAGTGTGTAATGTACCCGTGAGTTCGTCACGCTTCGCGAACCAATTATCTTTTGCAAGTTTGGTGGCATATTCCTCTGCTTGTGCTGTAACTTCCGCGTTGCGAAGTTTGAGCTTGCGGTTAAGCTTCCGGCGCTTCCATCGTCTGGTCAGCTGACGTTTTGCGTACTAGATGTGCAGCAGGTGCTGATCTACTGCTGGTGTTTCCCGGACGGTTTTGATTTCTCTGGTCACTTCCTTCCTCAGCTGAATGAGTGTTCGTGACCATCCGTCATAGGAATCGGGAGGCTGGTGAAGTGGAAAGTTTGCCGTTTCGCGGAAAGCGTACCATTCTACCAGTTGAACTGATCTATCGCGTGCTTTATGACAGCCGTATGTTATGGTGGTATACATGACGTAATGGTCGCTTCCCAGTGCTTTCTGGGAGTTCAGCCATTTTGGTTGCGGAGCATTGAGAGCATTCGTAAGGTCTGGGCATGTGTCTCGTGATACGCTGTTGCCGATCCACGTGAAATAGTCTGCGTGCGCGAGTAGCGCGAGTCCTTCTATGGGCATTAGATTGTGCAACCTGCGTCCTTTCGCATCTTCGAATACGTAACCCCAATCCGAATGTTTGCGTTGAAGTCACCCAGCACAGCAGGGGAGCGCATACTGCTATGGTTTTCGCCTTGCGGATGACCTCAGCATACGGTGTCGGTCCGCTGGGTGGCTGTATATATTTATAACGAATATTTAATTATGGTACTTGTTGCGCGGAAGAAATTGGATGAACACATATTGCAAGCTAGCGTCCCTGAGGGCAAGGTCGTGCTGTAGAGTGGCATAATGGTTGTTGACCAACGTAACTGCTGATATATGCCGTCGGCACTACAGTAAGCTGTATACGTAGAAAGTTCGGCTGCGTTTTGACCGAAATCTTGTAAAGCTATTACTTCTGGCACTGATTGTAAGATTTTAATATAATGATGCATCGATGCTGCTTTATGGTGTAAACTTCAATTCCATTGTATTACTGCAAACTGCGCACCTCTGCTAGCCATCATGGGGCAAAGTGGAGGTGTCGTCGCTATCTAGATTGATGTGTAGGGCTGTAGCAGGCATGTCACGCCGGCCAGGCAGCTGCTTGACCCCCTTGAGATGCTTGCCTTCATTGAGTTGTGTAACTTGTCGATTGTATCTAGCAATGATTGATCCCCTCTGAGTGGTGTAAGGCATTGTAAGTTCACGAAATTGCTGCGCATTTATAGCTTCGGGTGCGCTGACGTGGCTGAAAATTTATTGCTCTCTCGTCTAAGTTATAGTTGCTGTAAAAGCCCTGAATTCCTCTTCCAATGCCTTCTCTACCATCTCGGCTATTGATGCCTACGAGGTCAAGCAGTTTCATTGGGTACAACCAATGCCTGTTTCTGTCGTCCTAGAAGGTGCCACGGGCCTCTCTCAGTCGGCAGAAGTTGCAAAGGATGTCCGAGGACACTGATTTCTTTTTGTAGTTGTCTGTTGAAGACAGCCGATTTCCTGCTTCTGTTGCGCAACTAGCTCCTGCAGGTGGGCTAGCGTTCAGTTCTGTTTCGCTATAGTGTTATAAGCTGTTGGATTAACGGGGAATCTGTAGTTTTAGAGCGATTTTTTGTACCCAGGGAGGCGACCTTTAATGCCCAGCTCACTTGAGGACCTGTTGACTTAAGGGCCGGGGACGGCGCTGTAGAAGTCTTTTCGTGCTCGGTGTGCTTCTGGGCTGACTGGGGTCCCCTGGAACGGGACAGTGATCTGGAGCAAAACGCCGCCCGCTTCTTGGATAGTGACCGGGATGATCTGGTGCTGGTGGCATTGCCGACCACGTTGCTGCTTTTTTGCTGTTCCTCGTGGTCACCAGACGGTGTCTGGATGCGGTCGTGGGCTTGGCCTGCCTGCTGGACCAAAGGCTTCGCGGAGCCTGGTTATCTGTGTGGACAGTCGCGAGAGCCGGTAACGTGTAACCCACCACAGAGCACACAGCTTGGATGGCACTCGTGTGGTTGCGACGCGTCCAGTCCAGTTTTGCCGCAAAGCGAACACCGTTCGGTCTCCGGCTCGGGCGCGGGGCACGTCCGTTCGGTGTCCAGGCTTTCCACACATGGCACAAACTACGTTGGTCTTTCCGTACTGCTGCACTAAGGTGGCTTCGTTGAGGAAGAAGACGGGCCTTGGGATATTGCTGTGTTCAAATGTGAGCGTCAAAACATGGGTGGAGCCGAGCCTCCGGGCCCCGGTGATTGGGTTGTTAGGTGATGTGGTGTTCGCCAGAATGAACGTGTTCGTGAGCCGAATTACGCCCTTACCTATGTCGTCAGTTGCCTTGAGCTGAGCTTGCACGTTGATGGTTTTGTCGGTCAACTGCAGCTGCTCCAAGCTGAGAAGAATGCGCAACACACTCATCTTTGGGGCCGACGACGACGAGATTCTGTTCCCACAGTGGGTGTAGGCTGTAGTGGCGTATCAGGTTCGGGGCTACTTCTGCAGCGACGCAACGTTGAGAGATGGCTGCCCGTATGTCGTTGCAAATGTTGCCTGTGCCTCTATATTGCTTTAGGTTGCAAGTCTGTTTGGGTTTGATGATGATCATGTGCTATCGGGAGGCATGCGAGGCAAGTAGCGTGGTGCACCTATGTTCTTGCTGCGTTCACATCCAGAAATGGAGGAAATAGCTCCTGTAGTATAACTTGTGGTTGGTAGTGTGGACGAGCTCCCTGAATTCTGTGCCGACCGATTGTGCCCTCGCGATCTCCGACGACAGTGCAGCTCTGGCCGACTGGGTTAGTCCTACGCCACCTCCTGACGCCGGTCCCCGACGACAACGACAGCGCAGGTCTGGCCGACTAGATTAGCCCTACGCCATTTCCTGTAGCCGACAAGAGCTCTCGCCAGTGGTGCCCCGTCCTCAGACTCTTGAGACCGTCTCCATCTTTCCTATCTTCTCCTCACTTCCGTCGTTCACTGTCCCTGCGCCTCGCTCTCGCCTTCCTCTCTCTCTCTCTCTCTCTATCTCTTCACATTTCAATCCTATCCTTTGAATCCCTCCTTTTGCCACAACCCTCGTGAGCTACTGTTGAGGTGTCCTCCCCCTGAGAGACAGTTACGGGGATCACTTTTCTCTTCTTTTCATTTAAAATCACCCCCCCCCCCCTTGGTTGGTAGCGTCTTCGCGTCTGTCGGAGGTGTGCGAGCGCTTGGGTGGTTGCGACGCATTTCTCGAAGTACCCCCTCGTAACGAGGGTAAAAATTGGCCGATGATCGAGCGGCCAGCTGGATTCCTTTAACTTGCGTTCTTGAACTAGCCACGAATGACGAGCTGCAGATGTTGCGTCGACATGGCTTGAGTGGCAGTCGTGCGTTCGTACTTACTGCTAGGCCCGAGGCCTAGAAGCGCCTCACACACTGGCCAATGTTTTTCGCTGATAAAAGCCTAATATAATTGGCCCACCTGGATGTTTACAAACTTTATTACAACGATACCAAGAAACTAAAGAAGTACCAAGCGAACTTAGAGAATGGTACACCGTATTGCCAATACCAAGCAACATGGATCCTACTCTGCATGCTGGAAGAAGAAAGGCAAGGGCTGACTACATAGTCAAAAAGACAAGATTTTTGAACACGGCCAGATTCACTGACGCCGCGCCTTATTATACCAATGCAAAGATATGTGTGTGTAGCCACCGACCATAGAGGGAAAATTACAGCCTGCGCTTCAATAGATCAGGCGTCGACAACACAAGCAGAAGAGGTTGCCATAGCACTGCCAATAAAAGAGGGATGGACGCGAAACGCTGCATTAACAATCATTACAGATTCGCAAAAAGCTTGCAGAAACTATCTAAAGGGCAAAATTGAAGCACAGGCGCTCCGTATATTGGTTGGGACAGGATGGAACCCCACAGTGAAATACGTATAGGCTGTGACTTGGGCACTGGGGCACGAGGACGTGACAGGGAACCTGCGCGCGAACGAGGCGGCTCGAGGCTTCACAAATCACCGAGCCACTCCAGCCAATGCAAGTGATGACCCTACACCCCTGGACCCTTGTTTCGCAACGATTTTAAATTACTACAGAGAAAATAGGCAGCTGTATCCACGTCCTTAAAACAAGCTCAGCGCTAAGAAGAATACAGACTAACGCTTACATAAACCTGCACACTCTTCAGCTGGTATACCCCACGGCGTACAGAGATATAAGCCCGTGGCGTGGAGCCACCCCAACACTCTTTCACATCACGTGGGAGTGTGCAGAGCACGACGAAGAACACGACACCACTGGCACGTGGGAGGAATGGGAGGCGCTCCTGTCTAGCCCAGCCCTAGTGGATCAGCTGCGACTGATCCACGGAGCTGAACGGATGGCTCGCGCCAGTGGGGCCCTGGAATAGGGGCACCACCCTGTCTGAGAGACTTCGCTCTCCACACCATATATTCCTCGGGGCACTGGAGTTCAAGCCTGTCTGGATTATGTACAGAATGAAGTTTTGTACTACCACTACTACTACTACGATGAATTGTGGCCGCTAGAAGGAAGCTACTTGGTGTAGTTCCGAAAGTAACCCTCGTAATCCTTCGCGTTTTTATCTTCCGGGTTGCCATATTTTCGCTGGGTATTCTTTCCCACCACATAAATCGCAGTGCGTTTCGGTCGTTTTCATGTATCTTAATCTGCAAAAATGCTTTTTCCACGTCGGCTGACACAGCGATCTTGTGATGTCGAAAGCTCATCAGCAAGATTGTGATGTCGGGGTTTAGGTTTGGCCCATTTTTAAAGTTGTAATTCAAGGATTCGCCCGGATTCTGGCTTGACGATGCGTCAAAGACGATCCATATTTTTGTCGTTGTTCGGTCCTTCTTAATTACTGATTGACGCGGCATGTAGTATACAAATTTGTTCTGTATATCTGTATATCTGGCATGTAGTGTACAAATTTGTTCTGTTGTTGTCGCCCAATGTTACGTTTTCCTTCCATGGTAGCCGCACTTGGTATCTTCCTGCCTTGAACTACATTGTTTGTCGGACGTACTCTAGCACATGTTCATCGCTCATCTTTGTTACTGGTTTCTCCTTGATGCCCATGTTTTCCAAGTCCCAGAATCGCTGCAGTTCGTCCACAGTCGTGTCCGACTTGGAACTGACCTTGAGTACCATAACCGTCGATGATTTCATTGGCACACAACAGGACCTTGGACCGTCCATCCCAACATCGTTTTATTGCCATTACTTTTGGATTGATCTTGCGAATGTGACCAGTGACTACGGTCCAGTAAAAATATGCTCCAATTAATATCGAAGTTTCCATATTTTTCCTTTCTTTGTCCGTCTTCTCATTGTCATCAGCCTAACAAGTTCCCGTCGATCTTGCTCTTTCATGTATTGTCAACGGTGGCGATGGTAGCACGTCACAGGATGTAACTTCTATCTCCAGTGCCTCAATCGTGACTCGCTTCAATGTGGGGTCCTTCCTCACGCTGACCTCGACGACAAGCTTTCATGTCTAGTTCCATTTCTCCCCCTCTAAATGATCCTACGGTAATCCTTTCGGATCTTTTTACCTTACACGCTAGTTTTCTTGACAGTCTTTTGAGGATGAATGTCCTCTGGCTCCCATTGTCCAGCAGAATCCGCTGTCTTCTACCTCCGTCCTCGGAAAGGCTGTCTGCACTAGCATGCACTTGTGTTCACCAGACTTCTGTGCGTGCATGTTGCAGGACTTGCTGGTGTCTAGCCGGACAGGTTGCGCGCTTTTACGCACTTGCTCAACATCATCACCGCTTTGCTGCTGTGCTGACTTTCCTGCAGGCGTACGTGGTCCACACATGGATGTCGCGTGCCTTCCCTTGCATGTTTTGTACGTTAGCGCGGCATATCTTCGCCGTGTGGTGAGGGCTTGTGCATATGAAGCATCTTCGCTTGCGTTGCAAGTCTTTTTTCTTCTGTTGCATAGTAATGTTTTTTCTGGAATCTTCCGTGAAGTGTCGAGATAACTCACAAAGGATGCATTTCTTAATTAGGGTGCTTTGAAGCGTAGATGTTTTAGTCCGCCTCATACTGTGTGGTGACTGTGTCACGTCGTATTTTTCCTCTCAAGTTTCTTCTCGGCTGCATATATATATGTTTAAAAACTCCATAATTTCTTTCAAACTGCTCGTACTGTCTCTTGACGCTGTCTGATTCCGTAGTTGCTAGTCTGTTGTCACCTTTCTCTATTTCCTTCATCTTCATCTCAATCCTCATATCCACCGGTAGTGCAGATCTTACAACAGGAGCTATCATTGTGGCATAACTATCCATTTCCACTCCAGACGACTGCAGTGCTCGTGTGTTCACTTGCAACTTTTGGAAGAGTTTCTTCAACCCATCTACATCTTTAGGACTCTTCACTGCTTCCAAGTTTGCAAGCTCTTTTATGTAGGTCTCTCTTAAATTATCTTGTCGTCCGAAGGTTTCTCTCAGAAGAGCGACTGCATGCTCGTAATTCTGATCAGAAAACTGCAAACCTTCTATGAGGGACGCAGCCTCCCCGCTCAGAGATGCCAGAAAGTAATTCAATTTTTAATTCTTTGGCATGTTCACTCTGTTATGCACCAATGTCTCGAACTGATGCCAAAACCTTGGCCATGCTGTTTTTTTTTTTCACCAAACTTGATCATCTCAAGTCGTGGCAACTTAACAAGCTCTTGCGTCTCCGAGATTTGGTTAGTACCTTGCACTAAGTTCGCCTGTTCTGTGACTATTGTTGTAGTCAGTTGCGTCGTTTGTTCTAACTCGCGTAATTGCTCCTCTATTTTTGTCGTTGCAGCGACGATCTTTATTTATCTCATAATGCAAAAACTCTTTCTAATTCTCCCTCCGCGTCGTATTCTTCAATGAACGGTTCAATCTGTTCGTTAACTTGTCTTAGCGTCTGTGACGCACTCTTCATCTGGTTTAGAAGCGTCATAAGTTGCGCTCGAACAGCGTCTTCTTCTATCTTATCAATTTCGCTCGTAAGCGTTGTCACATTTGCTCGAAGCCTCTTCCGCTTTTTCGATAGGACCTCTTTATTCATGCTTAAAACGTGTTGAAAGAGCTCTTGCCTGTTTATGTGCGTCACCAACAGTCGTCGGTCGTGGTCCTTCATTCGACGGTTCGTCCTTGAGCCAGACGCCTTTGCTTCGTTCTTCAACCCATTATTGCGAATGGGGTTGAAGTCTTTGCGTCTGTCCTCAGATCTCCTGGTCACGGCACCATGTTTCAGAAGGACCAAAGAGACCGCAAAACCGATACGTCTTCGGTTTATTGTTGACAGAACAAGAATAAAAAAAAGTAAGCAGAGCGTGCCCCGGCCTGGTCACTACTTCTTTCTCGACTCCGAGCTCCATCTTCAATCTGTTTTCTACAATTATTAAAAGATTGGTGGTACTTGGAGTGTTGAATAGATGGACGAACGGACACACAGACAGATGCATGGATGGACTCACGGATGGACTGGACGGACGCAGGGGCGGGTGCATGGACGAACGCAGGGATGGGCGCACACATGGACGTGCGGACGCACGAACAGACGCACGCACAGACGGTCACTCAGACGGACGCATGGATGGACGGAATCAAGAACGAATGGACGGACGGATGCTTCGCCCCACTCTCCATCATTCACTCCGTGAATATGCTGCCATTTTTTCTGTCTATTGCGTGTTTGTAAACAGTGCACATGGTACTCACCGTAGACCGTAAAATAGACAGCCAAGTCCAGTTCTCACGTAGAAGACGACATCGTAGGCAGAAACGATGCTGGCTACTTTGCCGTCTAAACAGCATGGCGACTGAGAAAGCAGCGTCTTCAACGATTGGCTCATACTGGCGTGGGCCCTCATCAGCGAGCAGCATTAACGAAAATGTAGTTAGCAAAAAAAAAGAGTTAATATCGTTTGTGGAACCATCGGTAAACATCTCTTATTTTTTAGCTCTGCTTTGTTTAGATTGACATGATATAAGGAGATATTGGCAACTGTACCGTATCGTGCTTACATTGTTTATCATTATTAGAAGCCGAGCCCTGCTGTCGTCTGCGTCTGTCACGCTCCACAGAACCGAAACTTGACGCCTGCACAACGAAAACGTGTGGGTGAAAAACCGACTTCATGTATCATATATGACAGTACAATACATCATCACCTGCGCCGTCCGTCCGTCTAGCTGTCTGTCCTTTACACTAGTCGGCGACTTCAGCGTAGACATTATGGATATTAGGACTTAGCCCGCTCGCCATCATTCACCTTTTGGAATTGCGTGTATTTCTTATTCAGTTCTTTCTTTTTTCAATTCGGTTTGCTTTTTTTTCTTCAAGGTTTTGGACGCATAACCTACGCTCCTTTTCCTCTCGAAATGCTTGGGTCCGGCCGGTGTGGCCTACCACTGTTTAGAATCACGGAATAGGTCAACTGAGTATAGGCAATTAAGTCTTTTGAAGAGAGCCGCAGGAATTCCGCACTGAATTGCGCCACAGTAGAAAAATCGTCCAGCGGGCATCTTGTCTGTCTCGAACAACACTTTATATGTCTGTCTCGAACAACACAATAAATAAATGATGATGAACAACACTTTATTTCGTCTTGGATAAACCTGTGTGCCTCGTTTGCTGTCACTCTGGCGCTGGCAATGTTTTGTTCGGTCCTGTCCAGCTTCTGGCCTTCCTAGTAATGTCTTCGGTATTTTGCGTGTTTTTCTCGCTTCTTTTTGGGCAAATAAAGTGTCCTATGTTTGTCCACCGGCAACGGCGCAGTGATAAAAAGAGCGCCGTCGTGCTTTACATGCGGCCGTGACATTTTTGTGGGGACAACAATGGACGGGTTTGACAGCCCTGCACGACTATTTTCTGCCATTTTACGGTCTTACTTATTGCGGCATTGTTGAAAGCCGGCAGCTGTGCAAGCAGACAGGTTGGCACCGACAAACACCTGGTTTTGTTAAGACGCGTGCCAAGATTGCAGCTGCTGCTTCAAAGGGCTCACTCGCAACTAACAGTGCATCATAGAGGCGAGCGCTGCTAGCGATACGCCATTAAGGCGAGAAGCCTCAATGTTGTTCCCACTTTAGGCTCTTGCAACGCAGTTCTGTCTCGGTCAGTGGGTGACCCAGTTCGGGCATGCCTTCCGTCGATAAATCGATGGCCGACTTGGGGCCGTGTGTGTACTTCAATGTGCGGTGACACAATGTACACGTGCGCTTTCTTTCTCGTTTACTTCTGTTGCTGTATGCGATTACACTGTGTTGAGACGGCATCAAGGCCAAGAAGTTCCAGAAAGCGATTCTTCACAGCTGCCATGGGAACTGTTCCGGCGTTGTAAAAACAGCACTCTCTCCGATCCCGCGGTTCCCCCGCCGCTCGTTGAAGCTCACCGACCCTTTTTTGCTACATGCTGTGCGTGGCGATAGCAAGCACTAGAATACATTTCATGTTACGCGTGCCGCGATATGTGGGAACAGTGAAACTTCTTCAGGGAAAAATCTTTGGTGCAACTTATCAGGAGTTGTCGAAATTAAGTACCGCTAAAAAGAAATGTAGTGTGAATTTACGCTGTAGGTTTGAAGAATGCAGTAATGTTTTTGGTGCAGTGCTCATGAATGGAGTCTCTCATGAACCAGCACAACACTGCGCTGGGCATCAGTGCTCTGTCAGCTGGAATTCTTGTGACTCTCGCTGTGTCACGAGGGAAGACGGTTGCCGGCGAAAAATCTGCCTTAACGTGCGCTTGTCGTTCTCTTCTTTTTACGCGCTCGTATTTCAAGCTCATCGATGCCATCTTGACGAGAATATAACTATGGCGTCACCGCCAAGCGAGTGTGCCTCCGATCCCTCGCACCACTGCAGAAACCAACATGGTGGAACGACGTGAACATCGCATCGTTCATGCACCCGTAATAACGTTTCAGCGATATCGCACTGAAGCAGGTTAATCGCCTTGACGACGTCATCCGAGCCGCCGTGTTGAGCGCCCATTACGTCACGTGCAAGCTCTTTTACCACCAAATGCCCCTACAGAGAAGTCACAGCGGCGAGGAGTTGCTGGGCGGTCGATTATCGAATGGAACGTATACCCAACAAACAGCGGAAATGGGGTGTGCACATTATCGCAAAGTGCTTTGGTAGAATGCACTATAACAACAAAGTCGCATGTCAAATTAGGAGATCGCTTTTTCTCGTTGATTGCGCTGTTCTTGTTTTTCTCAAGTATATATACAGTATTCCTTACGACTAGATTCTCGCAGCTGCTCCAGTGCCACGTGTCTTATACATTATAGTACACAGTGTGCGCTTTCATGTGGCCGATAAGCAAGTCATTTCCCACGCTGCACGTGCTGCCGGCTCGCAGAACAATGGACGAATGACGACCGATTGTTCTGTACGCAGTATGTTCTCGCTCACTTGTACTTTTTATCTTCTCGGCGACCTTGAATTCGCAGTGCGGACATTCATGTTGCGTAAAACACACGCTACACGGCAATCGACAGCAGCGGGATACGCGGCGAGCTGGGATCCGCTAGTAATTGTGTTCGCGTGGTGGCCGCGTTGAATAAAACGGACAGCTCCGGGGCGCTCTCGGTGCGAGCTTTTCGCAGCAACTCAATCCTATGTACCCTTGTGCATGCAAAGTTATGAAGCCCAGTCATAAAGAATGAAAGAGGATCATGCTGGGAAATTTGGCTGAGGAAGTTAGCTCGCTACCTCTGATAATGACCTCCATGACCGTCTGACTAAGATACCCAGACCTTAAATTTAGGGACTTTGGCCACCTTCGCTTCTCGAACCTTGGACTTCTTTCTATGGTGGCCCATATTAGTACTCAGCGTACACTACTCGCCGAATGGTCATGACCCGAAGATCGCGCCGCCTGCTCTGCGTTTCGATGGAGGCGAAATTCAAGAAGCCCCTACGCTTAGATTGACACAATTCACTGATCGTTGTTTACTTGAACCACGTGTGACTGTTAACAAATGACATAGATGATGCTTGTGTCGCAAGTTGCCCCGTGACGTCACACTTGTGTTTGCATGTCACTGCGATACTGAAGGACTTCCTTAAGGTAGCAGCGTTAAAAATTACAATCAATGCATTTCCAACGCACTATATAGGACAGTCTTCTTAGGCCTCTTTTTCACACTTATGTTTTTATTCACGGCAACAAGTGACAAATATTCGTGTCGGTCGGGGTTGGTGAGAACTTGCGTAGGTTTCTCTGGCAAGAACTCGACGTGCATGCTTGATACTAGCTATCCCCGCTGAGCGATTTACCTGTATGGCAAGGTAAAAAACGTGTACGACTGTTTCCAGCATTTCCATGTAGCCGACGACGCGCGGTGGTTAGGCCTTCCCGTCCCGGCATGGGAATGGCCTCCGTCAGGCAAGACTAGGGGATGACTGTGCTTATTCAAAAGGGCATTTGTTTCGGTCGTCTTTCGAGAGAAGCGTATACGTACTGCGTTGTGTCATTACGCGTCAACAGGTTACACGATGTAGCTTGTAATCATATCGTGGTCGCAAGCATTGTCTCGTGATCGGATACCTACAGTATTGCTTTCACTTGCACACTGTCTTGACGCAATACTGGCGACGAAATTTGTCATACGGCAACGCTGCCATGTCGAGCGAAGCATGAACGGGGTTTATTACGCTCGGCTGAGACAATTAATGCTGGCAACACGGAACATTCACGAAAGACTAATGCTGAATGAGAGCGAGCGCGAATATTCAGCCGTGACCTATGGAATCGCCAATGCACCATTGTCAGCGAAGACTACAAGGCGAATGACAATGTCCTAGGAATAGAGTTGTGAGACTAAAATTGTCTCCGCGTAATGAACGCCTTTCTGAAAAGACATACCTATTAATAGGAACACGGAACATCCGTAACGATATATATATATATATATATATATATATATATATATATATATGACGCTATGATGAATGGGTGACGTGGCCTGGCTCATACGCATGTTTATTCCATAAGCACTTCTTCCTCATCTATTTCTCCTAACCATCCCTGCCTTCTTACGTCACAGGATTCCCCCTCCCTCCGAAAGATGGCACTGGTTAACGGGTTACAAGCTACAACAAATTGCAGAAAATAAAGAAAGTAATGGCAAAATTCACAGTTTCACGTCCCTACAGAGTTTCACAACCTCACTAAATCTTCAAGGCCGAGGGAGCTGTCTGGCGAATTTTATGACGACTCTGGTGGACAAGCTTGACTGTTGCGTTCCGGACAGAGTGGGCTACACATGAACACTGACAATACTGCTTGAACTGTTCAGGGGACTGAGCAAGGTTGGAACGCATTGTTGCATCGGCAGCTCTGATGTCGTTGTGGTTGTATTTTTCGTCATGAATGGTGCAATCCCGGTGCTTCTTGCTTTCGTGCTTTTTGACAGACTGTGACGAAGTGCCTGAGTGTTTGCGGTGTGCAAGCAGTGCTTTTGCGTCTTTCTCGGCGTTTTCTATGGTGGTGCAGTCGGTGTGATAGCAGGTGCGGGGAGTGTTTCTGGTGACTTTTCTTTGTGCGAAAGTTCCTGACATCTTGAATTGGTCTTTAGTTTAGAGATCTTATTTTTCGATGTTCTTTTATTGGTGAGTGCGCTTCCGTTGAATTTTGCGTTCGTCGATGCCCTCGTTGCAGTCTCTGTCGTTGTAGCATCAGTTTATGAACTTGGCTTTGCTTGCTTTGCCTGCTGTGTACGAGGTTTGATGTATGATTTGCTTCTGAATTGGTTCGATTCTTGGATTGGTGACCACTGCATGAGAGTACCACATGTGACGTCGCATCACCAGATTGAAAATGCAAATGTTGGCAAGTCTGCGGTGCCTTTGAAATGAACTCTTGCGACAAAAAACATTCAGAGTTGAGAGATGGTTCATCAGGGGCTTCTTCTTCGCGGCTCACTATGAGTGGTTCTTGCGCCTGGTAGCATGCGACGTTCGATGCGTCTGAGCCTTCTATGTTTGGAGTTTCTGGTGGCTGCGCACTGGATGGCAACACCGCAACAGGGGTAGTTCGGTAAGGTTTGAGTTGTGAATGGCCCTCTTTCTGTGCAGCTAACGATGCGAGCTGTTCTGGCGCATGAATCTGGGTGGTAAGTCTAGGGCTTGGCGTTGCATCGTCCGAGCTCCGCAGCTCTATCCCGACCATTGTGAGCGTGCTAGATGTGAGATGAACATTGTGAGTCATGAAAGAGCCAAGCGATGGAAAACCAGGAGACGGGCCAACTCTGCGAGATGGGGAGAAGCTGCTCCAATGTGTGAAGACTGATTTTCACTCTTTGAGTCATCTTGGCGTTGTTTGGTGTTTTCCCCATGTGTCAGCTGGTCTACCATGAACAAGGCGTCCTTATGACACGAATAGTGACCGTTAGGAGCCTTTGAAGAGCTGTGTCGTAGAAAACCAGGTGGTGGACCATGTATTCTAGACGAAGCATGAAAGGCATGAGTAGGGTGAGTGACGTCTCGTGTCGTATGTTGGTGCCACGACTTTGGAAATGCCGACTTTCGTGAAGAGAAACCTGGTGGAACGCCACGTTTCTTGAGAAATAAGCGTAGACTGTGACGGTTGAGTGTAGTTGTATGCAGATGGTCGGTAATGAGGAAGTCCTTGTCGTAGTCATTAAAACGGGCAATCATCTCTTCCCTAATCTTTTGCCATGATTCGTCGTTTTCGAATATGTGCGTCAGGTAAAACTTGAATGCCTCACCGGAGATGTAGTCAGTGAAGTTGGTGATAATTTCCCGTTCCGACCATGATGCAGCGGTTGCGTGGTGCTCGAACAGGTCGAACCAGTCCTGTACAGGTCCATCGTCCGCTGCTCCGGTGTACTTGGGGATGGGAAGGTCGTCTGATGGTGCTGTCATAATGCTGGTCTTGGTGTAGTGTTGGGATGTACTTTCGTGGTCCACGTTCGGTCACTGCGTCTCACTGAGGTCTTCGATGATGATGGCCGGGCGATGAAGTGGTTGTGAGGTCTTCATCCTGTCGACTCGTGTGACGCTACGACGAATGGGGGACGTGGCCTGGCTCATACGCATGTTTATTCCATAAGCACTTCTTCCTCATCTACTTCTCCTAACCATCTCTGCCTTCTTACGTCATATATATATATATATATATATATATATATATATATATATATATATATGTGTGTGTGTGTGTGTGTGTGTGTGTGTGTGTGTGTGTGTGTGTGTGTGTGTGTGTGTGTGTGTGTGTGTGTGTGTGTGCGCGCGCGATACAAGAAGACAGTAGGCACACGAGCACAGAGCTGGTGTATTTATTGCCAATATTCGAAGCGGTGATAAGAGACGTCGTCTTCTTCTATCCCGTGCTGTTTGCCGCAACGTCACCCCCCCCCCCCCCCGGCGGATTCAGCTCCGTGGAAATCATTGAGCATTAATTAATGTGGGCTCGAGTGTGGTGACGCAACCAACGTCAATGATGACGTGATGTAGCAAAGACACGTCAGCTGGTGCGATCTCGTACGTCACGTCAGACAGCTGGCGCATGATCTTGTACGGCCCAGAGTAAAGAGTCTTTCCGCCTAGCCGACATTCGGCCGGGCTATAGGAGCGGCACACTCTTACGCAGGCACTGCGCCGTGCTCCCGACCGGGCTGCAGAAATTTGGTGCCTTTTCTCATCTTCTAACAAAAACTTTCTCCACCCCTAGTTCATGGCCCTGCTGTCCAACCCTCGCTAAACCTTTCTAAAAACAAGGAGGTTTGAAAAATTGCTGGAGTGGAAATTATCGCCCACAAGTGAAGCCGTACCCATCGTAAGATGGTGGTTGCGGCAACCATCTTACTAGGGGCATGATGAGCTCCTGGCGTTCAACGATCAAGAAGGAGCGTTTTCCTCGCGCTCCCGGCGATTTTAACGTGGCCGCTTCTGGTCGGGTAGTGCTCAAAGTGCGCCCATAGTTTACCAGTTTTGTTTGGTAAGCCTCAAATTCACGGCAAATTTTATTAGAGACTAAGTTACCGATACTCGTCTCTGTAAATTATTTCATCAGAAACAACTATCTTTTAATTTATGATTACCGTGCGCAAGTTTCGTCCTCGATTCAAACCCAAACACGTGCGGCTGCCATTCATAAGCGAGGCGTTGACAGAGAATAAGGAGGAGGGAGAGGGTAGTGGGTTAGCTCGAAGCGCCCTCACCTGCATCGAGCTGTGAAGAATCTGCTCTACTGCTGTATGTTAGGGTGGACAGGCCGTAAGAGAGAGAGAAAAAACTTTTTATATTGTAACCCAAGTTCGGGTCTGAGCTCTAGGGTGAGGCTTTACTAGCCTCCCCTAAGATGGTACGTATATGTGTAAGGAGAATTGTCCATAATGAGGTTGTTCCGCCCAGATTCGCGACCTAGGCCTCCTGTGTAAGTATGTTAGAGTGAAGTGATTGGCGTTGTGGTGTATTGGCTGTAGGACAGTGCCAGTTTGCGTGTAATAATGTCGGTACGGAACCGCACACTTGGCAATGAGGTGTAATCGGGACCTGTTCAATTTTGCGCAGTGTAAAGTCATTCGGTAGAGAATGTGTTTGTGCTTGCCTCAAGAGCGCGGTTTCTTTTCTAGAAAAAGCGTCGGGTGATCTAGGAAGCTCTCTTCGGTCTATTCGGAGAGATTTCAAGCGGTCTCTTCGTTCCTTACGACGTTCTGCGCGGTCCACTGTCGGCAGGTAAATATCAGGCCAACCCTGAGTAGTATGTGAACACCAGGGCATCGAGGCCTCAGCGTGAGTCTGATTGTTACCCAAGGAAGAAGAGTCACCTGGCGTGCACTCTGGGTGAACACATATAGCAGGATTATTTTCATAAGCAGTTAGCTCAGCCAGTATGTTTGGAGCAGTTGGTTCTGGAGGAAAGCCCGTAGGGCTGTTTGCGAGTCCGTTCTCACCGTGATTTCTTGAGAGGCGTGCTCATGAGTGATGGCTTGCGTTATGGCAAGTATTTCTGCTATTTCTGCGGAAAGGACGTCGTGGAGGTGTTTGTGACTGTTTTACCACGTGGGTCCACTGTTGCTGTGACTGCGTTGCCGGCTCGAAAGCTGCCGTTGGCGTGATATAAGGTCGGATCAGTTTGGAGCACTCCGCGGCAGCATGATTGGCGTCTTTCAACATATCTTTCAATGTGCATGTGGTTTGGTATTGGTCTAACGTTGATATAAGGAAGTGCGTTCCATGGAGGAGCTGGCGGTGGTATAGGGGGCAGATTGGTGGTATTGTACCCCAGAAGTTCCAGTAAATTCCGGCCTTGGTTGGAATTGTCAGGCGATGCGTTTGACTTTCTTCGTGCATAACTAGTCTTTCGCTCAAATTGTTGTATAGAGTGGTCGCATCCACGAAGGCTTTCGGTGCATAGCTTGGTACCCCAAGGGTTACGCCCGTGATGGCCCGAATTAAGGAGGTTGTTCAGTTTGTAGAGTTGGGTTGCGGTGAGATGCATGTAAGGAAAGCCGTACATAATCCTTGTATATTGTTACGCCTGGGAGTCCACACCGAACGTCAATGCCTCTGAAAAGGCAATCTGTGTCAAGGCCAGCAATCAAGCCCGCCTGACACGGTCGACTCAACGACGTCATCAAGCGGCGGCGCCCGTCTGTCACGCAACGCACAGCGAGATCCCTCAGTCCACGAGCCCGTTGAAGCAATCGGCGCCTTCCAGTCTGGCAAGTCTTACGCAATGCGTGGGAACATCACTCGTTCTTGGCGGCAACCAATCGCAGCGGCTCCGGATTCGATGAGCACGACGCGGCCCAGCGGCGGTCCCTATTGGAGGATTCTGACATCACGGCCAGCGGTGCTTGTGGTTGGACGTTGGTGACTCAAAGGATCCGCCCGGTGCCTATAAAAACAGCCCAGCAGCGTGTCACCAGCAGTAGACCTATGTGTCAGAGAAGCCTCTCGTTGCTTCGAGCCTTTTCGCTGTCGGCGCGGCGGGTGTCCTTGTAAGCGGCGAGTTTCGTGGCGCCCATCGTAACCTCGTCGGCGGTGCGCGTCGTAGCAGTTGACCTATGCAACAGAGAGGAGAAGCCGACGGATGCGTGCGAGAGAAGACATCTCGGCTCTTCGGGTACTTAATCTGTCGGCCCCATTGCCGAATTTGTAACGCCTCTATTTCTATGCTGTACATAAACTTTGCCTTAAGTCACCGTCGTCTCGTCCGCTCGTCTATCAGCTCTGCGCAGAACCAGTCGCGAGCTGAGAAACCTACGCTACCAAACGGCTGGTGACCTCTGCGGCGGAGTTCGGAGCAGTGGCGCCTTCGGGACCGTGTTGGCGTCTCGGCTTCGTAACAATATACTAAGGCTTCTGCGATCCGCCTGAGCTCAGCTTCTCTGACGCCATCATACTTGTTGGCTGGAGCATATGCGTAATCTGACTGATGTGTTGCTGAGTTCGTTGCATCCATATATCTGATCCACCATCTTGCTGCAAATGAAATCCCAAAATACGCGTGGGTTGCTTTCTTTGTATTGGTTGGCCATGCACGTGAAGCTCAATAAGTTGTCTTCATTCTTCTGCTGCTTTTGTATAGTCATTCAGGACTACAATGTATTCGCATTTATCAGGGGAGCACTGAAGTCCAAGACTCGCGAGGTATTGCACAATGGTGCTTCTTCCTTGCTGTAGTGTTTTCTTGCTCGCCAGCGTTACCTGCCATGCACCAAAGCGTCATATCATCCGCATAGATAATATGCATAATCCCAGGAATAAAGTTCAATTCGTTTGGAAGTTCTTTCAGTGCAACATTAAAAAGTGTTGGAACAAGTATTGCCCTCTGGGGGGTTCGCTGTCTTAGTGGATGCTTCGTTGTCGAATCATTCATCGTCCTCGTCAAGCTCTTGAGCTTTTAGTCCTGTACTCCACCTTATCTAAAGGAAATAAAATGATTGATTGATTGATTGATTGATTGATTGATTCATAGCTATTTGAACTTGTCGGTCACTGAGAAAGCTGCGGATGTAGTCTGCGAAGCGCCGGCCTGGTTCAGTTTCATACACCTTCTACAATAAAGCAGCGTGTTTAATGTTGTCGAATGCTTTCATATATTAATTAAGGCCAACAAGGGTGCGTGTTTGAACTCTGCTGCCCTTGCAGTAGACATGCTGTTTTATAAGCAGCTCCGCGTCCTGAGCTGAAACATAGTTGCGAAATCCAATACGTGTTGCTGGGAGTAGCATGTGGTTTTCAAGGTGCCACTTACATCTATTAAGAATCATTTTTTTCTATGACCTTGCCAACACATGAGGTCAGTGAGATGGGCCTCAAATTAGTAAGAGAATCCGGCCTTTTTCCCGTTTCTGGAATGACACATACGATGGCAATTTTCCATTAAATAGGTAACACGCCGTTGCGCCATATGTCATTGAAACACTTCATAAGAATTGCTTGTTGGTCAGTTAAGAGGTTTCGTAACATGACATATGTAATTTATTCAGTGCCAGGTGCTGTGTTTCTGGACATGGATGCGAGTGCGATAGATAGCTCTGCCGTAGTGAAGTCTGAATCCATTCCCGAACTGCTCATCCCTGCGTAACTGGGCAGCTACTCTATTTGTGTAGGCGGATAGAAAGTATCAAGTACTGCATTATGAAGTTCATGGTCATCAAGTTGTAAAGTGAGCTGGATATTGGCTAGAGCATGGCACTTCGGCGGCGACCTAGCAGGTTTTTGATTATCTGCCAAACTCTCGATAGGTGTAGATGTTCATTAATGCTTTCGCACGTCTCCTGCCAATTCCGCCTAGCCAGATCATCAGCTTATGTCTGTGTATGTGACGTTAACCTTATTTTCTCAAAGCCTCCGAACAATCTCTCTGTAGCTGTCCCATAAATTTAGGAAATGCCGGTCTATAAAAGGATACCTTTCAGTGCATGTAACTCGTTTTCTGAATTCGTGGTGGAGTGGAGGTTCTCTACCCATTCCTGCATAGTTGGATGGAGGGGATAAGGTTAGGCATCGAGTTTATTTTGAACTTCGTCCCAGTCTACAATCGCTGTGCGACGTCCCGATTGCCTTCGAGCACTATTGCGTGCCACGAAAGTGAAAGAGCATATATAATGGTCACTTCCTCCATCCTGTCCTGTGTCGCCATTCTGCGAAAATTCGCCCCTTATACCATGCTTGCGAGGTCTGGATTAGTGCCTTGTTCTAAGCGGTTTCCTCTTCTTGTGTATTCTGGCGTGTTGTTGAGCAACGAGAAACACTGCAATTACATAAAGCTGCATAACTTGAAACCTATGGAAGTGTGCCAATCATAGCCCCATTGATAATGGGGTGTGTTAAAGGCACCCACGATAAGAATATTGGAGTAGCCTGTATTCGAGCGGAGAAATGTGGCATAATCTGGCAAGAGTTTTGCATTTTGTTTAGGTAGCCAATAGGTTGCCAGTAAAAGGAGAGTGGTGCTTTGTAGTCGTACTCGAACGCATACGTGTTTTTCCGTGCATCGTTGATTGAGGTAGTGTCTATTTGGGTAGCTGCGATATCACGACTTACGTAAATTATGACCTGCGTACATGGAGGTTGGGGGCGACTGGTGTCCGCGTTCTTTTGCAACAATACTGGGATGTGTAAATAATTATATCTGGTAATTATGTGCTCACCGTTAGTCTCCTGCAGAGCAACAATCGCAGGAGAATGCTTGGACACGTAATTATTGAAAGCAGTTTTCTTCCTGCGCAGCCCACAACGGTTGCAATGCCAAACCTCTATCATGCTGGAAATGCAACCCCCAAATATTGCGGGGCTGTTTATAGTCAGAGGCGATCCAGCCATTCGGGGGAGGGGGGGGGGGGCGTTTGGGTGGCGGTGATTGTGTTTTCTAATTGCGTGAAACGTGCATTAAGGGGCGCCAACGCTTGCTGCAGTACCTACTGAACGGCTTGTTGTTTAATAGAAGGAACAATTTGCAGGAGAATTTCGTGTACTAATTGTCGGATGTCGGTGTGTGAATTTGAATTGGAGGTGTGTAGATGGCGTGTTGTAGGGAGGCCTGGGCCGCTCACCTGGTGAGTGGAAGTTTCTCCTTTGCATTCTTCCCACCGGACTTTGTGTTGTGGTAACAAGCCTACCCCCGGGGGGAGGGGATAGTTGCATAGACCCTTGATGACCTCCTGAGAAACCCCGCCCCGCCGTGGTGGTCTAGTGGCTAAGGTACTCGGCTGCTGACCCGCAGGTCGCGGGTTCAAATCCCGGCTGTGGCGGCTGCATTTCCGATGGAGGCGGAAATGTTGTAGGCCCGTGTGCTCAGATTTGGGTGCACGTTAAAGAACCCCAGGTGGTCGAAATTTCCGGAGCTTTCCACTACGGCGTCTCTCATAATCATATGGTGGTTTTGGGACGTTAAACCCCACATATCAATCAATCCTGAGGAACCCCATGCTGCGCTTGTGGCATTCTGGGCTTTTGCCGAAGGGCACGGAGAAGCTTTAGGCTGCGTGCTGGTGGTGGTAGTGGGAGGCTTCGGCTGGTGAAAGCTTAACTTCTTCTGTCATGGTAGTCCTCGATTTCTGCTTCTGTTTCGGCTTTCACTGCGACTTCTGCTGCGGCTTCTGCTGCGGTCGCCGTTGAAGAGGCGTGGTTGATTAGTGTCCTGCAGTGGCGCGAAGCGATTCGACGTGCGAAGAGCTGGGCTTTTTAGCGACGGCCAGGCTTCTGCATCTGCGCTGTGATGAGAGTATTGTGGTGTATTGCCCGAATCTTCGGCAGTTGGGTTGCGGCGCGGTGTGCTTAGTTTGCCTCGAACAGTTTGGGGAAGTCGGAGAGTGATCGTGCTGGTCATGCAAAAAACAATATCGCTCGTAATCGTGAGATTGCTCGGATGCCTCTTGTTCGAGAGAGAGTGTCTCGCTGCGGTGAGAACAGCGAACGAAGATGCGGTGGTTGTGGCAGACGTCAGACCGGTGTCCGAGTTCTTGGAAGCTGGAGCATTCAGCGGCTTTTCGCTTTTCCGGATATATATTGTATACGCCGTAGAAGAGCCCGGCGTGTCTGGGGAGTTCCTCGCCTTCAACTATTACCAGTACTGTGTTTGTAGTGCCCAGCGTGCAGACGTTGACGATGGTTCTGCCTTGTATTGAGAGCTCACGTCTGAGAGTGTCTTCCGGGATGTCCGAGTATGTGCCATAAATGACTCCTCTTGAGTAAGTGTTGTCAAATGCATTGTAGGACCGTATCGGGTATGTTGTACCGCTGACGAGGATGTTGGTACACAACAGAAGTCTGTGAGCAATGGTTGCACAGAAAGTTTGGGCAACAATCAGGTTTTGCACATTCCGTAGTTTTATATATGTGTCTTCTTTTTCAGTTGCAGTTGCTGTACAGCGTGAAGTATGCTTTGGCAAACTGTGCTGAAGTTCAGACGAGTTATGTCGACGTAGCCTTAAAACTTCATAACTGTGGTGCATTTTGTTAAGCGTTGTGGTGGCGGTCGAATTTTGCCAAATTTCGGCAGATTGGAACGCTGGTTGACTTGTTGACTGCTTGCCTGAGTTTCAGACGCGGATGGCGTTTCGGCGAGCGTTTATCACAGCACATGTATCTGCGACGACAGCGGCTGGATGGCGTCTGTTGCACACAAAGGTGGTGTGGTGTCCATGTCAAACACGGACATCATGGACACTTGGGCATTGGGGTCACCACTAGCCGGGGTTGCGCCTGCGCCAGTGTTGGGCCGGCGTGGGTGCTTGGTTAGGCCTAGCCTTGAACGTACACCGGGCGCGTCCTCGCTGTGGGTTGTTTTTTTTTTTTCTCGCTTCTGTGCTTTCAGTCCCGAAGATTTTGATCTCAAAGGGGTCCTAGCAGCTTTCTTGACCTTGCGCCCAGGAATCTTGGACTGATTTGATTTGTAGGGTTTAACGTCCCAAAACCACCATATGATTATGAGAGACGCCGTAGTGGAGGGCTCCGGAAATTTCTACCACCTGGGGTTCTTTAACGTGCACCCAAATCTGAGCACACGGGCCTACGACATTTCCGCCTCCATCGGAAATGCAGCCACCGCAGCCGGGATTTGAACACGCGACCTGCGGGTCAGCAGCCGAGTACCTTAGCCACTAGACCACTGCGGAGGGGCGCAGGAATCTTGGAGGCAGGAAGAGAAGTTCCGGGGCCATCCGGCGTTTTTGTGGGAGCTGATGCAGCGGTGACGGTTGACTGCGACGCTTGTAGCGCCCTCCCGCCGTAAGAGAGTGCGCGAGTGACGCTGCTCTAGCCCGGCCGTGGTCGGCACAACGTGATTGTTTCCAGAGCAGGACTAGGACACCTGGAGAAAATCTTGTTTCTCGCTACTGATAGTCGTAGAATCACTTTTGAGACGCTTGTGATGCTGTCAGGCGATGATGAGCGACCTTGTATGACATGGGCGGCCAAGGGAATTGCATTTCGGGTGCAATCAGCCGTTGAGAACTGTACGCCAGTGGGCAGTAACGGGTCATAGGGACAAGACAGGGTCGTGGCCGTAGAATAGCGAAAATCCGGTGGTGTCATGGCGCGCTATTAGAGTAGCATGTAGGCATGTTCTACATGACACCCATGTCCTGATCATCATGTTTGGACGTGTTATTTACCTCCGTCGTCTATTCGCGTCACGTAATACCAAATTTGGTATATATGAAGCTAGCAAAACAGCCGCGAGCGAAACATGGACGTGGTATGTTATCATATTCTTACATGACACGCATGTCATGATTATCTTGTTCGCATCAGTCATGTACTTTCTTCATTTATTCACGTGAAGTAATACTAAATTTGGTGTAAGTGAAGCTAGCAAAACGACCGCCAGGGCACCATGATTGCATGGCGTGCAGTCATGAGTCATGACTTACATGACATCCGTGTGATTATTTCCATGTTAGGGTCTGTCACTTATGTTCGCCATGCAGTCATGGCATACCGTACGAGTTTTGCATTATGTCATATGAACGAAACGTGAACGAAACCACCGCAAGAGCAGCAACACCATGAAATGTAAATCGTGACTTTCATGACATGAATGACTTGTTATGACTAGTCACTTATGCTCGTCATACAGTGAAGTTATGTCATACCAATTTTGGTATCAATACCATAGAGCTAAAAGTCGTAGGCGGCTATATATATATATATATATATATATATATATATATATATATATATATATATAACCAACTAGAAATCCAGTTGGTTACCCTTAATGACCAGTGGTTATCCTGTCTATGTGCTACATGCCCGGCCCAGGTCAATTTCTTCTTCTTGATTTCAACTATGATATTCTTAACCCTGGTTCGTTCCCTGATCCACTCTGCTCTCTTCTTGTCACTTAAGGCTACACCTACCATTTTCCTTTCCATTGCTCGCTGCGTCGTCCTCAATTTAAGCTGAACCCTCTTTGTAAGTCTCCAAGTTTCTGCTCCGTAGATAAGTACCGGCAAGGTGCACCTGTTATATACCTTCCTCTTGAGTGATAGTGGCAATCTACCTGTCATGATTTGAGACTGCTTGCCAAATGTGCTCCACCCTGTTTTTATTATTCTGGTTACTTCAATCTCGTGGTTCGGCTCCGCAGTTATTACCTGTCTCAAGCAGTCATCATCTTTTCCTACTTCAAGTGCGCAATTACCAATCTCAAAGCGCTGTTCTCTTCCGAGGTGGTTGTACATTACTTTCGTTCTCTGCCGAACGATTTTAAGAGCCACCTTTCTGCTCTCCTTGTCTAACTCTGTAATCATGAGTTGCAATTCGTCCCCTGATTTACTCAGCAATGCAATGTCATCGGCGAAGCGTATGTTACTGTGGGGTACTCTCCATTAACTTTTACCCCTAACTCTTCGCATTCTAAGCCTCTGAAAACCTCCTGTAAGCCCGCGGTAAATAGCCTTGGGGAGATTGTATCCCCCAGCCTTACACCCTTCTTGATTGGTATTATGTTGGTTTCTTTATGAAGCACTATGGTAGCAGTTAATCCCATGTATATAGAATTCTTTCACGATGTTTATATATGTTTCGACGACGCCCTGATTCCGCAGTGTCTGCGGGACTGCTGATATTTCTACTGAATCAAAACGCCTTCTCGTACTCTATGAAGGCTATGTATAGTGGCTGGCTGTATTCTGAGCATTTCTCTATTACCTGATTGATTGTATGTGTGGTCCATTGTTGAAATGGCACAGCCAAGTTCATATTGTAAGCAGCTTCGGCCGCCGTATCAACAATGTAAACATAATAATGCCTTGCAGCTTCGTACCGGCCGGGTATACCAATGTATCGAAGTATTGAAGATACAATTAGGAAATATCGTACCACATACATTCATTCCGGAAGTATCTTGTATCGCTATCTACAATACTTCTTGTCCTGGTATCTTGTATCATATCGGGATACATTTTCAAAATGTATTTGCCCAGCCCTAGTTCGAGGGTGTGTCTCCAGTTCCCGACTCCATTTCCGTGACAGTTCAGTGCAGCTGACCGGTGGGGAAGTTGATTCACATCCACGGGGTGCCTTTTTAGTGATGCGCGTAACTCACTTGGCTGTATATTAAGCCGGCGTGCTTCAACTGAGCACAGGGCAAATACCGCGAGGTTCGGGCCCTTCGTGATCCCCGGGCATATAGTTCCCTGGCCGGATAATTGCGCAAAACTGTCTATTTTCTGGCAACGTATAAGTTGAACTTTAATCAGGATATGATTGAATGTGATGTGACGTCTGGATCTTTGCTGACGATTGCGCCTGCTCAAGAAACCACAACGCACGATAACCACGTAATTGATCCAACAATCATTGTTTTAACCATATGCGAGGCGGCAATTAATCGCTCGGCGTCAAAACTTGCACATGGGCAGAGCCACTGCAGCGTCGATATGATACACTTTGCGTCTGCAGCTGGAGGAGGGCAGCGAGTGTAAACGAATTCTAAGGACGGCATCCAAGCTGCCGCTAGGAGCGCTGCGTGCGTTCACCGTTGGGATGCTGCATCGATTTTGGTGGCGCCGTCGGCACCAGCGGATCGCAAAACCCCTTTGGGCACCACTGGCGCCCAACGTCAGCTTCTATGTGTGCGAGAAGTTATACGGCATTGCTCTAGGCTTCATCGTTATTTCTTATTGTTTTTCTTTTTGATTTATAAATACTGCTGCCACAAGCAATATGGCTGCAAGAGCGGGACTCTGTTCTGCTGTGCTAAAACTGGCTTGCTGCGAAGAGGCTAAGGTTTAAATTACTCGGGCTACTCCGTTTCCATAAGTTCTGCAGGTAACAGAAATGTTAAGAAGGATTACCAGAAATGAATAATGATCAAGTAAAACATACAGCGCATTGAAACTAATTAAACCAGTGTGTTATAGTGCAGTTTGCCTGCGGAAGTTCACACGCGCACATTTCTATAGTTGTGCCTATTGTATATGGACGAAAGCCACACGTGCCCGTTGCAGCGCCACGCACTGCACGTGTGGTCGGGCTTTTACAACATTCATCACGTGCGCTTATCTAGTCTGCTAACAAGTATTTCAGAAAGATGTTCGCATTTTTTCAAGATGTATTTGGGGGACACGTATGTGAAACTCTCAAGCAGTGCTGAATTTTATGCTGAGAAAGATCTTAAAGGATAACGATAGTTTACTCTTGAACACGCAGAACTTACAATTATGTCGCGAAAATTCTCCACACCGACCAAACTTCAGTTACGAGAATAAAGAAAAAAACGAAGATTGGACGCCGTGCTCATAGCAACTGTCGAACGAAAGCAGCAACACTTGTGCAGACGTGAAGGACGGAAAAGCAGGGAGGCGTCCGGTTCGCTACCCTGCACTGCCCGGAAGGGCTGCCGAGATAAAAAAAGCTCAGTCCGGTTGATTGTAACCAAAGCTGTAGCAATGCTCGCGTCGCTTTGCTGGACATGATCCGAGAATGCTGCCTCGAACTTGTTTTGTAACAATACGGGCTCAAGCTTCTGCTTTTGACTATTACTAACTCATCCTGTTTTTCTACTAAATTACCAGCAACGTAACTAATATTTTACCATCCGGCGCGTGCGCCTGAATGCTGATTAATAAGTTTGTTTATTTTTTCATTCAATGGTCTCGTCATCACTGGAGCGAGAACCGATGCTAGCCAAAGTAGAACGAAGAGCCGCTTATGCTCCTTGTGTCGCACTTTTCTTGGTTTCCTTTGTGAACGCCTCCTAGATTTCCCGTGCCTGCCGGATTATCGGTGGTCACTTGGGAAGCGGCGGTCATCGGAACTACGGTAGTGCCGCCACTCAAGTAGGGGTGTCTTCAAATAGGTTTTTACGTTTTTGGAGCTTATATTCAACAAAAATAACGTAAAAAAGTTTTTAAAAAGGCGTGAAAGTAACTATAATTAACCCTACGTAAGTGACGCCGTCATTCAGCAAGCAACTTTTTTAATACAAGACACCCCTTGAAATTAGTAGCAAACGCCAAAATTGCCGATTTCAAAGGCCAAGTACGAAGACCCTTACTCCTACGCAGCGCTGCCATAGATGACCGGCGTTTCGTGCTCATCCGGGAGGCACAGGAAATCTAGGAGGCGTTGACTTTGCCGACGTGCCAACAATGCCTCGTGCTGACACATGAGGGAAAACAAAAACAAAACGCGTTTGTTGGTGTATAAGGAGGAGCACGTCAGCACACTTTCGCGCACAGATGCATGGGGTAAGTGCAAAGCTCACGTATTTCGTGTCACACAGACTAATTGATTGTAAGTGCAGTTTCTGTCTTTTTAATCTGTCGCATTTCGATCTCTCATTTGTAGTCATGAATATCAAGCGCAATTACGTTCATTAAAATTATTTTTATTGAAGAAACGTTTTATGCAATTGTCCTCTCATTGAATTTTATTGAATTCATCTGAATTCGCTCACTAAAGATTTTACACTCGTAATATCAATCAAAAGGACCCTTTGTAACATTTTACGCAGTCATGAAAGAACTCTGAGAATCCTGAACTTGCGAAACGTCTCCAACGTTACAAATCATCATTTATTACGCACGTTCAAGAGCACCAGCCAATGACCGCTTCTGTCCGCGCCTGAAAGGTGGACCCACAGTTTTGCCTTAAGGGTAGAGAACTCTGCAAAGCATAACCCCATCTCCCACTAAAGGAAACCACGTGTACATGCGACGCTTACACTGGCGGCGACGCTGGCGCTCATCCCGGCTAGGTGGCGTTAGCCACCGCCCGATCTAAAGTGTACAGCCATATCAATCCATCCATCCATCCGTAGGAGAGACACCTTGGGAGGCGCGACGCTGGCGGTGGTGGACCGGTGTTTCTTATTGAAACATGGCAATCGCTGCTAATGAGCAATGAGAGACAGAAGACTCCGATTGGACAGAGAGACCCGCAGTACGCTTTTAGTTAACGCGCATGCTTCGAATTTTCCTTGTTCAACGCACACGAAAAATCTTCCACCGGCGCTATCTCGGAGGTCAAGATTCAGTGAATGGTTGTGCAGCTAGAGCATTCGGTTTCTTTTTACCACGAAGCTCAAATACTGCCTACGTCGGTGTTGCGAGGCGAGAGAGTGGGGAAACGTAGGAGAAGGGGATGCGCATGCGCAATGGGGGGTGTAAACGCCACGGGAAAGAATGCCTGGAGCACACAGATAGGGGGAGCGTAAGAGGGGAGAGTGAATGCGATGTAAGGGTGGTCAGGTTTCGGAACGCCTCAAGTTCTACCCATCACCAATGGGGGGCGAAAAAATCGACAACTAAAGAAATACCATAGTGACACTGTTCAAATCTGCCCTCGGGGACGCCAAAAAATCCGCAAGGGGCACCATAGTGAGCTCAAAATTTAAAGCGAAGGTAGCCACTATTTTTGCAAAAAAAGTGCTATTTTCTGTATAATTGAAGGGTAACATTTGAATTCCGCACTGCGCGTATAGTACTTCTGAGCACTAAATTGGTTTAGCGATCGTGGTGCCATGCGAGTTCTACTATTGATCCTCTTATCTGTGGCGGTGATGAAGCGGAAAACATGCGCTGCCGCAGTTCGACGAGGGCAGCCGACGCGCATATGCGCAGTTGGTTTTCATCCGATGGTTGGCGCGCTCCTCGGCGTTCTGTTTCCTTTCTAGCACGTGTTTCTTCGCTTCGGTAAGTCCTGCAGGTGCTGTCTGTATGCTGTATGGTGCCGCAGGAACTGTCATACCGGCGAAGGCGTTGATTTCTGCAAGTTCCACGGCGATGACAGGTAGCTTATTTTGGGCAATGCGCGCAGATCTGTTATTTTTTGTCGGTGATTTCACTCTCAGATCTTGTTATCACTATCAGTGTTGTGTATTTGTGCACTACGTTCGTTTGCACTGATTCTTCACGTGTTCAAACGCTTGCGCTTCTCTCCAATTTCGCTCCTCCATGACTTACTCGCGAAAAACCCAACCTCCTTGGGTCTTCAGCTTGACCGCACTATGTCGTAATGCCATAAAAAGTGTGGGTGTTGAAGCCTTGTTCGCTGAAAGCAGGAGCTGTAATTCGAAGCTGTTACTGAAGCATCTCATGCTGATTTTTACGACTGTTTTGTAATCATAGTTCCTACTAACGAGACACGCATTTCTGTTCGTTTTGCTTCTGAAAACGAAGGCGTGCCGTTTGCGAACTCGCGATAATGCTTCTAACATGATAGAGAGAAAAGACTATTGAACACAATGGGCCGGATCGGTGGCTTTAGGTGGCGGCTCCCTGGACTCGGGCGGCATCCTCGGCCTGCCGGATGGTCTAGACGTTCAGCTCTGGGCTTCGAAGGGCCGCCTCCCAGCGGCGGCGACGCCGACGAAGAAGGTCACCCGAGGATCCCGCAGCCTGGGTGGCGGCAGGAGCGAGTGAACTCGAGGCTCCCTGTGATTTGGTATTGACGGCCGCTATAGGCGCATCGCGATAGATGGCGTTTTCACGACCGCCTGCACATTGCCAGAGCATGTGGCTCCGCATTGCTCTGTTCCCGCACGCTTCACACATATTGGTGGGGTATAGGTTCGGGTAGAGGTGGCGTAGCTAGAGCGACCGGGCTATAGGGTAGGAATGGGTTTCGAGTGAGCGAAAGCTTATGGCATCGCGCCTGTAGGGGCTATGCTCTGTAGGCGCCTGTAGGGGCTAAGCTTATGGCATCGCGCCTTCTTAGGGCTATGCTATGACGTCCGTTAGCACTCCAGTGGGGCCCAACGCGTCCCTGAAGTCTTCAACCCTGTAGGGTCTCGCTCAAACGTCTCCATGCAAAAGTACAGAATTTCAAGCAACGCGTACTGTTGGCAGATGAGGCAGAATCACGTGGTACTCTTCAGTTGACCTGTTACCGCGGCCCTCAAGGGCCGCTGAAGCCGCTCCGATGGAGCCCTGCATCCTGCGTCCGTTCACTGCCGTGGCCGAAAGCAGAGTGACTATTCTTTACGTATACATGTACTAAAAGTAAGCGTGGGGTATATATAGCCCCTACTTTGCAGGGGCATGTTTGTTACAGGAGAGCACTTGCGTTTCAGGATGAATTTTATGAAATGTGAACCTATAGCACTATATTATACTACCTGGTTACGTATGTTTGGTGACGTAGCACAAGACTTTTAATCAGCCTTACTTATAAAAAATATATCTCATATTAATTTATTATAAAAGGGCCACAAAAAGGCAATATGTACAGTGGCCGGAGCAATGTACCGAACAAATTCTCAGTGCATTTGAATCCTTCACACGAAAATATATCTGCATTTAAAAGGTAACGATCGTTTTGGGGGTTTGACGCGCCATAACAATGAAAATATTTTGAGACACGCTGCCGTGCATTAACTGTGACTGTCCTTGAGGCTAATTGTGACTGTCTGGTTATTTTGATCATCCGGTTTTGTTAATATATGCTGTAATTTACTAAGTTTGTTGTCATTGCCTATCACGACACGTGTAGCACTTGCTTATGGTTTATTAACTTGTACTTCTTCGTTTCGACAATATCAGAATGACGTTTACATATCTCGGTTGCGTAATATAAACAAAATGTATGTTCTTGATCTATGGATACCTTCTGCGTCATTTTTCCGTGTAGTGATTGTACGTCGAGACGATTCCTCTCATAAATCATCAGAATCGCATTCACACACTATATTGGAATAGATAGTCAAAAGCCGGGCAGCAAAAAGTAGTAACGGGGCAAGAAAGGTAGTAACGGCTGCAGTTACTACCTTTGTCATTTCATTTACTAACTCTTTACTTACGTAGGTAGTAAAGAGGTCGCAAAAAGTTAGTAACGGTTGCAGGTAGTAACTGTTTACTAACGTAGGTAGTAAACAGGTAGCAAACTGGTAGTAACGGTCGAACAAAGGTAGTAACCGCTGCAGTTACTACCTATTTGCTTGCAGTTGCTACCTTTTTACTAACTTTTTTTAAGAGTGTAGGCGTTGTTCTAGCGCACGCTCTATTGCTTGCTCGCTCCCACCACCGCCACCGACGACGGAAGAACGATCCGCGGAAGCGACGCCACCGGTGGGAAAAGCGGCGACATCCGCCCATCTCACCTGTTGCCTCATGTGCTCTTGGAGACGCGCTTGGACGCCGGAGCGAGCGGACGCGCGTCGCATGCGCTCCGCCGAACGTGTGCTCTCGTTGACCGGATTACTTCGATATCGTCGCCGGCACTGTGTCGGATCATCAAGTTTTAACTGTCCGGGGAACCGCACACCCTTCCCGAGGCTGTAGAGCATCTCCATTTTGCTCTATCGCCTTCAGAAGAACCCATGTGAGCGCTGGGCCGCTGGGCCTAAGCGTCGACCCAGCTCGCCTGTGCGAGTACGGGTGACTAGGCCTAACGGCGGGACCCCTTCCACAACAATATGGACGCTAGCACTACGCCAACTGCTGACGTGACTACTACCGGATGCGTTCAACCTGCATTCAGCCCCAACGACACCCATGTTAACACGGAATCTCTCGACCTCGACGAGCTCACCTCGGCAATCGAAGATGAAGTTGCCGTGCACCATCCTACATCGTCTGCATCGCTGGGACCGGCGAGCGACACCGACGCCAACTGGAAACTGGCGATTTCCCGTCGCCAGCGTCAACGCCAGAAAAAATTCGACAAAGCTCGAGCGGAATTGATGCAGCCGGCCGGTCCTGCAAGCACTCCGCCCAGCCACGTCAACGCCGGGGCTGCTGCGGCTGCGAGCGCTCCTGCTGCGCAGGCAGACGCGGCCGGCGTCGCATCGGCGCGAACACCACCACCCGTAACGAAGCCGCGCCAGCTACGACGGAAGCTGCCGCCGCTTCCACGCACGGACATAAAGATCATCTTGCGCCCGAAAAAGGGCCTGGCCATTCGGAACTTCACTACGCATCAAATCTACCGAGCCGTGGCGGACAATTCACGACAACAATGTACTGGTGATCATTTCATTATACGTACTCGCCCCGGGTCGAACATCATCATTGCCAGCACGCCACATGTTGAGACGGCCGAAATTCTTCGTCGGATCACCACCCTCACGCTTGAGAGGAAGACCTACGAATTCAATACCTATGTGGCGGCCCCTGAGGGCACCTTGCGGGGAGTTATTCATGGGATAGACCTTGGCACAACTCCGGAAGAACTCACCGCCAACCTCCGCGTGCGCACGCAGGGAGTGACAGTGCACAGTGCACGAATGCTTGGTGCTACCAAATCTGCCGTGATCACTTTTGAAGGCCCCCTTCTGCCCCGATATGTACTGTATTACGGTGGGGAGGTGGCCTGCCATCCGTACAAGCCGACGCGACAAGCCTGCCAAGTCTGCTTACAACCGGGGCACCGCTCAGACGTATGCCCCACGCCAAACACTCCCGTGTGTCGGCAGTGTGGTATCCTCAACCCCGTTGACGGTCACCCCTGTGCTCCCAAATGTCACTTGTGTGGAGATGCCCACTTAACGGGCGCGAAAGAGTGCTCTCAGAGACTGAAGGCCCCGCGCCCACGGCCACCTCCTCAACCAGCAGCACCAGCCAGGGGTCGCAACCCCCATCGTAACCCACCCACTCCCAAACGTAGGTGGTTCAGCAAGGAAAACGAGACCTCATGCAGCCACTCCCGCTCACGCTCGAGGTCACAGTCCTTCCCGCCCCTCCCTTCTGTGGAACCTGGCCAACAGCAGCAACCACAGCAGCGACAACATCCGAAGAACCAGATGACCAAGGGGCAGCAGCAGCAGCAGCAACCCACCTGTCAACAGTCCCAACACGCCTCCAGCAAGCATAATGAGAAGCCCAATCCCACTCCATCAGCCGGTGCCGACAATAAGGTGAGCTGGTCAGCAAATGTAGATCCTCCCATCGCTCCACTCAATACCCTGCCCACCTCATACGAACACCTTCTCGCGGAAAACATAAAACTCAAACAGGAGCTGGCGGCCGTCAGGGCACGTCAAGCAAAGGACAGTTCTCAACTTCATGCCCTAATGGCACGTCTTGGATCGCCACCCGACTCCCCCGAAAAAAACCCCCCAACCTCCCCCAAGAGACGGAAGACCCCTAAAACGGCGCTATCAATTCCTGCTGCGTCGGGCACCACAGTCACACGCGAAGAGTTACGCGAAATGCTCTCAACGCTCGCGCAGCAGCTATCACAACAATTCAGTGCCGTATTCACGCAGTTCGGAGAACGCCTCGACTCTCTCGAGACACGCTTCGAGGCGCAAATTGCTGAAACAGGCGAAAACATACGCAGGAAGAGGGCTACTCGTAGCTCGCACGCCACGACAGATCAAGGTTACCATAGACTAGGATTGGAATCACATGCATCCGAAATCCTCGCTACCCCCGCATTGACACCCAGCGCCCTCACCCTCACTCCTACATCGGCGTCGCAAGCCGAGATTCCGATACCCACGCCTTTCCACTCAACGAATTAACCATGGGCAGCACAGCCCCACTCATTGGCGAACATTTAGAAGTCTGGCAATGGAACTGCCGCGGCTTCCGCAGAAAGCGGAGCCTCCTCTAACAGTACATTAACACACACCTTGCTCGGCCAGATGTCATAGCGCTTCAGGAGCCCGGAACGCCACCCATATTTTCAGGTTATGAGTCCTATAATAGTCAAACAAAGGGCAAAGCGGCCATCCTGATTGACAAAGCGCTAACCGCAGTTGGCTTAGACAATATCCCAGACACCAACATAGAACATGTGATTCTGGAGCTAGTTCTCAGGCAAAAAAAGAAAGGAGAAAAGCGAAGTATCATCATTGTCAACGTATATAGCGCCCCAAAGCAAAAAAAAAACACTGATTTCCATGCCCTCGTCCAAGGTGCCTGCCGATTGGCCCAGAGAAAAGAACTCTTACTGCTCGGCGACTTCAACGCTCTCGACGAACGCTGGGGTTACAACCGTTCGGATGTCAAAGGCAAACAGCTTGCGGCTGCCACTGAAAAATTTCAGCTTGAACTGCTTACGGATCCCGCGTTCCCTACCCGGATCGGCAACAGTGTGTGCAGGGACACTTGCCCCGATCTCACCTTCGCCCGTGGCCGGGCAAACTATAACTGGGACAACCTGCAGGAATCCTTGGGCAGCGACCACTTCATTCTCCGCACAAAAGTTACAGAGAGCGCAGCGCGTCGGTCTATTGGAGAAGCACGCATCACAAACTGGGACGCCTTTCGTCGTGAGAGCGAATATTCACTCGACAGCCTCACAAGCCTCACCTACTGGTGCACCCAACTTAAAGAAATTCGAGAGCGTTGGACCACCACCATTAACAGAACACCTGCACTGCCGGAAGTAAACGGCCATCTGCTACATCTGTGGGAAGCCCGAAGGAGCCTCATCCGCAAATGGAGGACGCAAAAACATAACCGACGCCTCAAGCTAAGGATCGCCACACTCACCACTCAGGCCGAGCAGTACGCTACAGAACTGGCGCGACTCAATTGGGCCCAGTTTAGCGACTCTCTTCGAGGCTCATTGGGCACGGCCCGCACGTGGCACATTTTGCGCGCTTTGATGGACCCCACTCGCACAAAAAATGAGACGAATAAGTCAGTCATGCGCCTCATACACGCCTTTGAGGGTACTGACGATGAGCTGCTGGATCAAGTCCGGCGAAAATGCTTTGGCGATTTCTACCCACCCGCATCTCAAGCTGCGTATCGTGGACGTGCCAATGACACTCTCGACCGACCAATAACAATGGACGAAGTTTACGCAGCCATTCGCAGCAGCAATCGCAACACAGCTGCTGGGGCAGACGGAATCACGTACTCCCTTATCAGGAACCTCAACGACAGCGCCGTACAAGAAATCACGGCGTTTTTCAATGATCATTGGCAACGTGGCACGCTTCCTCCTGAATGGAAGCACGCGGAGGTCATAATGATACCGAAGCCGGACAAAAAACTTCAGATCGAAAACCTCCGACCAATATCCCTCACTTCCTGCCTTGGTAAACTCTTCGAGCGCGTCATCACTAATCGCGTGCAAGATTACCTCGAAGACAATGACCTTTTCCCGCACTCAATGTACGGGTTCCGGGCACATCTTTCAACGCAAGATGTACTGCTACAATTAAAAGAAGTCATTGTTAACGCCCCCAGCAAGGAGAAAACATTATCTTGACTTTAGGCATCAAGGGCGCATTTGATAACGTTAGCCACCAGGCCATACTTGAGGGCCTCGAGGCCCTTCATTGTGGGCAGCGCGTCTACAGTTATGTTCACGCCTTCTTGTCGGACCGCACTGCCACAGTCGGTCTCGGCTCCATCCGATCAGATGTTATCAAGGTTCCGAACAAGGGCACCCCGCAGGGCTCAGTGATTTCCCCGCTACTCTTTAATGTAGCTATGGTTGGCCTGGCACATGAACTCCACCGCATCGATGGCATCCATCACGCAATGTATGCGGACGATATCACCGTCTGGGCCACGCGGGGGTCCCTTGGAGAAAAAGAATATAACCTGCAGCAGGCAGCCACATGCGTCGAACAATACGCGCAGGCACGAGGCTTCTTGGCCTGTGCAACAGAAAAATCTGAGCTTCTACGAATTTATCGACGCAAGCTCCCACCATCGACGCAGAACAACCAAGGCTCCCGCCTCCAGGTTGTCCTTGCTGGCAAACAAATCCCAGAGAAATCCACCATTCGAATATTAGACATGTGGGTACAGTCGAACCGCCATGTGAATCACACACTTTCCCTTCTCCGCACCACTACACTGCAAGTGGCCCGAATGATATCTCGGGTAGCCACTCGTCGCCATGGCATGCGCGAGGAGGACACCCTGAAACTCATACGTAGCCTCGTGGTCAGTAGGGTGACATACAGTTTGCCCTACCAACGCCTCACCAAGAGCGAACAGGGCCAAGTAGACGCAATGCTCCGCAAGGCCTACAAAGTGGCACTCAAGCTACCACCGGGTACTCCTTCTAGCAAGCTCCTCGCATTGGGCCTACACAACACCTTTGAAGAACTTTGTGAAGCGCAACTCGCCACACAACTGCAACGGCTCAAGCAAACACCTACAGGCCGTGACCTGCTCCTACGCCTCGGCTACATCAGCCAGTTTCACGACGCAGCTCGTCGCAAGCCCATTCCGGACCAACTTCGTGCCACTTATAAGGTCGCTCCCATCCCCCGCAATATGGATCCCCGACTACATCAGGGCCGGAGGGAAGCCAGAGTGGAAGCCCTCGAGCGAACTTATGCACACAAAAACACTACGTACTATGTTGACGCCGCCAACTACCACCATGCAAACAATAAGGCTGTAGCCACAGTCGTGGACCACACACTCACAGAACGTACCAGCGCTTCCGTGCGGTGCCGCAACATCACCGATGCTGAAGAAACTGCCATCACGCTCGCTCTCGCCCTCGGCTACAGACAACGAAGGTCGCTGACAGTTCTCACGGACTCTCAAGCAGCTTGCCGCAACTACCTACAGGGGCGCATCAGCCAACCCGCTCTCAGCGTCATCATGAGCGTTACAGACACTGGCGAGCATTCCATTACACATCCACTCAGAATTTGGCATCGAATTATATGGACTCCGGGCCACATGGGACTGGAGGGGAATCAGGCAGCGGATAGGGTAGCTCGAGGGTATGCGAGCCGAGCACCTTCCAACTCCGCCCCTGAGGAACTCGTTCCAGTCCCTTGCGACTATTCGGCCATCCTAAACATTTACAGAGGACTTAGGAAAGCTTATTCGCTACCACACCGAACACTAAATAAAGAGGAATCGGTCAGCTGGAGGCAAATTCAAACCGGCACGTTTCCAAATTTGCACATCCTGAGTAAAATGCACCCCTCGGCATACTCTCCTCTCTGCCCATGGTGTTCAGCTAAAGCCACTCTGTACCACGTCACGTGGGAGTGTCAGGCCATTACAGCCTTACAACCAGTACAAAATCCAACAGCGGAGCGATGGGAGGAGCTGCTGGCCAGCGAGAACCTGGAAGATCAATTGAGTCTGATCAACCGGGCCCGCAGAGCGGCTGCTGCAAGCGGAGCCCTGGACTAAGGGCCCCCCCACCGCAAGCCAAGCATGTCCGACTACTCGGAGCTTCTCCGCAGAAAATTTCATGTAATTAAATAAGCAAATATGTTTCCACCATCATGTGCTCTTGTTGCGGCTGCTGCCGCGTCTGGTGCTTCTGACTTTGTGTGTCTTGGTTAAAGGCTGCGGTGTCTGTGTCGGCACCACCACGCGTCTTCGACGTGCTTCTCGGCGTCGGTGTACGGCTGCGATTGGATTGGATTGGATTGGATTGGATAAACTTTTATTTGGTCCTCCAAAACACAGATCACTGTGTTGCGGGCAGCTCCCACGTGGGGACTGAGATGCCAAGCTCCTCAGCCGCCTCGCGGGCTTGGTGGACAGCCCAGAGCTGATCTGCCAAGGATGAGCTGCGGATTGCCGCCTCCCATCTGGCAGAGGCGATGTTCGATAAATGAGCGAATTTGGTGCACTGCCAGAGCATATGTTCTAACGAAGCTATTTCCCCACAATGTGGACAAAGATTACTTGGATATAGGTCAGGGTACATGATGTGTAACATTTTCAAAGTAGGGTACATCCGCGTTTGCAAAAGCCTTAATGTAAGTGCTTGGGGCCGGGTTAGATTTTTGTGAGGTGGAGGAAAAATCCATCTAGACAGGTAGAAATGTTTAGTGAGCTCGTTATATGTTGTAAGAATTTCCCGGTTATCCCCTTCACCGCTAGAACGCATCCCCGGGGAGGCGCGGTTGGAGAGTTCTCGCGCCGCCTCGTGTGCTGCTTCGTTGAGATTGGGAGGGGAATCGTTGATTTGTCCAAGGTGAGCTGGGAACCAACTCAGAAGATGATGTGTTATGTTCTTGCCTTGCAGTATTTTTAGCGTTTGTTCACAGACCGTCCGTTGTGCGGCTGCGAGAGCCTGCCGCCTCTCGCGTCTCACGTCTTGTTGGGCCGGCGTTGCACAAAATATTAACGATGAATAATGACTAGTGACCTGCGTTGCCTCCTGTGCCGATGCTGCTGTTGTATCTGCTGCCTTACACCTCGGCCGCTTCCTCTTCTCCTCGTCGTCTTCGCTCTAGTTGGCGACGCTTGACTATGTAAGGAGTCTTGTGGCTGTGTTCCAATACTCACCGTAGACGGCTAAATAGACAGCTAAATGGGCGGCGGCCATCTTCAGTCCCATCCCAATTCTCACGTAGCCGGCAAAATAGACAGCTTTGAGAAGACCACATCGTAGGCAAATACGATGCAGGCTACTTCGCTGTCTGAACAGGATGGTGGCTCAGCGAATCACTCAGATATGCTCAGATAGATCAAATCGCGCCGGAATGGTCGTCTGCACACAAGTTGACGCTTTCCCAGACGCTCAATGTAATAACGTTTATTTGTTTTTGAGTTTAACACGAAATAAACCAGAAATTACAACTGTTACGTTTGTTTATTTTAGCTTTTTCTTCTCGACGCGAGGTAGCGCATTGTCGCGTAAAAGCCGTCTAAATGTGTTTCATTTCTTGAACAGCACGGGCTCGACGCTGTCTTCTAAGCAGTCTTCGAAGACTGTCTGCGTGCTGTCTGAGAATTGGAACACAGCCTGTATATCGCTTTGCAGCTGCGGCCTCCTGCGAGGTGACCTTTGCCACATAGTTGACACTGCGGCTCACATCGATGGTCAGACGGCGGGTTGTTGCTTCCATATCCCCGGCATATCTTGTCCTTAGGGTTGGGGCACACGTCAAAGTGATGCCCCAGCCTGCCACACTCATAGCACACGTCGATGTGCTTCCTGTACAGGGAGCATCTGACGAGCATAGGTCCGTAGTACACGTGTCTGGGTACGTGGAAGCCGTCAAACAATATGCTTATGTTGTCCGTGGTGCCCATGCGCTTAGCATGCAGCACTAAGGTGTTGCGTTGCGTCACTAAGTTATTAACAATGTCCGCAGGGCTCTCATCCTTGAAAATGTTAATCAGGCCTTTTGAAGTGTTTTCCGGGGCGGCTTGATAAGCATTAACAGCGAACTCTTTGCCACCGATGCAAAGCTTGCTGATGGCTCCGTAGAGTGTGTCTCTGTCTGCTGGCGGTGTGCTGAGTTTTTTAAAGCTGAAATGCAGCGCCTGTTGTAAAATATATCATGCACAACGGTAGTATTGAAGCGATGTAGCGAAGAAAAAAAAACCTGTCTAGCGAAGGAAGAGACTACGCGAACAAGTTTTTGTCAACTTGTCTGAAAAAAAAAATGCTGCAACAATAAATTGGCTGCACATTAGTTCGCAGCCGTAAGCTGTGACAAGCCATGTCGCTCTTTCGTCGTTAGTCGGCTCTCTCGACCTCTCCTGACCTCCTCGCAATCCGCCGCCGATCTCACTGTGTTGACGTCAGCCTGTCGAGGGGAGGGCACGGGAAGGTCTTCTGTAGTCTAGGTGGTGTTGCCCCAATACGGCTCTAGCCCCAGCATCTCGGCATAAGAGGCGGTGCCCTGTGACGTAATCCTGCAGAGACAATAACGAGACAAACGGAGACCACACGTTCCATCTGTCACCGGCGAGGAAAGTACAAGCATGCTCCAAAAGAGGGGACGGAAGGTCTTTATGAGCGGTCCGTCTCTGGAAGGAGAAATGGCCAAGTGTGAGATTAGGCATTTCAGATGCGCCTTAAGTAGAGCGCGTAAAAGCCTCATTCACACTTTGCTCGCAAGAAATAACCGACGCTGCCGTACCATTTGGTTGGGTCGCCAACATTATTTCGCGTGCTTTTTTCGTGGCAAATCCGGACTGAATAGTGCTATTGGCTGAGAGGTTGCTGACGAAAGTGTTTTATGCCAGGGTCCAGTAAGACTTCAGGTACGTATTTCTGTCACGGAGATGACGTTGAAAAATGGGCATGATCGTATTGAAAAGAAAGACTTGGAGGAGGAAACGTTTCTTCGATGGGTGTCGAACCCACAAGCTCTCGATCAGCGACGACAGATACCGAATAGGCTATTCACAGCGACACGGACCCACACTGCAGAGGCCGTTTTTCTTCTGAACAAACTCAGCACATCCTTACGCTTCTTAATCAATGAGACCTCCATAAATAAGTCAACAGGAATTCAATTTAAATATCTTCCCATGTTGCTATCTAACCTATTGACCAAGAAGGGCAGTTATCATAGCTCTATTTTTCAAGAGAACTGAATAAATTAGTCCGCATGTTGTTTGTTAATGATCCACATGAGCGTTGAAATAAAATTTTGATGTGCAACTAAACCGCTTGGTAGGGAATTATAAAAGAAAAGACTGCAGGCATGGATAGAGGATGAGGGGGGGGGGGGGGCTGGGGGAACTGTAGAATGGGTTTCGGAAACCCATGAAGCTGAAAAACAATCTGTTTTCACTGACGCAGTGCATAAAAATAGCAGAAAAGGAACACAGGCCCCTGTGGCTAGCATTTTTGGATATCAAGGGAGCGTACGATAGCGTGGTTCAAGAGGAATTTTGGAGAGTACTGGACCCACTAGGCGTGGAAGATGTAGTCACTAATCTTTTAAAGGATGTCTATAAAGGTGACAAGGTAATTATAAAGTGAGAAAAACAGGTATCCAAGCCTGCAGAGGTAAAACGGGGGCTTAGGCAGGGGTGTCCCCCTGTCACCCTTATTATTCATGATGTACCTACAAGGATTTGAGGCCAAATTAGAGGGAAGTGGACTGGGCTTCAACCTCTCTTTTGTCAAACAAGGAAACTCATTGAACAGGCATTACCAGCATTGATGCACGCAGATGATATAGTGCTAATGGCCGACAGACAACAAGGAAGATTCGCAGAGATTGCTGGACATCTGCGGTAATGAGGGAGATAGGTTAGATTTCAGATTCAGTAAGGAAAAATCAGCAGTCATGATTTTTAATGACAATGAAAGTAGTGAGCTTAGAATACAGGAGGTCACGCTAGAGATAACAGATAAATACAAATATCTCGGCGTATGGATAAGCAATGGGGCTGAGTACCTAAGGGAACACGAAACATACGTGATGATTAAAGGTAACAGGAATCCAGCGGTAATGAAAAACAGGGCACTGTAGAATTACAATGAGTATGATGTTGTGAGAGGAATATGGAAAGGCGTCATAGCTCCTGGTCTGACGTTCGGCAATGCGGTCTTGTGCATGAGATCAGAAGTTCAAACAAGATTAGAAATTAAGCAACGGGGAATAGGCTTGCCTTCGGAGCTCACAGGAATACACCAAATCAGGGAGTACAAGGGGATATGGAATGGACATCATTTGAGGGCAGGGAAGCTAGCAGCAAGATAAAATTTGACAAGCGATTGAGAGAAATGGGGGAGGAGCGTTGGGCTAAGAAGGTATTCAGCTACTTGTACATGAAGAATGTCGATACAAAATGGAGGAAGCGAACCAGAAAATCGACTGGCAAATACTTGGAAAAGAGCAGGGGGCCAAACCAAAAAGAATTATCGGTTAAGAAGAAGGTGAAGTAAGCTGAGACCGATATGTGGAGAATTGGCATGATTAAGAAGTCTACACTAGAGATCTATCGAACTTTTAAGCAGGAAATTGCCAAAGAAAGGATCTATGATAATACTCGTGGTAGTTCTCTACTGTTTGAGGCCAGGACGGGAATATTGCGAACCAAGACATATCGGGGCAAATACGAAGGGGTAGACACGGTATGCAGCGCATGTGGAGAGGAGGAGGAAACTGCCGAACACTTGATAATGTTCTGTAAAAGGCTTCACCCTATAGTTCAGGATGATGGCGCAGAGTTTTTCAAAGCACTGAGGTTTAGGGCTGGAATGTAATTACAGTGTACGCGACATTCCATTCCAGCACCATTGCAGACAGTGACTGCAGCGCCACGGCGAGTCATGGCGCGAACTAATACAAGTAGCCGCGCCTTAGGTGCTTTTCTGGTGACCGCGCGCTGCCTAGGAACCCAAATCGCGCGAACATCTCTGGGCGCTACCGGTGCGCCGACGTCGACTGTCAGCGCTTCCTGTAGTTTGGTCGAGGTTGATTTTGGTGTTGTGCGGCGGTGTGTATGGATTGCGGTATTATTCTTTGCGAATCTGGTGATGTGGCAGTGATTCTCGGCCGACCGATCCTTCAGAGGGGGGAGATCGAGCGCCGTGGGTGTTTCGAGCAAGCGGTAGCGTTGAATGACCAACATCCCGCGTCGATGTGATATGCTCAAGTGCTGGCTGTCTTGTGTGTGCTGTGTGGTGGTTTGTTTGACAAATTCAGTTCCCTGCACATTTGATGATACTTTAGTGTTGGCTCGTTCATGCGAACCGTAGCGTTGAATTACACCCGCGTAAGCGTGATCATGTTTGTGCAGACATATTTCCGAATTAGATTTAAGGTGTGACACACTGTACTGACAACACTGTCACACGGGTTCTTGTTTGCTATGTCGTACCCTTTTATATCGTAGTTATATGACGGCTGCACCGTATTTGATCCGATTAGTTTGGGCAGTTAGCGGTGACTAATACTGGTGTCACTCGAATACTTCTGATCGAGATCGACAGGTCTGCCGCTGCTGCGCCGGATCGATTTGGCGCAGACGCCCTTGCTGATTGCAATAAAAAGTGCCCGTGTGACACCGGTATGATCGCACGTGCGAATGCTCAAACCCTTTCTGTGCGCTCTTGTGGTCTCTAGCTTCTTGGCTGCTGGCTGCGTCAGTAGACGAGCATGCAAGAAAAACAGTTTACTACATATACAAAGCTATTCTATCAAAATTATGCAGAAAAGGGTCATCATACTGGGTAGCTAGGTCTATAATAATGGGACGTCCGCAAATAAGCACATGTACACAGAAGGACTGAAAGCTTGACCAGTTGGTGACAGTACTTTAACATATTTTAACACAGCGCACTACTATGCTGGCACAAGAGTGATTTGTCCCTTCTCTAGTGTCCGTGATGTCCTGCCCTGTGTTACAATACATAGTGTGCACGTGCGTCACGTAGCGCCGATTTGTCACTTCCGAAATGCGCCACCGACATGCCTGGGTACCTACTGACTCCGTGGCTGACCGCTGCCATGTTGTTTCCTCGTGCATGCGCCCGTTCAGTTTTGCCTGACGATGCAAGTTGGAGCAACTATCAGCTGCTGGTGAGGCAAGTTGATATAACAGTTCACGAAGAGCGAGCAGAGCATCAGGGTGTTTCTCTTTGCCGAGAGTTATTACCGAAAATTGAGAACGCACATTGCGATTTTCCAAAAAGCACTGGCATGTTTGGCTGGCACGGATTAACAAAAACGACTTGAAGAACAGGTGATACTTGCGTCTTCAGGTGTAACTTCAATACAGATAAGTGCTATATCCAAGCACGTACTTGGAGATAGGTATTGTATATACAAACTTGTCCGCGACCACTGCGTGCACAATCAGCGTGTCAGGAAGGCAGTTAAAATTGTGAAGGCGATCGCGGGGATTCGGGTATTGCATTCAAAAATTGATGTAAAATGCTATTCATTCACTCGCGATTTGAAGTATAGCCGATCAGTTTGAGTTGGGGGGTCAATTTTTTTAAAGATTGGTTGATTGATCCCCTAAAATGGTCTGCATCATTTTCAGGGACAATACTGTATATTAGTACACAACAACAAAAGTCATATACAAGGTAAAAAATGAGTTTAACATACGCGAAAAAAAAAGTGACCGGCATCAGCGTGGCATGCGCCATGCGAAGTCTCTACCTTGAATAATATATTCCTTGATTGTTTCCACAAATTCAATCAAAGACGCTCAACATCGCTGTTTAAAACACTCGGGGAGCCGCATTGCTACTTTGGTGGTGTGGGCCGCAGCAACATATTAAAATTGGTATTAATAATATATCTCCTGTAAACTTGCCTAGCTCTGCACGATGACTCATTTTCGATGGGAGCTGTGCGCTTCGCTCATCCACTTTTAAAATTGCGGCTCGAGAGACTTTGAGCTTTCACTTGTTCTTAGACCACTCAATTTGTAGCGAAAGCCACGGACATATAATGGGCCCTCGTAGATCGTGGCGGGCAGCCGGTGCACGCGGTGACTTGTATACGTGTCACGCGTTTTGATTTTCCGGTCTTGTATCGAGTGAACAAGCGAGGCCATCCTGACCCGATGAGCTCGTTAAAGCATGACAACAAAAAAACCACACGGCTGCTTTTCAAACATCGTGCGCAGCAACAGATGACGAGCTCTCAACAAACCGCGCTGCAGCACGCAAACTGCTGTACCTACCCAGCGAGGTACCCGGGCATAGTGGGAGATGGCGACAACGGCGGAAGTGACATTACGTGAACAGTATGTATAGCATTCACAGCGCAACAACCGCTTTACCTAAAGCACGAGAAGCGGCATTACCCATGCATCCAGTAACAAACATAGTGCATAGTACACACCGCAAACAAAACAAAACAGGTATATAATTATGAACGTACAGAAAGTTGTATTCGCCTCTAACTCCACGTCGTAAACAGCGTCGTCTTTCACTTGCGAAACGCACTTCACTCTGACGAGGACGGCGTCGTCTGCTACAACTTGCTTCGCATCGGCTACATGGTTGAGCAGACGCTGCCCTTTCTGCCACGAAAAAAAAAATCCTCAATTGCGGCGATCCTATTAAACGCGGACAGAATCGTATACATAGTAACCGCGGCGCGACGCGAAACTCTCAAAAACGCGTGCAGAACGCACGTAGCGTGTGAGCAAAGCAACGCGTTTTCAAGGCTGGTTGAAGGGGACAGCGTAGGAGTCAACACTCGAGTAACCAGTTTTCACCCCTCATTGACTGACACCAACCTAGGGAGCCTTCATGTGCGCGCGTCTCCGTGTTTTAGGGTGGTGTCAGTCTTTGACCCACCACTTTCCGCCACCCGCTAAAACACAATGTTGCCAGTCCCGGTTTCCGTGGCAACAGGCGCCATGTTGGTTCTTGTGGCCGGGCGTTCCTGCTCCGTCGCACTGCACCAGCTGCATGTTGGCGCGGGTGTGCAAGCTGCGGTATGAGCTGCGTTTGATTACCCCATAGATGTACCTTCCGCTACGACACCATCCTCGTGCTAACCGCACATAAAATAACTTTGAAGTCTATATGCCAGGGTGCTGCGTGCCACAATGCAAAACCATCTGGAGACCTTCCCGCTTCCCTACTTGCTCTAGCCAACGGAAACGCTGGGCTACACAAGTGAAGTGAGACTGCTTGGAGGCGACTACTTCTCGCCATGTTTGTGAGGTGTGTACCCGTTGTATTGCGAGTGGATTAAGTATATCACCGCACATTTCGTGAAATGGCTGACTTAGCCATGCAATGAAAAGCAGTTAGAGCAAAGCAAGCACGACAACGTGCACAGTATAATAATGAATTAGGCTTCTTTCGGCTACGCTGTGCGAGTGGAAGATGGTTGAGTATGCTTGCTTATCTTTGTAGTCGAAGCGCAGTTCCTCAATCGAATGATATGACTAGTCGAATGTAAGGTCCGGCATGCATTCACTATCTGCACTTTGTCGGTTTCCGAAGCCGTCACTGCATTCGCCGTGGAAAACGCCAGGCCCGTAAACCACCTACAGACGACGCTCCCGTTCGCTTTTTCCTTTTCTGGCAGATGTTCTCATTCCTGCAATTTTACCTCGGTTGCTGAGGAAGGGCATTTGGATAGGTAGACAGACGAGCCGATGAACGCGTTCCCTGTTGGCGCTTGTCTTGCACATTTGCAACGCAACTAACTTTTTGTGTGGCTTGCCATGGAGTATTCGTTCTTCGCTTCAATGACACGCGCAACCACACCGAAACTCGCTCAATAATTGCAAACAGGACTTCTCTTTAATAACATAAAATGCGACAGATTTACTGTTCGTGTCCGTCCATCCTTCTGTCAGTCTGTAGGTCCTGAAAGGAGCAGTATATGTACACTAAGCAAGTCGGTTGTCGGCCCATAACTCAAATATGCCCTATGTGGTGCATCGTTATTTCTGTCGTCCTTTTGTTTCATAACCAGACACACAGATGATTTGATATCGTAAACTCCGCTTTTATTTAGTGCTTGTAGAGAAAATGTGTATGGACTCCGTATATGTGGTCGGAGCCATGTATGATTTTTCGTCTTATTGCTTTACTCTAGGCCCACTGCGAGGACACAAGCTTCCAGCAAAGGAGGCAGGGTGGTTTGAAGACACAAGGCCAGATGCCGTTCGGATTCTGTTTGCAATAGAATCTGACCTAGAAAAACTTGATTTGTCTCTCGTTGCTCCCCTTTGCTTTTCTTCTAGCCTATTATACAGGCTTGTGGGCATAGGGGGAGGGCGGTGTAATGTGATTAAATGCCCTACTTTTTCGGGCAATGCTTACAGCTTGTAAGGTTTTTAAGCAGTCATTGTACAGATTCGTTCGCAGGAACTAAACTTGCTGTAGGAAATTATATTACGGAGAAATGCAATGTTTAGGGTATGAGAAACAGGCTAGCTGAGCTATTGGGTTTACAGAGAACATCGCGAGCTACCCGGTCGTTTGTTCTGCCTTCTCTGTCGTTACGAGTTCCATCATATAAACAGCACGGTTTCGAGCCTTGCACTAAGAGGCCTTTGAGGTATTTGCAGTGCTAAGGTGAATATGCTTCATGAATGGCGCGCAGACATTGAAGTCCATTCATAGTGACATCGAGGTTCTCCCCCTCGCAAATATAGGCTCCCTAAATAACCTCACTCTGCCAATGCAGTGGGTCTACCAAGTGGGAAAAACGAACTGTTTTAACAGTATTCTATGCAAACTCGAGTCACGATCATGTCTTTCCTGTTCTACGAAACCACGGCTAACTTCAGAAAACAACCCTTCAGCCTTCAGCACTCGCTATATAAAAAAAACCCTCTTCTTGTTGAAACCCACGCTGCCGTCAATGTAAATGAGCGACAGCTCAGAACCAACATGGCGGCCCGTCAAGTATGGGGGCCGTTTTAGCCTGTTGTAAGCAACCATTATCGGAGTTGTCACCACACTATAACACGAAGACGCGCGCACATAAAGGCTCCCTACACCGGCCGGCACTGCAGCGCCTCCCTCGGCGTGGGTCTCCTCTATGCAAGGATGACTGAAGAAGGCAAGGTTGGGCACGTTCTCAAGGGTATAGCCGAAGACGTTTACAATTTCTCAATTGGGAAAGACTGCTTGAACTCCGTGTCCAACGTGATGAAGCACTGTCGTACCTTTGAATCCCTCAAGATGCGACGAATTTCTCCGAAATTCCGCCGCCTGTCCAACGTCCCCACTGTGGCTAGTGTTGAAACAGTGCCGCCTAACGACCTTGCTATGACCATACGGCAGATCGTTAGAGAAGAGCTGCTTCGATGTCAGCAGAGCTATCATCGCCCCAGCGATTTTAGGATGCGTACGCAAGTGAACCAGAACGTGTGCGGACTCCTGTTTCTCTTCCACCACAGCAACTATCGATCAACGCAGCAGACGCTTATAAATATCAAGGCACACGGTAGGCTGGATTCTCACGTCAACCGTCCGCAAACTACGAACGAAGTTTTCGCCCGCCTGTTTACCCAACATCGCCTTCCTTCAGTGCCCCTGAAAGGCGGCACCACTATCCCATGCCTTCCGAGAGGAGTCGTTACTCTGAGCAGCCACGTGCCCCTTGAACAATTTCGGTGTGCTACAACTGTGGCGTCCCGGGTCACATCGCACGTTTTTGTGACCACCGCCCATATCAGCGAGAGCCTTGGTACATGTCTCACCAACCTTTCGACCATTCGCTCTCCACGTCACGGAAACCACGTGCACCTACTGGGTCACGCTACCCTTCGCCGGCCTCTGATCGAAGTTTGACGCCACCACCAGCTCCACGTGCTCCACGATCGCCGTCGCCACGGCGACGCGCACGGACACCGCCCCCGGAAAACTAGTCGGTGCGGCCAGTGGGGGTGAGGCCGCGCGATAACAGGGGCTATCTACAGATATACCCCCGTCAGCGTTTATGTTGAAGAACAAAGTTCATGTAGTTGTTGATGGAGTGGCTACTATGGCACTCGTGGATACAGGCGCGACAGTCTCAGTGATGAGTGTAAATTTTAAGAACCTGCTTGCCTGAAGCGTGGGGTGACATTGCGTGGTGTAAGTGGTGACGCGTTGTGTCCGGTGGGATATTGTACTGTGGACATCTCGCTGTGTGGCAAGGTGCTTTGCACAATGTTTGCGGTTCTTCCTCGGTCCACACATGACGTTATCTTGGGTATTGACTTCTTGTGTGAGTCTGGGACAAATGTAGACTGCAGGAGTGGGCACCTTTCCATACACGGTACTTTCCAAACGGCGCTCTTGGAAAATTCCTGTCCGGATGAATGCATCATTTTCGTCTGCGTGAACACAGTCGTTCCTGCATTTTCTGTTGTGTGTGTTCCCGTGACATGTTACAGTAACAGCTGTGGCATGTTTGACGCCATGCTCGAACGGATCCCCTTGGCATGCCTGAAAAAGAACATCCTCATCCCCCATTGTATAGTGTCAGTCATTGATGGACGGGCAGGTGTGTGGACAATGAAGAGTTCCATGGAGCCTGCAGTTTTGCCAGGTGGCATGAAACTTGCAGTATTTAGACCCAAATCACCTACGACGCTGGTTTCGCTTGTTGATGGTACAAGCCAAAATGAACTTCTAGGCTCAATAGAATGAACTTCAATTGCTACAAATGGTCAGCAAGTCACTTGACCAAAGAAAACGTCATACACTGCTCGACGTTCTATCTAAGCACTCGAAAGTGTTCGATTTTTTTAAAAACAGCCAAGGGCCCTTAATCACAGTGTCCCGGATACGTCATCAGATCCACACTGAGTCGGCGCATCCCATTAGGCTAGGCAGAAACCTTACCGAATGGCACCATGGGAGCGTGACATCATCAACGAGCAAATGCAAGAAATGCTGGAAAATGGAATAATACAGTAATCGGCAAGTCCGTGGGCTACTCCCGTCATTCTAGTGAGGAAGAAGGGTGGTTCGTGGATATTTTGCGTTGTCTACCGCCGACTGAATCCTGTTACCAAGAAAGACGTCTATCCACTGCCGTGCATCGATGACGCTCTAGACTGCCTGCATTCCGCGTCCTACCTTTCATCTGTCAAATCCACTGGCAAATTCCGATGCATGCAGCTGACAAAGAAAAGACGGCATTCGTTATGACCGACGTACTTTACGAGTTCAACATTATGCCATTCGGATTATGCCATGCTCCTGCGACATTCGAAAGATTTATGGACTCTATATTGCGTCGTTTAAAATGGCATATGTGCATGTGTTACTTTGACGATGTCGTAATTTTTGGACGTATGTTTGAGGAGCACAACACTCGCCTAGACCTCGTGCTCAACTGCATTGAAAAGCTGGCCTTGTATTGAATTCAAAAAAGTGCCACTTTGGCGAGTGACAGACATTGCTGTTGGGATATCTCGCCGACAAAGATGGCATTAGACCTGACCCACAAAAGACAGCGCCCGTTTAATCGTTCGAGCGTCCTAAATCTGTGAAACAACTGCGTAGCTTCATAGGACTCTGCTCGTATTTCCGCCGGTTCGTACCCAGGTTTGCGGATGTCGTTCACCCCTTGACGAGCCTTCTACGCAAGAACAGCCCGTTTCAGTGGGCCTCCGAGTGTAATTTCGCTGTAATGAAAAATATTCTTTGTCGGTGCCAAGGCTCGTCAACGCTTGTTTTGCGTGTCGTGCGCGGAGAAACGGACTTTGACAAAACGCGGTAACAACACATACGACGTTTATGACAAACAACGGAAACTAAACATAGGGAACACTGAGGCAGAAAAGGTGCGTACAATGCAACAGAGTGAACTAAGCTTGATTGAAAAATGACCAATTAGAGTTCAAGTAAGAGCGTTCGAAAACCTGAGGGCCAGATCGGTGGTACGACAGACGCCGATGAGGTGCAGGGCAGGAAGCGGTGGAAAGGCGCTGTAGAATGCGCTCACTTGCCGATGTGCGACGCTCTGGTGACGACGGCATTTGACGGCGTGGGTGCGACTACGGAGCAGTCAACTCGCATCGGAGACGTGATGCTCCATGCGTGTAAATGGCCAGCCCGTCCAGCGAACAGCTTGCGTCGAGACGCGATGCTCGGCGCAACCGTGACCATTAGCCAGGCCACGTACGTTGCTGTGCCGAAAGTCTGACCACGGAGACGCCTCGCCGAGATCCGCGATGCACTCGGCAAGGAAGAAAACGGCAGGCCAGGCCGCGCCCCGAGATGCAGTACTCGTGCCGGCAATGCCATCCCAGCTGGTGGTTGGACGGCAGCATCGTGGACGGCCGCGTTCCCTGGCCGGAACCTGGATCGCCTGCGTCCGACGCTTCGGCCCGCTGTCTCCCATCTGCCGCTGCTTCGGCTCATCCCCAGCCACAAAGCTTACCACCACGTAATGGTCACACGTGGCCCAATCGTGGTACGCCACCTCTATGGGCCACCACAGGTCATCAGTTGATTGGCTGACCTCACGCGCACAGTTGGCTCAAAATCCCACGCGCCTTGCCCGGCACTTCCGTTGTTGTCATCGTTTTCTTCACTCATCACAGCCGCTTTTCACCAGCTGAAGTGTTTGTTAACTTTGCAGCCAATACTTCATAACTTCTATCCTTTGTCGCCCACGGAAATTAACACAGACGCATGTGGCATCGTTATCGGCGCCGTTCTCGTTCAGCGTTCTGGCAAGAAGGAACACGTCGTGGCGTGCGCAAGTCGTTCTTTAAGCAAGCCTGAATGCCACTACACAATGACCGAACAATAATGTCAAGAGGTAGTCTTTGCCGGGCACTGCTTTCGCTCATACATCTATGAGTCGCTTGTTCACTATCGTCACAAATCACCATTCCCTGTGTTGGCTGGTCAACCTTCGTGACCCATCCGGTCGACTCGCACGATGGGCCATTCGTTTGCTAGAATATGTCTTCACCATTTCATACAAGACTGGCCGTCTACACGCTGATGCGGATTGCCTCTCCAGGATGCCGCTACCCAGGCAGCACGCCGCCGTTGGACCAATCTTGGACCAACATCGGCTAACATCGGCACCGACGTCGGGCCGACGTCGGAAGTGCAACTTCTTCCAATGTCGGGCCGACGTTCAAGCCAATGATGGGCCGACGTTTTGCCGATGTTTTAGCCAGTATGCAACCAACATTGGGCCGACGAAGGCCCATCGTATTGCCGACAAAGCTGCCAATGTTCGGCCAACATTGGGCCATATTTCAGCCAATCACATGCCATTTTTACGCCGATGTTCGCTGCACGACGAATATTGGCTACGGATGTACGGCCGACATTGGACCAATCCAGGGCCACATTGCAGCCAATGAAAGGCCGTTATTACACCGATGTTTCCTGCACGACGAATATTGGCTACTGATTGGCTTGCCATTATGTAACCATTATTAGTAGAGAATTTTTCTTACCGGAAGATTTAAACAATATGCCTCGATGACCCGCTCTTGTAGTTTTGCAGCCCTGTATACTTGGGGCAACAGAAAATTGAATGCTGAGAACTGAAAACAGTTACTCGATCTATTTCATCTTTTATATGTCATTCCCTTTGCTAACACTAGAAGTGTAGTTTATTTTTTTTACCAATTTATTTTTTGCAATAGGGAGTGCTTTATTTGGTACTGGTATTTGGTACAGCAGATCGAAAAAAGTCGTTAGGAAGTAAATGCTGAAAGCGTATGTCCCCCACTTGCAATCCCCACATATGTCCCCCACATGATAATCGAGAATATTCATACAGTTTAGAGCATTTTTTTGTAACTAAAACATGGTGATGGTGCTTCTGAATCAGCATAAGCTAGCCGAACAGTGCACCACCGACAGTCTGCAGACCATTTATTCTTTGTTTTTTTTATTTATTTGGTACAACAAAAAATGTATACATTGAAAAATATATATACACAACTAAAAAAGGCCCGCTCTACTGCAGGTCAGGTTGCGTTGGGGGCACAGTGGCAGTGGTGCTGTCAAGGCCCTGGCTGCTGTGGCTGGGCAGGAAGCCAGCTGCCGCGAGCAGCCGATAATCTGCACTCTGAGAGTAGGGATCATCGGGCTGCTCCACAACAAATGCTTCTCTGAAGCGCCGCTTCCTGCCCCCACAGCGATCACCAGACCCTGGCAGCCACCTCTTAATAAAGTTGAGGGCCTCCGCCTGGTCGCACCCTGCTTTTTGGCAGATGACATCTGCATACAAGAACAGAAATACCATAGTACACATGAAGCACTGCAGTACAGAGAATACACATGGTAACACACACATAAAACAATGAACAAGTTAAACCTGTCACTAATCTACAGAGCCTCAGGTTCACAAAGGCCCTTTTCCCTTTTCTGCCATGAAGGCTGTACAGCACTTGCACGTCATGTGCCAATACAGCCTTCATGGCATTCACACCAATTTCTCGGAGGCCACGTCCCCCAATCTGCAGGAGGTGCTTGCGCTGTAAAAAACTGCAAGAAGCATAGATGGGGTAAACGCAACAGCACATCGAAATGTTTTCATGATAAAAATCTGCAAGAAGAGGACACTGAAAACAACAACTTGAATTTTCGGGCATCACAACATTTCATTGTTTTTTTACGCTAACTTCAACTCACTTGACCTAAAATGGTTTCCACATCAGCCCTCTCACACTCAGTGTGAGAACCTTTCAGAGTCCTTCTCTGAATGCAGTTTTGCTGTTATGAAATCAAATACAACACTGTTATAACCCTTAATAAATATTGATTCTAGCTATGAACTAGTATAATTACTTTGTACAGTGCTCAAATTCCAATACACATTTCTTTGAGGTTACAATGTCTTTGCCTGAATGTTGACCAGGAGTAGCTTCTACAGGTGAAAAACGATAAAGTATGTGGAATTCAAAAAGAAGCTAGGACATGTTTTTAATCAATGCATTGTAAGCAGAGCACAACAAGATAAATGAACATGATCAAGGCGTACTAAGAGGCAACCTTAGAGCGACCAAATCTTGGTCATAGATGAAACTGATAGAAAAATAAAGGTCGCACTAGATGGTCGCACCATTTGCTGTCTACATTTTTCTGTGATAGCCAACAAAGAGGCATGTCGCTTTAGAAATCTCATCACAATAAACAAAGGTGCATTTTTCTTCACCCTGCGAAATGGGGTGCATGTTAGATTTTTAAAAAAGTAAGAAATCGGCTAACACAAGGCAGGGTGAACTGTAGCTCAAAGTAGAGAGAGCCGCAGCGGACACGAAATAGGGTGATAAATGAACAAAATTGCTGAATGTCTGTTTTAAGCAGGCTATTGCTAGTCACTGCCCATCAAACACACGATGCCGCCTACATCGTCTGCTAGCTTAGGACAGTTCACTCGGACTTCACAGACTATAGTAAATACAGTCGAATCTCATTAATTCCAACACACTTAATTCGAACTGACGCTGTGGTCCTATGAAAGCTATACCGCACTCCGAAAATGCTCTCAGCACCCCGCCCAATCCTGCGGTGGCACTTCAGACACCTCATCGCTGTGCTTAAAGAAGAAAATGAAGAAAAGGAAAGAAAAGACTGCGATGGAATGTTTGCCAAATGCCAATCTGCGACATTCCTGTGCCACGCTTCGGCTTTTTCCGTCCCTGCCACGTAGAGACCCTTCTCCTCTTAACACTGCGCACGAAGAGAAAGAGGGGAAAAAAAGCTGTCGCAGAGAGTGGGCTCTCTCTCATGCCGATCTGCAACGCGCCGGTGTCACGCTTCCCTGTTTTTCGTTCCTGCTATGTAGAGACTCTTCTCCTTTCAACACCGCGCATGAAGAGAAAAAAAAAAAGCTGCCGCGGAGTGTTTCTCTCTCGAGTGCCTATCTGCTTTTCTCCAGGTGAAGACGCTCCTCCTTTCTCATCATGTGCTGGCCACGCTCCGGCTGCAGCGCAGATGGTAACAGTGGAAACACAGTTGTCTTCAAAGAGTGTCAGCACTGGACATTGCCGCGCGCAACTTCTATTGCCAGGAGAATACTGAAGCCGAAGTACAAATGCTTTGCAAACTGCACGCAAAACTTGTTGACTCGTTGCAAGGCCAACGTGTACAGACATGTATTGACTACTTTAATTAATGACGGATGTCCTGTAATTTGTGAATAAAACTTCTCCATGCACATGCATCACTGCATGGTGAGCCCTCCGCTCAATTACCGTATTTACTCTATTCTACCGCGCCCTCGATTGTAATGCGCACCCGGTTTCCACGACAAAAAAAAAAGAAAAAAAAAAAGAGAAAAAACAAGACATCAGTTGCAACGCGCACCCTTTTTTCACGTTGGCCCGCTTGATCACACCACTCGGGAAAACGACAATTTTTGAGAGCGTCTTCCGTTTAAATATGAAGTACGGGGGAAGCTTATGCCTATCTGACGTGCAACGGAGCATTGCTGTCACTAGTTTTACCGTCGCCCGATGTCAGTACACAAACTTGCTTCGCCCCTTTCTCCTAGACGGTTGTGGTGCCAGGCATGTTGAAGTAAAGAGGCGTGTGATCGGCATTCCCGATTTGCCCAAGCAGGTAGCCGTTGTTGTGCCGCAAGTTTAGGAGGAACCGCTGAAGACTCTGAAGCTTTTCTTCGTACTCCTCCGGCAACTTCCGGCATATGCCCGTTCGCCTTCGGAGGGAAAAGCCTTTTCTCTTCATAAAGTTCGTTAGCCAGCACCTGCTCGCTTTAAAATGGCTCTGCATTAGCCCTTTTTCTAAGGCTAACTGCATAGCCTGCACTTGGAGCAGTTCTGTCGTCACGGGCCGCTGTGCCGCTCACTGCTTAAGGGGGGACGTGGCAAGTAAAACTAATTTTTTTATTAATGTACTGTTTGTGATGAAACTTGGTGTGTGTATGTGGATGATTGTGAGGATTCCAAATATGAAAACCGTTTTCAAATACCTCTTGTACTTTTTGAGTTACAAGCATAATTATACTAATTAATGCTCTTCACACTTAAAGAGATAATTATTGCTAAATGAAATTATTTTTTCATATTATTATGTTCCCAAAGCATCAACTTGTGCAGAGAAGCTATTAGTTGATTTTTCTAGTTCTTGTAACCATAAATAAAATTTCCAAAACATGGATGTTGTTTTGCGCACACATCGCAGTAATTATAAAATGTGTTCTAAAAATTTTAAATGATGAGTAAGAAGAGAGATAAAGCTTTATTGCACTGCTAAAGGCCTCCTGAGCCTAGTGCAAAAAACGGAACGACTCTATCAGTCTTTGTTAGAAAATGACAGATGTTCTAGCGAAGGCACATAGGCGAAAATCAAGAGTTGAGAAAACTGACTTTGAAAGTTCACTCTTGTTTGGAAGTTCACAACATGCCTAAAACACTCAGAATCCTCCTGGGCAGTAATCCTGAGATGCTGTGGCCTTGGCCTCTGTAGAGCGCAACCCAGTTTTGCGCTTCTTTGTCGTGGAACAATGCGCCTTTTGAGCCCTCTTTACCCTTTTGGCATCCTTTTCGGCTGCTCGCCGCAAAGAGCAGTCTCCTGGATTGAAGCCCAGTTGAGCAGTGATCTCTTGCAGCGCACTCTTGCAGCCACCATTGAAACGGCAGACTGCATCTGCAACTGCACTTTCCACACTTCGAAGGGAGGCGAACTGGCTCTTGGACTGGAGTGACCAAATGAGGCTGTTCATACTCTCCACAGCGTTCTGGGTTTTTCCCTGCGCACACCTTTCAAGGAGCTCTTTGTTCGAGAGGCGCTTGTAGATTGGCAGCAGTGCCACTCGCACGTGAGGGGGCAGTTTATGTTTGTGAGGCGGCAGCGGCTCTCCCTTGGCCAATGCCTGATTGTGCGGGCACCAGGAGTCAGTCCCACTTGGGCACAGGTCGTGGTGTGGATCCTGGTCTGTGGATGTTACATGGTAATAAGTGGCCATGATGGCCCTCTCCATGCCAGGAACATCGTTGGGGTGGCTCTTAATGGCCCAGCCATAATAATTCGTCAACTTCTTTATAAGGCCCTGCGTCAGCCGGCCTTTGCCACCCATGCTCAGTCCTCGGCCTTTGGATTTGTGCTCATCAAGAAGGTTGCGCAAGGAAGTGCCCATTCTTTTTTTCACATGGTTCACACACTCCTGTTTCTTAATCAACATGTAGCCATACACCTTGTCTTGCGTGAGGGCAAGGTACGTACGGCTGTCACCGTCGCAGAGCACATTGATGTATCGAAGCTTGTACTTGGTAAACGATCTTTCAAACATGATCCTCGCTGCTTCTACTTCCATTTGGCCTGCATTAGCATCGGTGTTCTTTTGGCACTGTGGCTTGTGTTTCTCAAGCCACTCCTCATAGTTGTCGTCACCAGGCTTGGGGCCAACAGCACAGCCTTGGCAGTAGTTGGACAGGACACAGTGGTCCAAGACCAAGCCTGTGTACAACTCGATTACACAGCCCACGCCAATATGACTTCTGTGCCCCCTCGTCATCCACGTGCCGTCGTAAATGACGTCAATGTTGCCTGGCACTCCTCCTAGGTCCTTGTAAATGTCATGCACCTTCTGTGCACTTTCTGCTTCAATGCGGGTGGCAGCTGATGTGGTGGCAGGGTGGCTGTACTTCCTTTGCAGTCTCTGGTAGGACTTGTGGTGCAGTGCTCGATGCGAAATGTCCATCGCAGAAAAAATGTCATTTATGGCAGATTGTTTTCTGCCAACTGACTGCACAGCCCTCAAAGCACGCACGTTTACCTCAAAGGGGTTCGTTTTTTGTTGCCCGGAGCACCTCGGGGACGACCACGCACTGTTCACTATGCCACAATTGTCACAAAAAAGTTCCATCCTCGCCGCGAGTCCAAGGCAGTGCGTAGTCTCGAGGCGTATCGACCCTTCGTCGCACTTGTTGCACTTTACTGACGAAAGCAGACCGTTCAGCATCTTCTTATTTACAATGAAGAATGTGGAGTCCTTACCGCCGTCATTTTCGTCGCAGCCTTCGTTCAGAAGCTCGAGCTTCCGCTTTGAAGCGGACTTCGATGCTACGGCATCCAAAACATCCCGCCTTGTCTGCGCCCGCTGCGCGATTTCTTCACTGCTCGGAATCTGGGCCGAAACTCGCGATAGAATGTTCGACGCGCGCACGCCCGGAGTTGCAACGGCTGCCGACGCGGTGCCACCGCAATCGGGTTCGCGAGAGCGTCCATCACGGTCGACGGCATCCGGCGGTCTGACATACGACGATGTGGCACCTTCCACACTCTCGGCCTCACAACAATCAGCGAAGGGTCTGAGTAGAGGCTCCGTGACGCTTGAAGAGCATGCTCCGTCCGGAACTGCGACTGGGACGGCAGCCGCAGTCGTCTGCCCTTTGTTCCAAGCTTTCCGACGCTTGCCGTACTTGTGGACGCTCCGGAACTTTTTTTGCGACAACATAGCACCGCAGTATGAGCAAGCACTCAGAAGAGACCACCGATGTAAACAAAGCTTGGTAAAAAAAGCACGCGAACTATCACAAAAACAGCAAACTGGCAAAAAACGAAGCGCACGCCGGATGATTCTCGACACGGCGGCCGCAGATGCGCTCGCGCTTCCAAGGTTGCCAAGGTGCGCGGCGCAGCTTTGACCAGTAAGAGGTCGCGCCTGCTACCACGTGACCCGCGCAGCCAATTGCCGTTCTTCGTTTTCGTTTTTTTACTTGCTCCTCGCGCTTTTATTTTCACTCGGCGAAATACGAGACCGCGACCATCGGGAAGCCGGCTCTCTCCTCTTTCCAAAGCTACCAAAATGGCGGCCCACGGTCAACAACTTGGCGCGTTTGTGCGGCGTGAACAACACCGTTTCAGGGGCTTTTTTTTCGCACTTTTCGGCGACTAGCCTCGGCAAAAACACTATTTGCGGGATTTGTAGCGCACGTTTCGCTGTAATATTTTAGAACAAGGAAGTTGAAGGTCTGAAGATTACGAAAAAAAATAAATCAGAAAATCGCATATTTTGACCAAAATCGGCACTTTACTTGCCGCGCCCCCCCTTAATCACATACTCACCGAGCAGCTCTTCAATTTGTGGAAACCGACCCTGCTGTGGTCCACTGAAGCCTTTGCGTGAATCTTTGCTGTCGACAATATCCTGCTTTTGTTTCCGCCAGTCCCGCACGCACGTTTCGGGAACTTCGAATAACCACGATGCGGCCCGATTTCTGTCCGTTCCGGCACACGCGATGACTTTTCTATTAGAAGCGGCATTGTGGTGCACTCGTCGAATTTTTGGAGTCGGCCCTACCATGCCGTCGATGCTAATGTACTACAAGATGACGAACTCCTCAGCACACGTATGAAGTACCGCACATGGGAAACACATAGGCAGAAATGACCGACGCGCCATGCCGACGCACGTAGGGGGCGGCCATTTTGTAAGTGGCGATGGCAATAGAATGACCATATTCATTTTTTTTTTTTCGTACTCGATTCTAACGCGCATGCGATTCATGAACTTTCTTAACCGGAAAAAGGTGCGTGTTAGATTCAAGTACTTACGGTAACTTTCATTATTTTGAACTTCTTTTAATTTGAACAAATTTTCTGGCCTCTTTGAGTACGAATTATTCATATTCGACTGTAATACAATGGCTCATGAGATTACCTGGCTAGCTTGTTTCATGAAACACAGTATCTTAAAGCAGTACTAAATTTCTGCATGTTACATAGGCATATTAAAAATCAAGAAATACACACCAAAGCCGCAGCCACAGCTTCACTCTGCACAGCTGCCTCTGCTGCCTCCACGTCTCCAATTGTACCAGCAGGCAGCCGGGGAAGGTCAGAAGGGGGCTGTGCTGGCTGGGCGTGCTGAGGCATGGACAAGAGCCGTACCTCGAGCTTCAGCTGTCGCACCTCCTGCAGAACCTCTCTTTGTTGCTGCCGGATGCCAAGTTCGATCTGCAGGATCCGTAGCAACAGAGCTGAAACATACAAGAGTACATACTATATTTACTCTCACAATTTGCATCCTCACATAATTTGCTCACCAGTATAATTAGCCAGCCTGCTTTACTACGAGAAACTTTTTGCTCGCATACTTTGCCCTCCCCAACCAGCCCGAGCCACCTTGCCAGCACACACACAGACACATTTGACTTCATGATGCTCTGGTCAGGCACATCTCTTGTCGAGCAGGCGAGTGCAGTCTTACACAAAATGGGCCGAGTGCAAGGTTCCTTCTTCCATGAACTTTTATGCTTTCCCTAGAATATCGAACTTGAAAACCGTAACCTGTTTATGTGTAGTCCGAAACGCCTAAAGGTTTGCCTCCTATCTTCCCACCTCTTCCACGGCAAGAATGTATTCCCGAGACACAGCACAGATGTTGAACGCGTGCAAGGACCTGTCACATCAACTATATGAGGCAGGTTTTCGCACTCATTTTCTTTTTTTTTTTTTTGGTTTCGCCATCTGGCCATTGCGTTTTTACCGTTCCTTGTAATAGGCTACAATAATTATATACGAGGCAGATTGCTGTTATAAAGCTTACCGAAGAAAACTGAAACCGTGCTACCGCTAAGCACATCAGCGTGGAGTTCTTCGACATGCAATATTCAGTATGGGAGCCAGCAGAAGAGTGCGTTGAATAAGACTTAGCATAGAAGCTTGGGTGTGTTGGTTAGATATCGGAGGGAACACAACGCAATAGAAGACTGGGACAAGGAATGGACACACACACACATGAAGGGCGACACACAGAGCACTGTGTTGGCATCGCGCTTCCTTGTCTGCATCTTACTTTGCGTTGGGTTCCCGACAATTATTGGAGAGTACTTATGTTCTCTGGTATAACCTTGTCGTGGGAACTGGTTTTTGTGAGCAATGTTCGGAAGAACTTCAAGAAAATGGGGGCATTTGAACAGGCTTCGCAAACAAATGACAATCCGCTTTGAGACAGCTGTGACAGCGCCTGCAACATATATTCCCATTCCCAGTTGGGCTTTTAGGCCAGCGATTCCTACTAGCTTCGCACATAACCGGATCGACAAAAAAAGTACACATAATACGCGAGTACATACCGCATTTGACTCTGTAGCTTTGATGAACCAGGCAGATACACAAATTTATCCAAAGCTCCACTGATTCTATTGCAAAATTATTCAACAAACAAATTGCGATTTTATCCATGTTACTATACGATTGTGGCACTTTACCATTGCAGCTTTCCAGGAGGCACACATAGTGCAGCGTTAGTTCACCACTCGCAGTTAATTGTATGCAGTGGGTTGCTCACAGCAACTGACTGCATGCAATGGTGAACATCTTGCATGCTTGCACCGCTGTTTCAGCATGCTTGCTGCTTCCCATACGGCTATCAATTGATGTTCACAAAATTGGGAAGATGAAGAAAGACTACACAGTGCCCTCTGGCCACCCTATACTCCAAACCTCCAGCCAACAAACAAACAAAAGAAACAGAAATATGCAAATGAATATTATTCCTAATGCAGCTGGAATGGAGTGTAGTTTTCACCAACTCTGTGTGTTAAGTCAATATGGAGTGAGTTAACTCCATGAAGTAGCTTTTCTCATAACAGTGTTCACTCTATTGTAACACAAGGAGTGACTTCATAGCATCTAGAAGGAAAAATAGAATCTTCAGTATTTGATAGAAATGTGAGGCTCTACCTTAAAACAACAATAATCTGGAAAAAGAACTCATTACATTCGAAAAAAAAAAAAAGGTAGCACAGTTGATCCCCTTTACAAGAGACACTGATGTAACAGACAAACGGGGATAAGAGGCACCAGTGTGCAGGCTGACATTTGGCCCATCATGCATCAGGCACTCCGTAGATGCGCCTGTGCAGACGGGAGCCCTGCAGTCAAGCATGCTGAGCAAGACTGTTGACCACTGTACAATGACACATTGCCACAAATTTTCAAAACTTCATTTCACAGACTTCTGCAAAAGCTTCTTACAGTCTTGCATAATTTTTGCACAAGCTTCTCTCATTCTTGCGTGATTTTCGTCAGAATATATAAGTGTTGGAAGTTGTATGTCCCCAAAAACTTGCACAATACAAATAGCATACATTAAAGTCTATCACTTAATACGTGCATAGTGTAACAATGAAAGGAAACTCACGCATGGTTTGCTCCGAGCCTTCCCCGTGCGGTGCCTCCTTGAGCCTTGGAGAGCACTGTACAGCTAGAGCAAAGTAGCATCAATCCAGTGTTAATGGCAGGTTAACAAGACAACAAAACTAACCCCCATATTCATAAACGCTCCCCGACTCGACTTTCACCCTTCACTTAACAGAGTTGAGCACTGTGCCGCTGCTCGTTTGAAAGCGACGCTGCGCTACTTGAGAATCACAGCAGATTATTGCTGACATGCAGCGACTTTCTCTGCTTAGAGACGGCGCTCCCACCAGCCATCTCAAGTGAAGGTGAAGCGTTGAGTGGAGGGACGTTCTAGAATACGGGGGTAAGATTGGTTGCAAGAACACTACAATAGACACAATTTTTACACTTCATCTATATTGTACAGCCACACACATTCTGCATCCTTATAATGCAACATATACATACAGGCTTATAAAGTAAACACTGTAGGCTGCTCAAATAACACCTACACAATAAATTACCCAAACGTGGCCATGCGCAAAGTACTTTTATTTGAAACTCACAAAACTTTTGCGGTGATGGAGAATAAATAAGACAGGTTACGCTTGGAGGCACATGAGACCTTCGCAGCTTTCATAAAGTACAAAAAACAATATGGTGTGTGTGTATGTATGTACGCATGAAGCTTCGGCCTTTACATACGGTTTCTTGAAAGTATCTACTATTAATTTTATGGCACCTGTGTCCTTCAGCGCAATTGAAAGCCTGCTGATCAGTGTGTGTAATTGTGGAATAGTTACATGAAAAATGGCGTGAAACACCTAAAATCAAATTTTTCTAGCTAGGAAATATGCAGCTGTGTATACACAACACATGCTGCAAACAGTGGGAGGTGACCACAAGAGTGATTTGAGTGTAAGCGGCAGTATTCCGCATTCATGCACCCCGCCATTTTCAACTGTTGCCCAAAAGCAGCACCACTTCAGCGTGCTTTCTTTTTTTTACATCATAAACAGCACGGAATACAGCGAGGATGAAAACAACATATGCAATTAAATTTTGAGCACTATTTATGGTGCGCATGATTGATTGATATGTGGGGTTTAACGTCCCAAAATCACTATATGATTATGAGAGACGCCGTAATGGAGGGCTCCAGAAATTTAGACCACCTAGGGTTCTTTAACGTGCACCTAAATCTGAGCACACGGGCCTACAACATTTCCGCTTCCATTGGAAATGCAGCCGCCGCAGCCGGGATTCGAACCCGCCCCCTGTGGATCAGCAGCCGAGTACCTTAGCCACTAGACCACCGCGGCGGGGATGGTGCGCATGAAAAAAAAAAAAAAAGGCCTTTGTACAACGACGAATTCATAATTTGCCTTCACGGACCTTCTGTTAGGCTGCACCACATACAGATTTTTCGTGGCTTTCAAAAGAGATTTGAAAAAAAATAATAACCGTGTTTACTCTTGTCATGAGCGCACTCACTAAGTCACCCTCATTTCAGTCGCCAAAATTTTGAATTTTTTTTCTTCCACATATTAAACACACACCCTACGTTCATCCGCTGCAGTCCCACGGGCTCCCCCCCCTTGCCGCCTTCGCTCGCTGCCACATGCCATTTTATTTTTGTTTCTACTTGTTCACGGCACGTCCCCTGTCTTTTTTAATTATCTGTTGTAACATATGTGGCATTATCTTGTTCCCGAGGTGCCACAGGTGCTCTGCTATGTAGATGCACCATTAAACTAGTATTTTTGATCAACTGTGCATTTCTGATGTTTACCTTGCAAGTACGTAAAACTGGCATGCTTCTTGATCTACGATACACATGTGGCTTGTCTCACTTTAAAGCAAAAGTTAACATACAATGGTGTAAATGCTTACAATTTGAAATATTGAGGCACCAGCACACCGGAGATGATCATATGGTAAAGAAACGAGTGCTGCCTTATTACTGGCAAGTTGTCACTTATATGTACAAATAAATTTTGAGCAAAAAAGTACAAAAGCACAGCGAGGCTATGATGTGGTTCAACCTGTGGATTCGCTTCATTTATCACGCCATATGATGAAGCTTCCTTTGGTAAAACTGCCCAGATAAGGAAAAAAGTTTGCTGTCCAATACAGCAACTATACAAAGTGTGCACGTGCATCTCGCAGCACCTTTTCGTCACTTCCGAAATGCGCCACCACCATGCCCGGGCACCAACCGAATCTATCGCCTACAACTGCCATGTTGTCTCCTCGTGCTTGCACCCGTTTAGTTTTGCCTCACGATGCAAGTTTGAGGAATTATGAGCTGCTAGTGAGGCAAGTTGATTTAGTAGTCCACGCAGAGGGAGCAGAGCTTAGGGTGTTTCTTCGCTGAAAGTTATAACCTAAAATTGAGAACGCACATTCTGATTTTCCTAAAAGTACCAGCGTATTTGGCTGGTGCAGATTAACAAAAGCTACTTGAAGAAACTTTGCAATATTTGCACCTTCAGGTGCAACTTCATTACGGGTAAGTGCCATAGCCAAGTATTTACCTGCAAACAGATATAGCTTACCAAGATACTGTACATACAAACTTGTCTGCAGTTAAAACCATGATGGCGAGGAAGGCGGTTAAAATCGTGATGGCGATCGCGGAGATTCGGTATTGCATTGAAACAAACTATAAAGAATGAGAAACAATATTAGTTCACTTTGAAGTATAGCCGATCGGTTCAAGTTGGGCGTCAGGATTTTTTTTAATTAGTCAATTAATTCTATACACGGTCTCTATCATGTTCAGTGACTCCACTGTACAATAGCGTACAACAAAAGCAAAATACAAAGTGAAGTGTGTCAAAGCATACGCGAAAAATAAAGTGATGACTGGCATTACCGCGGCACACACCACGCAAAGTCGCTATCTGCCTTGTATAATATTTTCCTCGACTATTTCCACAAATTGCAATCAAAGAGGCTCAAGCTCAACATCAGCATTGTTTAAAACACTTGGGGGGGGGGGGGGGGGGGGGGCATTGCTACTTTGGTGGCGTAGGCCGTGACAATATATTTATAATATTATATCTCTTGTAAACTTGCCTAGCTCTGCACGACTAGTTTTCGATGGGAGCAGCTGCGCTTCGCACATCCACTCTTAAAATTGCAGCTAGAGAGATTTTGAGCTTTCACTTGTTTTTGGGCCAGGCAATTCGTAGTGAAAGCAAGATAATAGGCCCTCATAGGTTGTGGCGGGCAGCCGGTGTACGCCGTGGCTGGTGTATGTGTTGCACATCATGATTATCTGGTCTTGTATCGAGTGAACGAGCGAGGCCTTCCTAATCCAATGAGCTCGTTAAAGTAAGACAACAAAAAACCACAATGCTTCCACATCGTTCACAGCAACAGATGACGAGCCCCCAACAAACCGCACTGCAGCACGTGAACTGCCGTAGGTACCCAAGGGAGTTACTTGGGCATGGCGAGAGAGGGAGACAACGGCAGAAGTGACATCACAAGAACACTATGTACAAAGGGGACATTTAAAGACTTTTTTCCCATTTTTAAACTTCGTGCACTGTTGTATTTAGAATAGATGTATTTTGAATAGTTGTATTTGAAAAGAATAGTTGTATTTTGAAAAGGGCACTAATTCATAAGCCCAATGGTTCAAGGATGGGTGCATTTAGGGGGCCCATTTGACGTTTTACTTATGCCCTTCAAGAACTTGCTTACAGGGCCAAAGTCCTGTTTCAGAAAGAACACGCTAGTGCGTGGCCAGCAGTCCGTCAAGCATTAGTGCTGGTGAGATTTGGAAATGCAGCGCATGAGCATCCTCATCTGCTACTTCTCTGCTCATGCTCTCGGAGCTTACTTGCGAGGCACGGTCCTTCGCACTTTTCATTTTCACACTGTAAATCAACTGATACCAACTCTGCCTTCCATTATTTATTAAACCAATATTTCATGGTCACGTGGACGAGCTTAAAATGTTTTCTACATCAGACCTGAACAGCATTTTGAGTCATCGAAACTTGCTAGTTGCAGCGAGCATTATGCGAAAAATATGATGTGCTTTACGGTGACAACTTGCAAAACACTGCAGCAACGATTAAAATCATGCATTTTTTGTGCTCACAGGAAATCCCTGAAGCAGGAGGCACTGGGCTAGATAAATTGCGCAGCTAAAATACGGATGCGCTTTCCAATGCTGTCATGCGTACAGGCGGAGAAATGGCAGACAAAACTGGGCGCACCCCGATTCTATGCGCATGCGTCCCATTCACAAGCCTCGCTGCCAGTTAGCACCACATGGCTCACTGTCCATGAGCTCGCTTGTTTCCTGTAACAGTGGACCATACGGTACACCTATTTAAAAACAAGGATAGAATGTATATAATGCAGCATCTGATGAAGCCATGATGATGTGTTGCTGATGAAATCTGGAACTCTAGTTAGTACCCTTATTGTTAACCAGCCGACCGACTAGCAAAAAGATTTGCGACTGAAATGATGGCATCTACACCTGCCCTTAAATGGACACTGAACAAAGTTTTTGCCGCCGAGATTTTCAGCCAAAGTGAAAGATTGGGCCATGAAATTCATAGACAATAATAATTTCAAGCAGAAACTACGAACAAAATACTGAATTTAATGAGCCTTTTACAAAATGCCGCGTCTAGCTCTTAGACACGGCGTTTTCTAAAAGGTCGCGACATTCATTTTTCGAGTTTTTTTTTTTGTTATTCAAGACAAATCTACGGTGCATTGTTCACAGAAAACAAAATTGCCTCGGTAAGATTTCTTTGCGAGCAGCTTACTAATTTTAAGGCAGGCGCGTTGATTCGTGAACTGAAGGATGCGAGTGATCGATCTTGCCTGCTAGTGGCTAGGCGACAAAGGCTTTACCTCATGTCCTGGTGTAGCTAAGTCACGCAAATGGAGCAGAAAATGTGCATTATCATTTATTTCACCTAAATATCACACGTATGTGACTTATTGCCGGTGACAGGTGATCAGGATGAAGTCGACAAGTTGCAAATCTGAACAAGAATTCACTCGAATGAAAAACCAACCTATACTCACGTGCACGGTGAAGTCGAACACGTCGTCCGTCAATGTTGTCGCTGATGCCCGAAGGAAAAGAGAAGAGGACAAGTGACGGGGTCGTCTCTTTCTATAAAGTCGGCGGAACTGCCAGAACGGCCAACACAAAAGGCATCGGGTTGACATTCCTCCATCTGGGCATCAGTCGCTCCACCCGGGCATGCAACTGCTACTGGTTCTATCCTCTTCCCGACATTGCAGTGTTGCTGCCATACTCGCGAACCTTTTTAAATTAAAGCACGCAATCATGTATTATCGTGCGCCATACTAAACTTAAAAACAGTGCGCCGGTACATGAGATCACGAAGCGCGGTCCACGCCATTACAAGAACAATTAGAGAAATGAAACAAAGAAAACAAAAATGTATAAAATATTTTGTCTCAATACGATCCGCAATCCAGTTTCCTGCAGCGGCTTTTGGCTCTGTATGAACGGCCAAGCCAGTGCCAAGCCAAGCTTGCGCCCCTGATCAGCTGTTTGTTTCCATCGAGAATTCAACAGTGAACTGGCAATTTGTTTAGATGATATTGCTAAAGGGCTTGAAATTGAATATTTCTCTACGTACTACTGCTGTACTTTTCCTCTCCGTTTCCTGATCACAGTGATGAGATTGAGGAGGTTACAATTTAGAAAACAGCTAGTGCAGCTCAAGCATTGCTAGTATCGCTGTTTCGGTAATAAAATGTTACAAAGATTTTGCCCCGCGACCTGCTTGCCGTGTTCGAGCACCCAGTAGAAATTTACGGTGCCGCGTTTGAAAGAGTTGAATAAAATTGCAATATTACGAACGGAAGGCTCTGAAGCAACATCGCATTTTATCAGGCCTACACCTCCCACACCTAGACGAGTAAAACTCGTCGATATTATCTTGCAAAGCTGTGTATAATATTTAAAACACATTCTTTAGCCCACGATGAATTGTTCTCTCGTGTGGCTTCTCCATTTGGTTCTGTCATGTTAACTTACAAAGGCAACTTTCCATATTTAGTCTCTTTAGATGTTGCAAAAGCTTGACACGTGGTGTGTATGCCATACTGATAATTCTCGTAACCTGGGTCCGCCTCTTTAAACAGCTTCGCACTTTATTGTTCACAATTGTGTTTGTTTTATATTGTAAGCCAGCTGTGTGATTTCATCAATATTCACGAGTGTTCCCTGACTATACAAACACGTGCGTATTATTTGGTGCGGTGCACGTTTGTATGTAGCAAAAAATGTCATTTCGTCAGCGTGTGTCTGCATAGACTTGCATGGGACATATATTCCATGCACCCTCAGAGAAATGTTGTTTGTTATGAGCCTACTGTTTATCATTACGTTTTTTTTTTTTTCGTTAAAGTTTCATCTCCATATAAAGCAGCTGTATACAGGCACGAGCTTCAGCAGCTTCCTCGTTGTTCCATTTTAAATAAAAACACCAAGCCTACCCGAATCAATGATCTGTTTGCTATCATTACTGTTATGTGTTCTACGATGTACAGAAGGACAGTAGTATACAAAAAATAAGGAGGGAATTGAATGCCCTGCCTGCATGGCTGCGCCGTTTCACAAGATCAGGCGCTGCGCTGTGAAGTTTCCTACCGGCCTGCAGAAATTCAAGGGAGCGTACGATAGCTTGGTTCAAGAGGACTTGTGGGGAATACTAGACACACTGGGTGTAAAAGATGGAGTCACTAATCGTTTAAAGGAAATCTATAAAACTAACAAGGTATTTAAAAAGTGGGAAAAACAGGTATCCAAGCCCACAGTGGTGAAACGTGGACTTAGGCAGGCGTGCCCACTGTCACCCTTCTTGTTCATGATGTACCTACAAGGATTAGAGGCCAAATTAGAGGCAAGTAAACTTGGCTTCAACCTCTCTTTAGTCAAACAAGGAAAACTCATTGATCAGGCACTACCAGCATTAATCTACGCAGATGATATAGTGCTAATGGCCGACAACAAGGAAGATTTGCAGAGGTTGATGGACATCTGCGGTAATGAGGGAGATAGGTTAGATTTTAGATTCAGTTAGGAAAAATCAGTAGTCATGATTTTCAATGATAACAAAGGTAGTGAGCTTAGAATACAGGAAGTCACGCTAGAGATAACAGATAAATACAAATAACTGGGCGTATGGATATGCAATGGGACCGAGTACCTGAGGGAACACGAAATATGCGTGACGACTAAAGATAACAGGAATGCAGCAGTGATGAAAAATAGGGTACTGTGGAATTACAGTAGGTGTGATGTTGTGAGAGGAATATGGAAAGGGGTCATGGTTCCTGGGCTGACGTTCGGCAATGCAGTCTTGTGCATGAGATCAGAAGTTCAAGCAAGATTAGAAATTAAGCAACGTGGAATCGGTAGGCTGGCTTTAGGAGCTCACGAGAATACACCAAATCAGGGAGTACAAGGTGATATGGGATGGACATCATTTGAAGGCAGGGAAGCTAGCAGCAAGATAAAATTTGAGAAGTGATTGAGAGAAATGGGGGAGGAGCGTTGGGCCATGAAGGTTTTCAGCTGCTTGTACATGAAGAATGTCGAAACAAAATGGAGGAAGCCAACCAGGAAATTGACTGGTAAATACTTAGAAAACAGCAGGTGGCCAAACCAGAAAGAACTATCGGTTAAAAAGGAACTGCAGGAAACGGAGACTGACATGGGGAGAATTGGCATGATTAAGAAGTCTGCACTAGAGATCTATCGAACTTTTAAGCAGGAAATTGCCAAAGAAAGGATCTATGATAATACTCAGGGTAGTTCTCTACTGTTTGAGGCCAGGACGGGAGTATTGCGAACCAAGACATATCGGGCCAAATACGAAGGGGTAGACACAGTATGCAGTGCGTGTGAAGAGAAAGAAAAAACTGCCGAACACTTGACAATGCTCTGTAAAGGGCTTCACCTTATAGTTCAAGATGATGGCGCAGAGTTTTTCAAAGCACTGGTGTTTAGGGACAGGGAGGGCAAAATAGACTTTAAGCGGGTAGACTTAACTAGAAGGAGGTTATCTCATTGGTGGCTAAAGTAAAGACACGATTGAAAATTAAACCCTTCACTTCAAAGTACCCATCCAACTTTACTATTTAAAGGGGGAAAATAAATCTAGTGGTTAGTTCACTAAGCATTACGGCTATGTGGCGTTAGCCGCCGCCCGATCTAAAGGGTACAGCCACATCCATCCATCTATCCAGCCAAGAATATGCTCTCTGGCCTCTGGCTTGTTGCTCCAGGCCTAGTCAGGTAGATTTTCTGGCCTCACCGTTGAATTGTTTGCTCGGGTTGTGGCTTGCAAACATTGCGGTTTTGGGCTTCGTATGATCTTGTTCCGTCATCATGTCCTCCAAGTGGAGGACATGTCGCAGTGTGAGGAGGGAGTACGACAAGGCGCTGATAGAATGAGCTATCAGTCTTACCAGGCAGGCGGCTGAGAGCGCACCGAGGCAGCTGACGCACACCAGCACTATCCGCTTCCTGTATAATACAGGCTAGGGAATTATAGAAACACAGAGCAGAAATCAACTCTTGTGCCTCTCTCAGGCACTCACAAGGCGGAACCTGCTTCGAACACTGAGGACCGAGCTAAGCAACACCATGCGTGACGATAAATCATGGTCTCCTATTGCAGTAATGGTTAAGGCACGCGTGCAACTTAAACCATTGTCACGCAAGATGAATTCAAAACACCATCGAAGTGAACCCAAGGCACATGCTGATTATTATGTACGGTACTAGTGCTAAATTCATGCAGACGTTTAGTTGGCGCTGCAGTAGGCCTAGTTGAAGGAATGGCCAAAGCTACTGCTGTGATGGAGAACGGGCTCATTAACATCTTCATGTAGATTAAAACGGCTTACCCCGAAATGGCTGGGAGTGTCACGCTATCCCTAGCAGTGGCACATGCAGTTGCATATTTAACGATTACAGAAATGGCGTACCGATTTCCAAAGCACCTATCAATACTTCCGTCAAGGCGTAGCACCAAACACTTTATCGCACATTTTGGGAAACATTCCTTTTTCTCCCCATCTGGTGGCTAGGCATGACACGCCCAAGAATAAGCATGTTAGTATGTATGTCGGAGGTATTTCCATCTGATCCCTGAAAAATTATTTCCCTAAACCCATGGAAAAAAAAGAAAATGGAATTCGCACCTGTCATCACATTGCACCCCATCACAGGAATGGGATCAGATTGGCCTGGCGCTCAATACTCTCTTACGCTTAATCAGAGCTCGGTCTGGCACCAGCTCCAGACAAAACCATTTATAATCTCCTGTCTGGCACATCTGTTCTACTCTGCTCTCTCTCAACCGGAGTGCACCATGTACATGTGGTTCACCCCTGGTGGATCTTTTTCACTGTTTGTGAATTGCACACAAAGCCCTTACTGGTAGATCCTATTCCCAATTCTTCACTATTCTCATGGGAGGCCACTCTTTGGGCAGCTTACATCACGACATGTGCGTGTCAGGATGTCAGTGCCGTCTTTTCGGAGTCGGCGCCATCTTTTCTTTCTCTTTTGCTCCTTCCCTGTCCTGTGTTTCTGGTGTTGCGCTGCAAACAAGTGAAGATGGTAAAGAACACCAGATGTTCAAAATTTGCTTCTCATTATGATATCGTGGTTTTGGGAACTAAAACCCCAGATATATTGAAAGAGGATGCATGAAAAGAGAAGGATGATATTGGAAACTGGCAAAAAAGGGATGACAGACTTCTTAAGCTATGCTGCCATTGAGATTTTCAGCTGTTCACGCAATTCTCACACGTGACTTTGATGCAGCTATGCACATATCACACAAGCATGCTGACTGTACAGTTAGTATAACTGCAACCTTCATGTACCCAGCCTTCATGTACCCTCTATGACATTTCAGAACATCTGAGTCAGTGTTAGCATCAAGTTATGTTCTTCATGCTGGGGAACCAGTGTGATGAGTTACCATTTCTACAGAATGAAGCCCTGTCTACCTGGAACAAGCTGCAAGATATATAACTAAACCGCCCTTTTCAGGGCCAGTCAATCTCTGTACGGCTTCGATGCACCAACTGATTCCCTTTATCATCAACCCTCAATAAAACTAGCAAATGTTTGTACATGTGGAAGCAGTGTCATTCAATATCTTAGAAAATGCTTGTGAAGCAATTTCAAGGAGAATCGTTTTTCTGATCTCATAGTGAGGCATTAGGAACACCTTAGCCGCACCAAATGCCATTATTCAATGAGAGGAACAAGAGAAATATTTCACTGAGAACTATGAAGTAAACAAAAAAACAAATGTTTTCAGATACTGCGAGATCATTTCATAAAAAAAGCTCAGAAGTTGCTATGTGTGGCCACATTTAATCTGTACAAGCATCGTGTGGTTACAAAATTCTGTACCAAACATAGGTTCAGCTTTCTGGAATAGACCGCGTTGCACAAGCTAGCTCAGTGCATGCACTTCTGTACTCTGCCAGAGAATATTTTTACCACCAGTATGTTGTAACGTGAAGTGGAATGGTGATTGCATACTAGGGCGCGTCCTGCAGGACTCCAATAAAGTTGTTTCACTTGATCGGTTGGTGTGCTGTAAGCAGAACATTTCCAAGAAAAATCGTATAGTTTGGAGGAGGACTTAAGCAAGGAAAGGTGTAGATAAAACACTGCATTCACTGGCATTATCCTCACCAAGTATAACATTGTTTTTCTGGTGAAGCTTTGTGTCTGCACAGCGAGCAGGATAAGCTGGTAAAAACATGCAAAATGGGAAGTCTAGCACAGCAATCTGTGCAGTACTGCTCATTTCATGGAGCATTAATTTCACAGGCTTTGCTCATTGTTAGCGTTAAGCCTATATTATGTCCACTGCAGGGAGGAAGCCCAATCAATGTTCCCTGTCCTGTATGAGCCAATTTCATATTATGGCTGATAATTTCTCGATCTCATTTGAACTAATCACCTGCCACCCTCTGCTACATTTCATGTGTCCTAATATAAATTAATTGACATTACTGACCTGTCATCCATCTTTTTTTCTCATTCCCAACTAATGCATTGATTTTTTGATAAACTCTGCTTTCTTCCCATGTCTTAATATTATGCTAGCCTTTTTTCATTTTTCTGAAACATTATCTTTGCTCAGAAGCTAGAAGTTATCAGAAAGAACATAACGACATTCTACCTCCTGAGCATATGGCATCATCAATACAAAAATGTAATAAAAGTGAGAAAACATCCTATCTATATAAGAGGCCCTAAAATACTGCAGGAGGCAACAAATAAACTGGTATTTGTATAAAGGCAGTGACAAAAACTTTGACTACTGTCACTTATTCTGATTCTTGGGACATCTTTTTTAGTACATCATAACACATAATTACACATTTACACAATTTACACAGAGGAATTGCTACCACGTGCATTGAGGCCACCCTTCAGAAGTCATGTGAGCACAAGGATGAGGTAAGCCTTAAAAACCAGATTAAAAGACTAAAGGATGCTGGATATCCCAACAGCACCACCACACCTGTGTGCTAAACCCTCCTGCAGAAAGTCAAGTTAAACAAAACAGGACCAAAATAAAAACAGAATGACCAAAGATCTTTGCATGCTATACCGTACGTACATAAGGTGTTTCACAATATAAAGAAAATTGCGAGCCGATATGATTTTATCTTGTTATTTGCCATCCCTTGCAAGTTTTCAAAAGTGTGTGTACTAAAAAGCAACAGGAATAGCCATTATTTCACCATTCGTCACGAGAATAGGTATACTGAATGCCAATATAATGTTGTGTATGAGATACTATTGACATGTGGAAACGTAAACATAAGACAAACTGGGCAGTGCCCCAATGTTTGAACAAGACAGCATGCTTAAAATGTTAAGAATGGCTATGCTAGTCGCATGGCCATACACTGTAAAGAATGTAAGTGCAGTTCCATGTTTCATAAAACACTGTTTTTGAAAAAAGCAAGAACAAGAAATGAAAGAGAGACTGTGAAAGCTTTTTCTTGTCAGGAAGGCCATAAATCAGTGCATCAGTATACCTTCACTCATCCATTCGGAGAGAGAGTATTCTTTTCTCAGTTAAGATTATATTATCATGGTCTCACATGTGTCGTTGTGCATGAGCACTGTTCTTGTACTCTGTATAAAAGTGGGCGTAGTACCTTCAATAAAATTTAGTTGGCAGTCAGCACTCTTTCCTGTCCTTTTTGTCTTTTCCTGAACTTCTCTCACTGTTACTAGAACACAACCACGATGAACCAACTTGCCCAGATTATGCTATTGTTGATGAAAAGTCAGAGCCCGAAAATACTTCAGGGGCTCAGAACCTCCTCACTACCCGTCTAGTTACGGCCCTGGTCTATGTGTTCCGAGAGTGAAGCACTAGTGGAGCTATCTAACTACATAACGGTGAGGAGGGTTTGTGTATACTCGAGCTTGTTTCATGACATGGTGAGAGGTGGCAGGTTGTTGAAATAATATGCTGTGTGGGAGGTCAAGATTTTGATTGAGAACGCTGAGTATGAGCCAGTGACATTAGGCGTTCAAGATTTTTTGCGACATTCACTCTAGCATAGGACCTTGGTTGGTGGTTGACGTGTGCATTTGATCACATTGTAGTCTTCCATCATAATTTTTTGCCACTTGGCGTCGGCGCTCTTGAGTTGTACCAAAGTAATTAAGCATTCAGGTACAAGTATCTTCTGTCAGTGTTTCAATGAAGAGCTGAATAGGAGTAATAGCGTCTATCGATACTTCTGGCATTGGTGTATGCACATTTCTTTTGAAGTTCTCTTGCAAAAAAGGCATTAAAGGTATGTTTTTGTGACTTTTTAGTGTTGGCCAGAACTGCTGGTGTGTCCGAACGGCTCTTCGATTGGTTGTGGTGTTGTCTTGTTCAGGGCCACAGAGCTTTAAGTCTTTTTTTTATATTTGCCTTCACAGGAATGCTCTTTGCATGCTTCTTCAGTACTTTGTATTATTTCTAAAGCATTGACTTCCAGATATTGATTGTGGTGCTTTAATCTAGTGTTCATCTTCACGCTAGCTTCATTTGCACGCAAAGCAAGAACTCAGGAGTATGGTAACTTTTGCTATGGGCTTTCTCTTCTTCAGTCTACTGTATTTTTGCCTGTGTTGTCTAAGCACTGAGAGCCTCGTGCGACAGCTTTTTTTTTTGTGCACTTATTGTGTGCCAATGACTTATTTGCCTCCTCAGCTAAAGACTTTTTGTATTATAAGAGAAAACTCTGTCTGTATTGGTTTTGTCATTTGCTGATGGTGTATCTTCAGTATCTTTTCTCAGTGTACACTATACTTGAATGGAAGAGCAGCATGACTACCTTCAGCTGTTAGCAGGCTTTTAGCTGCTGTAATACTGATTGATGCTCCTTTCTCGGGCATTCTATTTTGGATGGTTGGCATGTCATTGCTTCTTTTAAACTTTAAAACTGCAGGTGCGCCTTTTTCTGGTTACACCTGGTATATTTTTCCAGTGGTGATGTGCTCCATATATATATATTGCTAACTTGAGAAACAAGGCCTCTTTACGTTAGGTGCACATCAGGTGGGAAGAGTACTTCTATTACTTGTCAAGATTCTGGCCCCTTATGGTGGGAATCATAATGCACTGTTGATGTGTCAAATTCACATAGCATAATTCCAAGGCACTCGATCAATATCCAAGGAAGAAAATTATGGTCTTTTGCGTGAGTTTCAGCAACTCATAGTAATTTGTATGTAAATGAATACTTCATCATTCTTGGCTGTCATGTTTCATGGAAGCACATGTGCTTCGTTAATAACAAAAAAACACGCACGCTCACGCCACTGCAGTGGCGTGAGCGTGCGTGTTTTGTTTTTTTTTTTGTTATTAACGATTTGCCCTATGCATTCACGTTTCTTCTTTTTTTTTGTGTGTGTCGTACTGCTCGTATCGCGCAGCCTACCGTTTTGGGCACACGTTAAAAAAGTACATAAAAAAGAAGCGTTCCACGCCGAAATTCACGTTCGCAACGAGCTGGCTACGACGCCCACACACTCCGCAACACCTTACCAACCGTTCGCTGCGATGTTGTTGGGAATTCGTGTGGTCGTTGCATGAATATAGCGCGTGCGTGCGTGCACACGCGCGTCTGTGTGTTAGATCACGGCAACTGCATATGTTGTATGATTCAGTCACCATAACGCAACTGACGACCCCCGCTCTTCCCACACGTCAAGCAGCAGCAAGTGCCGTTAACACGTACTGTGCTGTGAACGCAAAACAGATTCGAATAGGTCGCGTAGATAGCTAGCCCGACACATGATACGATAAGATTTGCGTCAGATATTCGATGTCTACATGCACGCGTAAGACAGCGGTATCCGCAGCAGCTTCGTCATACGTACGGATAGCACCGCATCGTACGTCACGTCTGACAGAGAAACTTGATCGGTAATTTTTTATCACTTAAAAAGTCTACCTTGCACAACTTCAACCAACGATTATGCATTTCAATCAACTGTGCATGGTTTATTGATTGATTGATTGATATGTGGGGTTTAACGTCCCAATACCACCATATGATTATGAGAGACGCCGTAGTGGAGGGCTCCGGAAATTTCGACCACCTGGGGTTCTTTAACGTGCACCGAAATCTGAGCACACGGGCCTACAACATTTCCGCCTCCATCGGAAATGCAGCCGCCGCAACCGTGATTCGAAACCGCGACCTGCGGGTCAGCAGCCCAGTACTTTAGCCACTAGACCGCCGTGGCGAGGCATGGTTTAATGACGAAAAGATAGTTCTAATATTGTGCCCGGCACATATATTACTCTCTCTCTAACTTGAAAAATCGGTGCGTGAATTGGGGCCAGAACAGCGCCAAAAAGCAGCAGCCGCAGAAATTGGCTCATATTCTAATATTATGACATCGTGATGTTGACTTTTCAGCTGACGCCGGCAATAACGGTCAAACGGCGGGCCAATAATGCCGGTCTTATTGGATGGCTCCGCCCATATTGGCTGCTACTTGTACAACCTGGCCCGATGTGTCCGTTCTAATCAGCCGGCACAGCCTATATGGGCGGAAAGCTCTGAAAGCTGGCCCAATATAACCAATCTAATAGACTGGCACAGCCATCATTGGCGGAATGTTGTTAATGCTGGTCCAACATAGCCGTTCTATTCGGCTGGTAGAACCAATATTGGGGGTACGTTGTGAACGCTGGTCCAACGTCGCGTTCTATTTGGCTGGCACAGCCAATCTTGGCGGTACGTTGTGAAAACTGGGCCGTTCATGGGCCAGGCAATGCCGATCTATCCCCAATATTGGGCCAACCTTCTGTGCTGCCTGGGTACCGACGACAGATTATGAAGCCGATAACATTGACCACTTTATCGCTTCTCTGTCGTCTGGCTTTCCCGATGCCGTGACTTTCGCCGCTGAGCAGCGTAATGACCCAAGCTTGAAAGCCCTCTTCCCTGGAGCAAGAAAGTCAATAAGCGAAGGCCGATTCTGCGTCAGGGGACGAATCGCAACGCATGATTACGGAGTTAGACAAGGAGAGCAGAAAGGTAGGTCTCAAAATTAATCTGCAGAAAACGAAAGTAATGTACAACAACCTCGGAAGAGAGCAGTGCTTTGAGATAGGTAATAGTCCACTTCAAATTGTAAAGTACTATATCTACTTAGGGAAGGTAATAACCGCATAGCCGAACCACGAGATTCAAGTAACTAGAAGAACAAGAATGGGATGAAGCACATTTGGCAAGCAATTATGACAGGTAGATTGCCACTATCCCTGTAGAGGAAGGTATACAACAGCTGCATCTTGTCAGTACTTAGCTACAGAGCAGAGACCTGGACACTTACAAAGAGGGTTCAGCTTAAATTGAGGACGACGCAGTGATCGATGGAAAGAAAAATGGTGTGCGTAACCTTAAGAGACAAGAATAGAGCAGAGTGGATCAGGGGACAAACCGGGGTTAACGATATAATAGTTGAAATATAGAAGAGGAAATGGACATGGGCCGGGCATGTAGCGCGTAAACAGGACAACCGCTACTCAATAAGGGTAACTAACTGGATTCCAAGAGAAGGCAAGAGAGTTAGGGGGAGACACAAGGTTAGGTGGCAGATGAGATTAAGAAGTTTGCGGGTATAAATTTGCAGCAGCAAGCATAGGACCGAGTTAACTGGCGGAACATGGTAGAGGCCTTTGTCCTGCAGTGGACGTAGTCACGCTGCTGCTGCTGATGATGATGATGATGAGAATCATGATCATGATTCTGCGCCCGAAATGGTCTTCTTTACCAGAGAAACTCGTCCACGACAGGCGCCCGCTTTCTGCTGGTTGTTCATGCGTCCCTCCAAACGTCTGTTTTGCGTCTCACGCATGATGACCCCACCTTTGGCCATCCCAGAACCGCACGAACACTTAGTCGCACGAAAGAGCGGTTATATTGGCCCAAAATGAGCAAGACAGTTCAAAACTACGTGGCCAGCCGCACGCAGTGTCAGAGCCACAAGCGGCCCACCTCGGGTCCAGTCGGTCACCTGCAACCAGTAAAGCTTCCCGGTTCCCCTTTTGAAAAGGTTGGCATTGATCTGATGGGACCATTTCCACGCTCCTCAAAAGGTAATCGGTGGATAATTGTATGCGCTGACTACCTGACGTGGTACTGCGAGACGGCTGCTTTATCCTCCGCCACGGCAGTCCAGGTTTCGGAGTTCCCGTTGCATACAGTCGTCCTTCGACACTGGCCACCTCGCGTGACAATAAAGGACCTTGGACAACAATTTACCGCTGATATTGTGGAATCTATACTTCATTTGCGTGCCTTGAAGTTTCGACACTCAACTGCGTATCATCCACAAACTAACGGCCTCACCGAGCGCACAAACCGAACGTTCATCAACATGTTGTCAATGTACGCCGCCCCCGACCACAAAAACTGGGATCAAGTATTACCATTCGTCACATACGCCTTCAACACTGTAGCCTGTCGTTCAAACATTGGACGACAGGCTACAGCCCTTTCTATATGCTCTACGCTCGCTCACCTCGACATACGCTGGACACTATCTTCGCTTTTGTCGTCCATGACGATTTAACAATTGCGGAAGCTTTGTGTCGTGCGGAAGAGACACGTAGACTTACCAGCTTACGAACACTGGTAGCGCAAGAGTACTCCAAAACTCGCTACGACAATCAAAACCGGATGTAACTTATGCCCCCGGTAATCTAGTGTGGGTGTGGAGCCCAATACGCGGATGTGGCTTGAGCCAAAAGCTACTGGCACACTACGCCAGTCCGTTTGTGATACTCCGTCGTCTCAGCGAGGTCAACTATGAAATAGCACGTGTCACCACTATAGCGGCTGATGCAAGATAGAGGTGACGCATGTGTCCCGCTTGAAGCTGTTTACACGAAGGATATACCAGAATGACTCGTCCAGAGGGCTTCGTCTGAGACAGGAGAAAGGATACGAAGTACACTACCAGGAAAAACAAGGGAAGCGCGGGTAGAGAATGAAGACGACGTTGCTTCTACTGTGATCGCGGGCTCAGGGTCCATTAAAAACCCCCTTAAGTACCTTACCTTACGTAACAATATATATTCCGGCTGACGAATCAGATAGCTTTGCCCCCATTCACTCGCGAAAGAGTTGGTACGCAACTTCCCGGTGATGTTGCTTAGTTATAAATACTTCCTCGTTATCCCCACGTGGGAGATCCCGGGCGGCGCTATCAACAAAGTTGGCCAATAAAACAGCTCTGCAGTTACTAGAACTCACCATCGTCTTCGTCCGATCTCCCCTGGAGAGTCCACGCCCACTTGCCCATCAACGACGCCGTCGTGAAGTGATACACAGTTCCCGTTTCCACTTCGTGTGAAAACCCCTTCAGCGCCAATCGAGGTTTGATCGAAACCGCTAGACGACGCAGTACGACCGAAATGGCGAGCGACTCGACTGGAACATGGTAATACTTGCTATCACGTCAGGAAACCGACAGACGAAGCGAAAAACAAGTATAGCGACATTGTTTGTGGTGCCGTAACCGTGTCTTAATAATTATTATATAAAATGGAAATTAATTATCAAAGCGAACGCAAAATCACCCCGGCGGGCTCCGAACCCACAACCTTCGAATTACGCAGTATATTGTCACAGGTAATGGGTATGATCCATCAACTTTAGCGTGAAATCGCTTGGAAGTGAAGAAAGAAAGGACTTTTTTGCTTCATGGTCTGGGGGCGAGCAAGACGTCGACTCGTCGCTGTCTGTTATTTCGTTCGTCGCACTGCTGGAGGTGCTGGGTAAATATGCCTCGGCTGCAGATTTTCAGCCGACACACCGAGCTACCTAGAGACAGCTACAGCTCCCACGGCAGGAAGCAGTCGCCGCCTGCGAGGACTATCTCCCGAATACGGTCCCCTCTCTCAAGACGAGATGGCAACTTCAACTAACAACCAGGCGAGTCAAACCAACGACGCCTATTCTTTCCTCCCGCATGTTTTTCATGCGCCGCAAACACCACGCTCATTTCATGGAGACATTTATGAAGATGTTGATGACTGGCTTGACCACTTCGATCGAGTTGCCAACATCAACAAATGGGGTGAAGCTCGCAAGCTGCAGGGAGTTTACTTTGCGTTAGAAGACTCTGCTAAAACATGGTATAAGAATCACGAGGGTTCCTTTGCGACGTGGCAAGAGTTCAGCCGACAGTTTCGTGATGCGTACCGCAGCACTGAAAGGAAAGAGAGAGTGGAGCAGGCCATCTCGTCTCGGAACCAACGACCTAACAGAGAGTTTCGATGTTTGTCGAGGACATACTTCGACTCTTCAAGCGTGGCGACCCTGCAATGTCCGAGGAAAAGAAGGTGTGACATTTAAGAGCAGCTCTTCGCCGGACTCGTCCGCAATCCACCGACGACTGTGGCTGAGTTCATAAATGAGGCAACCACAATGGAGCGTACTCTCCAGAATCGGTCGTCACAGCATGAACGCCACGACGTGACCACTGCTGCATGCTCTATCGGGGCTGACAGCGAGAGGCATGCCCTCACAGAGTTCATAAGAAGCGTCGTGCGGGACGAGCTGCGCCAACTCCAAGCAGCCGGACTCCAACCACCCGTAAATGCTCTCGCAGACTTAATACGAAATGAGATCCGACAGGTGGTCACCCCACTCACGCCAACAAGGCCTGAAGCCCCTGTGCTGACTTGTGCGGTGGCTCTGCGATCTCCTGCTCCACGTGCTCCTGATCCCACCATGCGGACAGTGGATCAGGCTAGCCATCGATTCCAGGGCAACACATTCGACTCCGCCATCCGCCTCAAGGTTCCCGAGTGCACCAACTTATCATCCGTGTGGATCGCGACAGAACGCCACAAAGGCCAGCGTGTGACGTACATCAGATAACCGTTCACTCTGCTACCACTGTGGCGAAGAGAGTCACGTCTACCGCACTTGCCAGTACCGCCGACTTGGTCTCCGTGGCTTTCACCCCGATGCTCGATGCCCGCGTTACAATGAGCGTCCCCGCGACATCGAAGCGTACCTTGCGAGCCAGCAAGCTCCTCGCCTTAGTCAACGCCCACAAATACGATCACCATCACCTCGCCGCCCCACGTAACCTAGCATTCCCTCGTCATCTTGTGCTTCTTTTAGAGGCCGGTCACCGAGTCTCCACAGGGTAAACTAGAAATCGCGGCTCCTGGAGGTGAAGCCGCGTCCCAACGAACTGCCAAAGAGCCTCCCTCGACACAAAGACCCAACGATGACCGTTCTGATTTTTCAGTCGTTTCCGAAAGTCATAAGACTGTTTCCGCCGACATCACCCTACACGTCGATAATCGAGTCGTCACTGCCCTCGTCGACACCAGCGCCGATTATTCGGTTATGAGCAGCGCCCTGACATCCCAACTGAGGAAAGTAACTACTCCTTGGCAAGGACCCCCGTTGCGCACGGCAGGGGGCCACCTCGTCACTCCGACTGGAATGTGCACAGCCCGTGTTCAAGTCCGTGCTTCGACGTTCACAGGGTCTTTTCTCGTATTACCTGTGTGCTCCCGTCCACTCATTCTGGGACTGGACTTTCTTTGCGAACACGGCGCAATTATTGACCTACGAGACTTGCAGGTGTCGTTCGAGGACCCATTTTATCCTGAACCTAAAAGCACTTACTTATTGAAGGGAGCCCTACGTGTACCCTCCGAATCTGTCACTATGCCTCCCCGCAACAGCCTCATCATCAACGTTGAATGTGACCAAGACGTCCCCGATGCTGTAATTGCAGAAGTAAATTTGTCCCTACTTTTTGCACAACAAATCTGCGTTGTCCGAGGTTATTGTTCAGCCCAGGAGGAAGCAGACTTACCTATTAGTCACGACTTTCAGCGAGGAGTATCGCCATCTTACCAAACACACTGTGATCGCATACCTTGAGGATATTGCCGACGTCCCTGGTCCCTCAACATTATCTGCTCTTTCATCGTGCGACCATTCTGCCATGACATTCGCAAGATCTCTTGACGTAAACCAGAGTCTACCGTCTGCACAACGCGAACGTCTTTTGAAGCTACTCGACTCATTTCGGGACTGCTTCGCTACGACTTCGAAAGTGAACCAAACACTGCTTGCCAAGCACCGTATCATCACCGAACCTACCGAGAGATCCATTCGACAGCACGCCTACAGAGTCTCGCAAAAGGAACAAGACGTTATACGCCAACAGGTCCAGCAGATGCTCAAGGACGATGTCATCCAGCCATCGACCAGTCCCTGGGCGTCCCCTGTTGTGTTAGTAAAGAAAAATGATGGTACCCTGCAATTTTACGTCGGCTACCGAAAGTTGAATAAGATCACGAAGAAAGACGTGTATTCTTTACCACGAATAGATGACTCGCTGGACCGCATTCGCAACGCTCGTTACTTTTCTTCCATGGATCTATGCAGCGGCTATTGGAAATTTCTGTTGATGAGCGTGACCGCGAAAAGACCGCCTTCATTACTCCTGACGGACTCTATGATTTCAATGTCCTTCCCTTCAGCTTATGCTCGGTACCAGCTATTTTTCAATCAATGATGGACACGGTTCTTTCTGGGCGAACATGACAATCCTGTCTTGTCTACCTTGACGATGTGGTCGTCTTCTCGGACACATTTGAGCAGCACGCCCAGCGCTTACGGGCAGTTCTTCAGGCGATTCGAACAGCTGTACTTTCTCTCAAACTTGAGAAATGCCACTTTGCTTTTGAGGAACTTAAGTTTCTTGGTCACGTTGTCAGCCACGCCGGTATACACCCAGACCCTGAGAAAACGAAAGCTGTTGCCGCATTTCCTGTCCCAAAGAACAAGCGCGATCTCCGCCGATTTCTGGGACTCTGCGCATATTACAGACGCTTCGTCAAAGGTTTTTCTAAAATCGCTGAACCGCTAAATGAACTTACAAAAGACGGCGTACAATTTGTTTGGGATCAGGATCAGCGTCACGCCTTCGACACGCTACGAAACAATCTCTGAGCCCCACCTGTACTCGGTCACTTTGACGACAATGCTGCCACTGAGCTACACACGGATGCCAGCAACGTCGGACTTGGAGCTTTCTTGGTTCAATGGCAAAATGGCGTAGAGCGCGTAATTGCCTATGCAAGTCGAACACTATCATTCGCAGAGAAAAACTACTCTGCAACAAAAAAAGAATGCTTAGCCGTTGTTTGGGCTATAAGAAAGTCTCACCCTTATTTGTACGGTCGACCATTCAGGGTAGTTAGCGACCACCATTCTTTATGCTGGCTTGCCAAGCTCAAAGATCCTTCCGGTCGTCTAGCACGGTGGAGCCTTCGGCTGCAAGAATTTGACGTTACAGTCATTCACAAGTCAGGAAGCAAACACACTGATGCTGACAGTCTCTCACGTGCGCCAATGGGAAGTACGCACGCGGACGTTGAAGAGGACGATACATTCCTTTCCTCTGTAACAGCAACCGACTTGGCTCAACAACAACGTGACGACATGGAGTTAAGCCCGCTGATTGACTACCTCGAAGTCCGAAAACGCAGCCTTCCTTGAAACTTCGCACGTTCGCTGGCCTCGTTCTGCATCAGGGATGGAGTCCTCCATAAGAAAAGTTTTGACCATGCCCAGGCTACTTACCTACTGGTTGCGCCGACCTCGCTTCGGGACGATATTTTACATGCTTGTCACGACGAACCATCATCCGGACACCTTGGCTACATGCGCACATTGGAAAGAATTTGCCGCTCATACCGGCCACGCCTTGCGAATACAGTCAAGCAGTACGTCCGCACATGCCGCGACTGCCAACACCGTAAGACTCCACCTGTCCGACCAGCAGGACTACTACAGCATATCGCCATGCCGAAAACACCATTCCATCAAATTGGCATTGACTTGCTCGGATAGTTTCCCACGTCTTCGTCTGGAAATAGGTGGATTGTGGTTGCCACCGATTATTTAACCCGTTACAGTGAAACAAAGGCTCTGCCCAAAGCTACCGCAGCCGAAATCGCCCAGTTTTTCGTCACCAGCATCGTACTTCGTCACGGAGCGCCAGCTGTGATAATTACTGATCGTGGTACAGCTTTCACCGCAGAGATGCTTCAAGAAGTGCTAAGACTAAGTGGTACAGAACATCGGAAAACCACGGGTTATCACCCCCAAACAAACGGACTCACTGAATGGTTGAGCAAGACCATTGCAGGTATGCTGTCAATGTATGTGGCCGTCGATCACAAGAACTGGGATGATATACTCCCTTAGGTAACTTTTGCTTACAATACAGCAGTGCAAGAGAGCACAGGTTTCGCCCCATTTCGCTTAGTTCATGGTCGATAGGTCACTACAATGCTCGACGCAATGCTCCTTCCCAACAACCTGCGCATGTTCAACTCGGACGCTGCCTTGTTCGCTCAACGTGCCGAGGAGGCCCGTCAACTCGCCCGACGCCGTATTCAGGCTCGCCAAGCTGCCGACGCACGCCGCTACAACCTTACGCACCGAGAGGTTACCTTCCAACCAGGCGATGAAGTTTGGGTGTGGACTCCCATCCGACAGCGTAGTCACTCTGAAAAGTTGCTGCGGCGCTACTTCGGCCCGTACAAAGTTCTACGCCGCCTCAGTGACGTTACATACGAAGTTCTCCCTGAGGGCACCTCAAGACGTTCCCGTCGGTTTCCACAAAGTGATGTGGTGCATGTGTCAAGGCTCAAGCCGTATTTCTCGCGTCATCAATCGAACGTGGACTGACCATGCAATAATATTTTTTTCAATTTTCGTTTCTTTTTGCTTTTCTTGTGTCCTAACTCCTTTCTTTATTGAGTAATTCTATGACACCAGCCCATTTTTTTCTCTTACGAAGCAGTTGTTGGATTCCATGGTAGCATTTTTTCTTTCTCTTTTTTTTCTCAACGCTCATTGCCAGCATCGAGACGATGCTTTTCGAGGAGAGGGAATAATGTCACAGGTAATATTAGCCATCAACTGTAGCGTGAAATCGCTTGGAAGTGAAGAAAGAAGAGGACTTTTTGCTTCCTGGTCTGGTGGCGAGCAAGACGTCGATTCGTCGCTGTCTGTTATTTTGTTCGTGGCAATATGTACCAATGGAAGGAACAATCTTTTCGCCTGCTTTAATTCTTATCAGTTTAGGTGAGAATGATTTCACTACAGTTGAGAAACCATGATGTCTCCTTCGCTTTCCTTAGCTTTGTCTGTCGTTCGTTAGTTTAGTTTGAAGCAGGGAAAAAATCACCGCCCAAGCACTCCGTAAAAATGGTTAACCAGTGGAAGCTGAAAAGTGCGACTTCGGTGTTTAGCAGTGGGTTGAACCCGACGCTGCACTGAAACCTGGCAGAAATACTGTTTACACATACGTGCTTCATAAAGGGCCCTGACACCAAATTCGGAAACTCGAGATGCTTGTGTTGTTTGATATTCCTGCATGCGGAGCCATCTCTGACCGATTATTAGTGGTGAGCATTGCCTAAAAGATATTTTAATTTGGCTTTCTTAGTTCTTGAAGGCAACGTCACTGTGTGACCGCCTGTGAAAACTCAACTGTGTGTGCGGTGTTTGTGTTATATATGTGCAATGTGTATCTCCTCTCGCTCTCTCTTTCTGCTTCGTTCCCCTCTCCCCATGTAGGGTAGCAAACTGGACTTAGTATAGTTAACATCCCTACCTTTTTCATATTCTCTTCTCTCTCTCTTAATTTGATTTTAAAGTAAGGGTGTGTGCTCCTTCGAGTATTCAGTACTCGAAGTACTCCTCCAAGATAATTGTACCAGAGATATGAGTGTCCACATAAAAAATAGATGCGTATACTCAACCAACATGCAAAATGATGATGGATATGTGTGAAAGGCATGATTTCATCATTTCCAATAGTACTGAGAAGTGTGAAGGGCAGATAACATGGGAGATAGGAAGGCTACAGTCGACGATAGATTATGCACTGATGTTACATAAGATGTATGATAGGCTCAGGGGAATGTGCATAGTTAAATGTGGCACCAGAAGTCTCGGTAGTGGTCACAAACGCATCAAGCTAAGTTTTGGAAGAGCAATGAAAGTGGGAAGGAGACAAGATGAGCAACTACAGGGGAATTCATATTCAGAAAAGCTAATAGAAATAGCTAGTAAATGAATTGAGAAAGTAGTCCTTGAGGATGATAAAACATTGTAGACGTGCACGAGTCTAATTAGACTGTTTGAGCTAAAGCTTGCTGAGGCACGCGACAAGTCACCGCGTAAAAGGATACACAAACCCGAGAGTTGGTAGGATGAGAAAGTTAAGAGAGCGATAGCAAAACGTCAGGGAGCCTCTAAGGAACTCAGACATGCTAAGCAGCGGGGTGAACCGACAGATGATGTTGAAAGAATACGGGATATCTTTTTAAACTGTAGAAGGGAAGCATCCCTTCTGATCAAAGAAAATATTAGAAGAAAGGGGGCTCAGTGGCTGGCAGAAGTACATAAGAAGGATAGAAAGGCGGCTGCCAAAGTTTGGAATCATATAAGGCCCTTAAGTAATGAGACAAGCCTATGGAAGAGGTTTATAACTACAGCTCAAGGTGTTAGGCTAGAAAGGGACGAATCTATTTAATATATAAGAGCAAGGATAACAGGAAAACTTCAACAAGGAAGTGCCTTATGCACCTTAATAGACAAAGATAGATCAAGTGGCGTAGTGGCTCCATTTTCACAAAGGGAGTGAGAAAGGGCTGAGAAGGGGGTTCGTAGTAGTACATCAAAAGGCCCTGATGGCATCCCATTTAGCTGATAAAGGCATTGAGTCCCAAGTCTAAGCAGACTTCGAGAGAGGCAGCGAGCAATAATTGATGGTGAAGTCCCTGAGGGATAGAAACTTAGCAAGATGAGCATGATCTACGAAGGAAAGGGGGGCAAAGCTGACAAACTACTACCGTCCTATAACACTGACGTGAGTGGTCTACAAGCTGGTGGTGCAGATTATTAAGGCAACCATGGATAGAGGATGAGGGAGTGCTGGGGGAACTGCAGAATGGGTCTCGGAAACAAAGAAGGCTGGAAGGCCATCTGTTCTCACTGACGCAGTATCGAAATAGCAGAAAAGGAACACAGGCCGCTGTGGCCAGCATTTTTGGACATCAGGGGAGCGTACAATATCGTGGCTCAAGAGGACTTGTGGGGAATACTGGACACAGTAGGTGCGGAAGATAGAGTCACTAATCTTTTAAAGGGCCACTCACCAGGTTTGACAATTTTGAGCTGACAAGCGCAATGCTTAGATGAGGCGTTCATGATCACGTCTGCTAAAATTTGCAACGCAACGTGCCGCGGAAATGGCTCAAATTTAAAGACGAACATTGCTCCCCTTTCCATTTGCGGGCGCGCGCCTCATAGGATGAGGGCAAGGCGTGCGCGTGTGAATGGCCCTACGTACATGGCAATGCAGTGACGTTGGTCCTCTACGTTGACGACTATGCTCTGAGGTTGCCAACAGTGGCACGGGACATGACGAACATTCTTTATTCAACACAAAATGCGTAGTTTATGTATTTGTTGCTTCAAGAGATTAATAAATCTCTAGATAAATAATGACACGCAATAAGGGAATGTGAGCGTTCTTTTTTTTTCATTTCTTTCCCCGTGAATTGCATCGAGATGCGGGGCTAATGTGCCCGCGTATCGCATGCGTTCGTGTCCCCGCGATCAGAGCATCGAGTAGGCGACAGCCGTGGAACGCTCCTACGCATTCGCGCACTCATTGTGCTCATCTATTCAACCGCGTCCAAGCTAGCGTTTCCGAACAATCCCGCAAAAACAGGCAGTAGACCTCAAAACAACCCTAGTCAAAAAGAAGAAAAAAAAAAACACGCTGCTCGCGTGCACGGGGGTGGGGCTTGTTCGGATACGTCATGCACACGTGACCTTTTGGTCGGATGCCAGAGAGGTTAAGGGGGATATTTGGCTTGCAAAGGCTACGTGGAGGAGCGGCAAGAGTTTCATACATGCCTCCCCTAATCGTAACGATATGCTCGTAGTGATATGATAGAAAAATATTTGTGGAAAAACGTTCCTCATCGGACACCCAACAACTTCCACGGTTTAAATAAAATTTGATATGGTTCCTGGTGAGTGGCCCTTTAGAGGATATCTATAAAAGTGACAAGGTAGTTATGAAATGAAAAAAAAAACAAGTAGCCAAGGTCACAGAGATAAAACGGGGGCATAAGCAGGGGTGTCCTCTGCCGCCCTTGTTATTTAAGATGTATCTACAAGAATTAAAGGCCAAATTAAAGGGGAATAGACTTGGCTTCAACCTCTCTTTCGTCAAACAAAAAAAGCTATTTGAACATGCACTACTAACATTGATGTACGCAGATGATGTAGTGCCAATGGCCGACAACAAGCAAGATTTGCAGGGATTGATGTACATCTTCAGTAATGAAGGAGATACATTAGATTTGAGATTCAGTAAGAAAAAATCAGTAGTCATGATTTTTAATGGTAATGAAGGTAGTGAGCTTGGGATACAGGAGGTCACACTAGAGATAACAGACAAATACAAATATCTGGGTGTATGGATAAGGAATGGGACCGAGTACTGTTACGCCTGAGAGTCGAAACCGAACGTCATTGCCTCTGCAAATACAACCTCTGTTAAGGCCAGCGAGAGAGCCCGCCTGATGCCATCATCTCAACGACGTCATCTAACCCGACGTGCCGGTGTGTCTTACACAGCGCACGGCGAGCTCCCTCAACCCACGGGCGCGATATCAGCCCGATGATGCAAGCGGCGCCATCTAGTCTGACGAGTCTTACGCAATGCATGGCAACATCACTCGTCCATGGGTACAACCCAGTGGTGGTTTCTGAATGGAGGAACCTAACATCATGGCCAGCGGCGCTTCTGACTGGACGTTGGTGTCGTAAGGCATCACGCGGGGCCTATAAAACAGCCCAGCTGCACGTTGCCAACAGCCGACGTATGCGTCAGAGAGAAGACATCTCGGCTATTCGAGTCCCTAAGCTGTCGGCCCCAGTGCCTAATATGTAACGCCTCTATTTCTATGCTGTACATAAACCTTGCCTTAACTCAACCGTCGTCTTGTCCGCTCGTCTATCAGCTCTGCGCAGAAGCAGGCGCAAGCTGAGAAACACACGCTAACCAACGGCTGGTGACCTTGGCGGCCCGAGACGCACTTCGCAACAGTGTCGGCGGCGGTGCGAGTCGTAACAGCGGATGGCAGCTGTGGGATCGGTCGGCGTCTGCGACATCGATGAGGTGAGTGCCTGATGTTTTATCCTCAGTTCACTAGACTACTCTAGCACAGGTTGTAGTAGTTTAGAGAAGGGTTGTGTGATGCATTAGAGTGAGCTTTCATCGTTTCACACCAAGTCAGAGCGCTCTGAAACTAAAGTTAATGTGAAGGGTGTAAACACGGTAGTGTTAAAGTTACTTGCGCGTCTTGCTAGTCGACTTATAGTGGGTACGGCAAGTATATACTTAACAAGGGCAAACAGCAAGATGCTAGTGTCAACGATGAAGAACCTCAAAGTGAAGGAACTCATCGAAATTTGTGAGCAACTTGGCTTTATTTTGGGCCGGGCGAAACGAAAGCAGGCGGTACTTTACGCCGGGTAACCACGAAGTAATGCCAACTGCCATAAGCAGCAAAATTATCAGCCGAGAGCCAGGCAATCAAAGAGACGTGGTCCAGCACGCGCTTAGCATCCTGGAACGCCAGCGGCCGAAAGCGGCGCCCCCACGGGTTTTACGCGAGTAGGTTGCTGCTCCGGGACGTCCGAGCACGCTAGTGTCTCGCTTTAATCCCCCTACCCCTTCCCCCTTTATGCCGGATCGTCAATAAAGTTGTTTCACTCACTCAGGCGGTACTTTAGATCATGAGGGATGCAAGAGGGACGGCTGAGGAAGTCGATGAGGCCTGGGCGGACATCAAAGCACGCTGCGAGGAAGCTGAAAGGCGAGAAGTTCGCGAACGCGAAGAAGCTGAAGCGCGAAAAGCTCGCGAAAGCGAAGAAGCTGAAAGGCGAGAAGTTGGCGAACGCGAAGAATCAGAAACGCGAGAACGCAGTAAGGAGGCCGAGAGAGAGAGGAGCGCCTTGAATTGAAACAAATAGAATTGGCAATCCTACAGTGATCGCAGGCGCCTAGCGTAGCTTCTGCGACAGTTCAGGTCAGCGGTGAGAGAATTCAGGACCAACTGCCACCGGGGCGAAGACATGGCGAAGTATCTCGTCAAGTTCGAACACGTCTGTTGAAATGCCTTGGAGCGGTCTCTTAGGGCGCAGAACCTGTTGGCTCTACTTCCCGGCGAGGTGTCCGACGTGATCACGCGCTTGTTGAGGGAAGCGTTTGAGAGTTATGACGAGGTTAAGAAACTTCTTTTGAGACGTTACGAGTTGTTACCCGAGGCTTTCCGGCAAAGGTTCCCGTACGCAAAAAAAAAAAAGGAAGTGAGTCACACGTTGACTTCGCGTTTTGTCTTAAAGCCAATTTAGTTGAATGACTCAAGGGCGAAGATCTTTATCACGATTGTGATAAGGTCGTAGAATGCATTGCATTGGAGCAATTCTACCGCTGCATCAAGGATGACGTCAAGCTTTGGCTGCAAGATAAGCTTGGTGAAGTACAGCTAAACAAGGCAGCAGAGTTAGCTGAAGAGTATTATACTCGCCGAAAGTTGCATAGCAGGGCCGTGCGGGTTGAAAAAGGTGAAAGGAAACAGAGCTTTTCAAAAGAACCTGATCAACGGTAACCCGCTCAGCACTGTAATTTAAGGAAGGACCCGTCTCTTATGAAGGACACTGTAGGGGAAGGGCAAGCGGAAGCGGAGAAATTGAGTGAGGTTACTAAACGACGCACTGATACCACATGGGCGCTCAGATCACGAAAGCCGCTAATTTGCTACAACTGCAAAAAAGGAAGGGCTCATGGCGATAAACTGTAAAAGAAAAAGTTTGCCTTCGCAACAAGCCAAGAATCGGAAAAGAACATGCGGTTGTTAGAGCCGCATCTTCAGCAAATTAGTGTGAATGGGAAAACGTGTCGAGCACTTCGAGACTCAGCGGCAACCATGGATGTTGTCCATTCTTCGTATGTGTCTCCGGAAGACTTTCAAGAGGAGAGTGCACGTGGATCAGGCAAGTCGCCGAGAAGCAGAATGCTTGCTTACCAATCGCTACAGTTGTTATTGAAGGCCCGTTCGGTAAGCTTCGCACCGAAGCGGCTGTGTCTGCCGCACTTCCCGATCGTTTTCCTTATCCTTTTTCGAATAACTCTCAGCAGCTTCTCAAAGAACAGGGTAAATCATTCTTCTCCAACTTAGCGTAGATGGCCCTCACGCGATCGCAAGTGCGGTAGCTTTCGCGGGAACTTGACCTCGTTGAATGTAGTGAAACACCACTTGCAAAAGCTGGCGATCTGCGTGACCTTGGCCGCGAGTCGACGAAACCTTTGACAGGAAATTCTCCGGGTGGGTCACTCAAGCAATCACTCGAGCGGCCCGTCGCCGAAGTGACTGGCGCTGTCGGAGGCGGCATGGCGCCATTGAGTGAGAGCTAGAGGGGTGCAACGCTCTCACCTGTAGCGGAAAATTGGAGTGAGCTGTTGAGGATTGAACGAGAAACGCACATTCGAGAGCAGCGTGAGGACCTCTCGATTAAAGCGCTAAAGGAAAGCGTAGAATTGGGAAACAAAGAAAAAGAATGTTTCCTTTTTTGAGAAGGCAAGGATCCTGTATCGGAGCTGCATGAGCAGCTCTTTGTGCCACAAAAGTATCGTCGCCAACTATTGGAACTGTCGCATGAAAACACGTGGGCAGGGCATCTCGGCTTAAAGAATACCAAGGCTAGAATTTCCCATGAGTTTTATTGGTCGAAACGCGGGAAGGATACCGAAGACATCTTGTGCTCATGTGACCCTTGTCAGAGAACGGAGAAATTCACGGGCAAGCAAAAAGCACCCATGAAGTTTGTGCCAATTATTACATAACTTTTTCGGCTTCTAGTAACTGATAACGTCGGGTCGTTGCCACAGTCAATGCAAGGTTGTCGGTACCTACTGACAGCCCTCTGTGTAGCCACAAAATTTCCAGAATTGATACCACTCAAGGAGCTCAATTCTCGTCATGTCGTGGATGCTGTGCTCTCTATATTCGCATGCGTCGGATTTCCTTCTGAAGTTCAGTGCAACAATGATAGTGCCTTCACCAGCTGCCTTACATCTACCTTTTTGGATAAAATCGGAATAAAAGTATGCACAGCTCGATCCATCACCCGCAATCTAATCCGGTAGAGCGTATGCATTCTGTCCTGAAACGGATACTGATAGCTATTTACTACTACCACAAATGTGACTGGGAAGCGTGTATTCCTCCCGCTATGTTCGCTTTGAAATCAGCTCCTCATGAGAGCACTGGTTTTAGCACTGCAGAGCTTGTGTATGGCAGGAGTTTGAGTACACCATTGCGCATGCTACGCGAGTCCTGGGAGGGATGTGATGAGGACCCTAATGTAGTTGCGTATATATGTGCTAGACCTCTTTCAGAGGCTTGGAAAAACGAAAGAACTGGTGGAAAGCCACATGAAGGCTGCACAAGTGTTGTCAAAGCAGCAGACAAATCGGCGAAGAAGCGCACCTTTGAAGTAGGTAGCGAGGTAATGCTGTTGCGGCCGTCCAAAAAGAACAAGCTTGAGGTACATTGGGAAGGGCCCGCCAAAGTAATATCGAAGCTTTCTGATACCAATTATGAAGTGAAATTAGGAAGGCGGCCGAACAAAATCTACCACTGTAACTTGATGAAACCATACGTTCAACGTCAAGCGGTCGTAAATCTGCTTTTGAATGCTTCAGGGGAAGAGGGAGCCAAAATTTTGACCTCTAGTGGTGTAATCGAAAGGGGGTCGGAGGTAATCTTGGAGCAGTTGAGCCTAGAGCCTAGGTTAAGTGAAATCCAGAAGGAGGACCTGAGAAGGATTGTTTCCGAGTTTAAGACGTGTTTTCTGACCGTCCCGGAAGCACGACGGTGATTAAACACAATATCGAGCTAACTTGTGAGGAGCCAATCTGTAGCAAGCCGTATCGATGTTCCCCTGTGCAAAAGCAGATCACGAAAGAGGAAATCGATAAAATGCTGGAGTTGGGAGTCATAGTACCGGGCGAGAGTGACTATACATCCCCTCTAATATTGGTTCAAGTGCCGAAAAAAAGATCCAAAGCCATGCATCGATTGTCGGCGTCTTAACGCCATAACTCGAGACCAAGCTTACCCGATACCAACTCTAAAGGAGAGGTTAGAAACTGTGTCACAGTCTAGTTATATTTCCACGTTAGACCTCGTGCGAGGGTATTGGCAAGTTCCCTTTACGGAGCGCGCTAGCCACTATGCCGCATTCATTTCTCCATTCGGGACGTATCGCCCACTTAAGCCGAGCTTCAGATAGAAAAATGCGCCCTTTTGTTTTTCAGGCTTAATATGCCGCGTTCCTCTCCGAGTTCACTCTGCTTTATCTTGATGATGTCGCTATCTTTTCAAACAGCTGGGAAGAACATGTCGAGCATTTATGAGTCGCGCTGAGCAGGTTGAAAGAAGCTGGTCTAACTGCGAAACCTGCTAAATGTCACTTAGGGTGCGGCGAGGTGTCTTACCTGGCACACGTTGTGGGGCGTAGCCGGCATCGACTTTCAGAAATTAAGGTAGCCTTAAGCAGAAATTAAGGTAATTGAGGTATTAAGGTCGTGAACTAACCATGACCAACCACAAAATCTGATATGAGGCCATTCTTAGCTGGATACTATCAGCATTACGTGCAAAACTATTCTAGCATTACTAGCCCTCTAACTGGCGCATTTCGAAAGTCTGAGCCTGTTAGACTGGTATGGGACTCAGAAATAGAGAATGCGTTTTGCAAGCTGAAACAGGCCCGAAGTTCTCATGGCACCCGATTTTTCTGAGGGCTTTGTCATTCAGTGCGACGTGAGCGATCGTGGCATGGAAGCTATCTTGCGCCAGGAAGACAGCGCTGGTAACGAAAGGCCAGTTTTGTATTTAAGACGAAAACTGAGCTTCCGGGAAGAGGCATATAGTACCTCTGAAAAGGAATGCGCTTGCCTCGTGTGGGTCGTTCAAAAGCTAGCCTGTTATGTCTCCGGTTCGAGGTTCGTGGCCGAAACGGACCACTGTCCTCTAACATCGTTAAATAGCATGTCGCCTAAAAGTGGCCGGTTACTGAGGTGGAGCATGATACTCCAACAGCACAACTTAGACGTTCGCTACAAAAAAGGAAAGCTAAACGTTAATGCAGACGCATTGAGCCGTGCGTTTTAGTTAGTACCTTTTCCGCTTCTCGGTCTTTCGCTGGTGAATCGGGGCAAAATTTTGTCCCGATCATTGCCTTAGCTGAGCGCTCTCGTCCAGAGTGATCTCAAGGGGCGATCTTTATGTTATATTCTATTTCATTACGTTGCACGTGTAAAAATTTGAATTCTCAGTTTAAGAGTCTTGTGTCCCACATGTAACTCTTGATGTAGATGAAATTCAGATAGGCACGTAGGTGCACATGTAGGTATATGTTGTACTTTATTTCGTCTGGTGTTCTGTCGGGTAACCAATGGCACTTGCTTGTGTCATGTGCTGTCTATTGTCGAACCGTTCTTGACAAGTTGCAGAGCCATTGACAAGTGCCGAGACCAAAAATCGTCAGAAGGGACGAGTGAAGCTAGTGACAAGTTTTTGCGACAAGCCAGTGGAGCCGGGATCCGTCCTAAATAATGGGATGTGTTCACGGAACTGAGCATAGAGCTACATCCTCCCCATGGCCCTGGTGCACGAGCTCGCCCGACATCCGAGCCACGTGGAAGCAGCTCGTCTTTCCGGTGCATTGTCTGGCGGCGGGGATGCTGTTACTCCTGACAGTCCAGACCGAACGTCATTACCTCTGCAAAGACAACCTCTGTTAAGGCCAGCGAGCGAGCCCGCCTGACGCCATCATCTCAACGACGTCATCTAACCCAACGCGCCGGTGTGTCTTACGCAACGCACGGCGAGCTCCCTCAACGCATAGGCCTGATAGCATCCCGATGATGCAAGCGGCGCCATCTAGTCTGACGAGTTTTACGCAATGCGAGGCAACATCACTCGCTCATGGGTGCAACCCAGCGGCGGTTTCTGACTGAAGGAATCTGAAATCATGGCCAACAGTGCTTCTGATTGGATGTTGGTGACGTAAGACATCACCCGGGGCCTATAAAACAGCCAAGCGGCGCGTCGCCAGCAGCGTCAGAGAGAAGACATCTCGGCTGTTCGAGTCCCAAAGCTGTCGGCCCCAGTGCCTAATATGTAACGCCTCTATTCTTATGCTGTACATAAGCCTTGCCTTAACTCACCGTCGCCTTGTCCGCTCGTCTATCAGCTCTGCGCAGAAGCAGTCGCGAGCTGAAAAACGTTACCAAACGGCTGGTGACCGTGGTAGTCCGTGACCTCGGTGCACTTCGCAACAGTGTCGGCGGCAGTGCGAGTCGTAACAGTTCTTAAGGGAACACGAAATATACGTAATCACTAAAGGTAACAGGAATGCAGCGGTGATGAGAAACAGGGCACATTGGAATTACAATATATATGATGTTGTGAGAGGAATTTGGAAAGGGGTCATGCTTCCTGGTCTGGCTTTCGGGAATGCGGTCTTGTGCATGGGATCAGTTCAAGCAAAATCAGGAATTAAGCAATGTGGAATAGGTAGGCCTGCTTTAGGAGCTCCCGTGAATACGCCAAAATAGGGAGTACCAGGTGATATGAAATGGGTATCAATCGAGAGCAGGGCAGCTAGATAAAATTTGAGAAGCAATTGAGAGAAATTGGGGAGGAGCGTAGGGCTAGGGAAATTTTAAAAACTTGTATATGAGGAATGTCAATACAAAATGGAAGAAGTGAACCAAAAAGTTGACGGAGAAACACTTAGAAAACAGCAGGGAGGCAAATTAAAAAAAGAAACTATCGGTTATAATGAAGTTGAAGGAAATGGAGACCGATATGTGGAGAATTGGCATTATTAAGAAGTTGGCGCTAGCGATCTATGAAACTTTTAAGCAAGAAACTGCTAAGGAAAGAATCTGTGACAATAATCGGGCAAAATACGGAAGGGTAGACCCGGTATGCAGTGTGTGTAGAGAGGAGGAAACTGCCGAACACTTGATAATGTTCTGTAAAGGGCTTCACCCTATAGTTCAGGATGATCGCGCAGTTTTTCAAAGCACTGGGGCTTAGGGACAAGGAGGGCAAAATAGACCTTAAGCAGGTATAAATAACTAGAATGAGGTTATCTGATTGGTGGCTACAATCAAGGCACGAGTGAAAATTAAATCCTTCACCGCAAAGTACCAGTCTTTAACTTCACTGTTTAAAGGGAAAAAAAGATAAATTTAGTTTTTGGTTGACTTAGCATTACGGCTAGGTGGCGTTGGCCGCCGCCCGATCTAAAAGGTACATACATATCAATCCATCCACCCGGTACAATCGACATTTTCTGTGGTTTCACGTATAGATTAGAGTGCCTCAATGCCCGCTCCTCCGCTTGAGCGGGGGCGCGCGCATCGGGGCACCCTATCATTTTGTGACGTTGCAGAAGTAAAGAACATTTGCGGGGCGTGCACAACACCCCGAATGGCGCCCGGCGAGGACTATAGTTCCGCCACCACTCTCGCTCTGTGTTCGGGCTGTTTTGAGGTGGTTTAGTCTGCTTACGCCAGAAAAGCTTTTCTTTTTTTCTTGGGGGCACATGCTCAAAGCCCCCACCTCATTTCATTCTTCACCGCCCGCGGGTCCACCCTATTCGAAAACAGCGTGTTTCTTAAGTTATTTCTATATGAGAGAAAGGAGGTAAAAGCGAGCTCTGTAACTGTTTGCATCTGAGTGCGACACCTCAACAGTGGCTCACGAGGGATGAGGCTAAGTCTTAAAGGATCGGGATAGATATGAGGACACCAACATACAGAAGAGAAGATAGCGAAAGATGGGGAGACGGTCGAAGAAGTCCGAGGACCACTCAGCGAGAGAGAGCGTCACAGCGTCAGGAGATGGCGGAAGGCGAGCCGGTCGGCCAGAGCTGCGCTGTCGTCGGAGATCGCGGGAGCACAAGCGTTCGGCACGGAATTCAGCGAGCGACTGGGCGTGTTTCGGGCCTTCAGCGTCACCGAAGCTTGAGCGCACGCTTAGTTTGAAGCGCCGCTTCGCTGTAGGGCGCTAGTTTCTAATGGAATTTCGGCGGACGTTCCGAACTGGCGCAAAATCCTTCGGAATTAACGCCGCTAGCATTAATTGTACGATTCGTCAGAGCATTTACGATATAATTGCGGCATTACCAGAGGCGAAGCTACAAATTACTGTAAAAAATGGCAGCATATCCACGATGTGAATGATGGAGAGTGGGGCGAAGCATTCGTCCATTCATTGGTTCTTGCTTCCGTCCGTCCATGCGTCCGTCCGCCCGCCCGTCCCTGCGTTCGTCCATGCATTTGTCTGTGTGTCCGTTCGTCCATCTATTAAACACTCCAAGTACCACCATCTCGCATCTTTTCATCATATATTCCCCATATAGAAGCACGCCGTCCAGCGGACATTCCAAAGATTAAACGAGAGGTGGCACACTTTCTTACGGCTTGCACTTCGGGTATACTTCCCACCATTAACCACCTCGAGTTCATGGTATATACTAGTTCACTGTATTCATGGCACTGCGGCCCAACGCTCGCTAAACCGAGGTTACGCCCAGCGAGTAAAACGTAGCAACACTTTCTTGTCAAATAGTGCTCAATGTACATGCCAATGGCTGCTAGTGGGGATCGCAGCGTGCGCGTTAACTAATAGCCGAATGCTCCTGTCTTTCATTCCACATTAGTATGTACATTGAGCACTATTTTTCGTTGTTCAACAACGCACAGAAGAAATCTCTCACCGGCACCACCTTGGAGGTCAAAATGTTATACTTGTTACATACTACAACGGCTACGAGGGACGCACGGGTGCCGTTATGAGAAGCTTCGCCCCTAAAAACTCCCAAGCAAGACTCTCGCTGTCAGGGGTTCTTTAACGAGGCTTGACACACGTTCGGCTTGAATTTACCACAGTGTTTATATCACATACCGCACACTGTGACTCGCATGGTCACGGATGGGAGTAGTGAGTCGTTAAATGTGTTAATCACATTGGTTCTCAAACCACAGGCAGTCACAGACGTCGCAGCGTTCGGCCCGGCGCCACCGCGGTCGTCACGTTGACACTGTTGAGCACACAACCATGACCGATTGAGCGCGGCTTGGAAGTCTGCCGGATCCGCGGTTGCTGCCGGCCTGTTTTTGTGCCAGAGTATCGGCCCGGCGAATGCGAGCTCTCTCCACTGTCGGCGCTCTTCTAAAGTCGTCCTCTCTTCGGGAGTTGGTAGAATCCGTGGCTGGCCCACGCTCTCGGCAGAAACGCGTGCTTGGGTGCGACGCTGAGAACGACGCGACTGATAGCACAGCCAATGGAGACCGCTCGTTACACCGATGCCGAATGATTTTTTATTTCTCCTAACCACATTTCGCTGTAAAAACGAGCGCCACGGCTTTCGAAATGACCATCGTAGCTTTTCAAGGTAAAGACCAGCTGTACAAACCGATCTGTTACGACTGTAGTGTGCTTTGTTGAGCTTTTATTTGTCCCCTATTTTCGATAACGCGCCGCAACTGTTCGACTACAGGATGGAATCCCTGCCGCAGCGAAATATTGAGGCCCAGGGGCACGCTAAACCCGAGGTGGTTGAAATTGCCTTCCTCAAAAGAAGTTACCTATTAACGTGTTGCAATTTTGGGACGTAAGGCCCTAACAATTCTGATCATATTACTCTCTTTTTCATGGCTCACACCATATTCAACATAAGTTGAAGGCCATGTCCTGAGCCTACATTTACCTCGCAGAACTGAGAATGTGCGACATACATTCTGAATCTAGGACGAGGCAGTACGGATTCAAAGTGCGATTGAACAGTTAGCTGAAACAAAAAATAACCTGATAATGACTGAACAGAGCCACGATTCTGCAGCACAACTCATGGCGCCGCTTTGAATCGTGCGTTCTGACGTTGACTGATAAGATGTTTTGGTGCACGGCATAACAAACTTCAAGCACATGCTAAACTGGTTGTCAAGTGCTGTCACCCTGTTGCCAAAAAAATAGGTAATTAGCTTGCTTAAATTAGAATCGTGGCACTACGCACCGCCCAAAAAAGGCACCTAGTTCAGCCCCTGGTGCACTTTTTCAGAGTGCATTAATTTATTTCCCACAGGACGCAACGAGATCATGTTGCAAAACAAGTGATCAGTCAAACCAGCAAAGAAGAGATCCTGCAGCAGCTGTTTTTACGGCACTTTTGGTCAATTGCAACATTCACGTACTCGTCATTGAAATCCTCTTCGGTGCTGAGGAAAAATTTAACACATTTCCACATGAAATGGCACCATACAGTGAAGCATTTTGCAACATTTCCGGAATGGGCATCCAAATGCAGGTAAAATAAAGGAAATTTATGCATGAAAAGCAATATGCCTGACCAGCCAGGCATCATTGTCAGAAAAAACACAGTGTTCATGTCCTGCACATTTATTTTCAGCATATTTTCTATAAAAATACCCGGTTCGCGACTATTTTGTACAAACTATGTACACAATGCTTTTTCTTCCAAAAGGACTATGCCACTTAAATATGAGAGGAGGAACAGCAGTGCACCACATGAGGGAAATAACTTACCGCGCGCGCCGAGAAAAAAAAAAAAAGATGCCACGTATGTACACGACAGTTTGTGAAATGGTAGTTTACAATGCTTGTTGTGACGATGGATGAGGAGGTCAATGCGGGTGGTACGTTCTCAAAAATAAATACAGGATGGGGAATGGAACAACAAAAAGGAAGAGGGCCCATCATATATCACAGCTACGCAATAACTTGTCCATTGGCTTCTTCGTCGCCCCTGAAAAGATGGGCGCCTCCCGGGACGACGACACCCCAGTCCTTCCTCACAGGCAGTCAATGGCAGAGATTCGTCGCGATGATGAATTGGTGCTCGCTACACGGGGCGTGATCATCAAATGCAAATGCTGTCCTGACTTCCGGTGGAGTTGTGGTCCACCAGCGAGGACTGCTCGGCGCGCGCACAGCGCACGGGAATGTTCTCGGAGACGGTGGAGTTGAGGTCGTCGGACAGCATCCACTCGTGCTCGAGGATCTCCTCCAGACTGGGCCGATCGGCAGGTGCCAGCGCCAGGCAGCGCCGGATGAGGTCCTCGCACATGGGCGACAGCTTCCGCCGGAAGTGGAGCTCGGCGCGCAGGATCTGCTCGTCCTGCTCGAAGGGAATGTCGCCGCACACCATGTCGTAGAGCAGGATGCCCAGAGACCACACGGTGGCGGCGCGGCCGTTGTACCGGCTACGCTGGATCCACTCCGGAGGGCTGTACACTCGCGTGCCTGCGCAGAGAACGCAATTGCATGCGGCGAACGGCCACGTGACCAAAACAGAGCGGCTTCCGGCAACAAAGATGGACGCCGCCCATCGATCGACACTCACCGTCAAAGTCGGTGTAGAAGCCTTCTCGCAGAAAGGCTCCCGACCCGAAGTCGATGAGGTTGACCGAGAGGGTCTTGAGATTGACCAGAATGTTCTCATCCTTGATGTCGCGGTGAATGACGCCGGCCTTGTGGCAGGCTATGACGCACTGCACGATCTGCTTGAAGAACAGCCGCGACAGAGTTTCCTCGAGGACGCCCTTTTCGGTGATGTAGTCGAAAAGGTCCTTGACCAACTCGTGCCGCTCCATGATGAGAATAAACGAGTCGGGCCGCTCGTACCAGTCCAGCAGCCGGATCACACCCGGTACGTGGTCCACGCGCCGGAGCAGCACCACTTCCAACGGAACCCTCTGGCCGTTGATCTGTTCGGGAGACAGACAGATCAAGCATTTCATTTCGAAAGGGCGCGATCATTTCCGAGCGCAGAGACGCGAGCATCGATCGAGCCAAGAAGAAAATATTGCCGCCGCCGAGCGGCCAAACAATCGAGCGCGGCGGGCGCCGCTCAGTCGCGCACGAACAATGCCACGAAACGCGCGCCGCCGCCATTTCACCGAGCGACGAACTGTCGGGCACGAAGGGGAGAAGCCTCAAACATGGCGCCCATCTAGGTTGCGGAGGAGAAGGCGCCTCCTCCTCGCCCGGTCGAAAGAATAACCGATCTAGGTTGGCTGCATTCCTGACCGAGGCAAACGGACGCCCCGAGGGCGCATTCTTTTCACACTCGGCAGAAGCAAAACCACTCACCGTGCCCCACTCGGTCACCTTGTCCCGAGACACATGCTTGATGGCTACCTGGAAAGTTAAGAGAAACAACACTCCGTCATTCCGGGAACAGCGGTTTCGCTTCAACACATACGCGCATAAACCAAGAGCTAGCAATAACGTGAAGGACGATAATTCGGTGAAATAAGAAACTTGGCGCTAAATCAAAAGCCACAGATGGAGGCCCGCTTACCGCCAAGTTGTCGCGGTTCCGGGTGCCAGCGTACACCGTGCCAAAGCCTCCCTTGCCCAGCAGCGCGCCGATGCGATAGTTCTTTTCGAACGAGTTGTTCTTCTCGGCTTGCACTGCAAAGAGCGGACTGTGAGTATCCACGACCAGGGTTTGGAAAACACCGCAGCCGAGCACTGTGATGTTGTGGTCATTACCTGGGCGATCCCACAGCATTGAGCTTAGAGCGGTAGGTAAGCGCCGTCCGACCATCGCTGTGTAATCCAGGGCGGAGCACACAAACACACACGCAGTTGTTGATCAAACCACGACGGGTAATCCAATAGGGCAGCTGCAGCGACAACCACGCACGATTTGGCGGCTTTTTTTTTTTTTTTTTTTTTTCTAGCCACCACGCGGATCACGAGCCAGCATCACGGGCGTCCACTGCCGTCTATGAATCGCGGACGCCCGCGCTCATGTGATAAATATCGAGGGAGAGGAGGCGTCCCACGTCGTTCATATTACTCCGCCAACTGACGCCGGCGTGGAATTCCCCCACTTATATTCAACTAACTCCGCAGTAAACAGTACGCTTAGACTTTGTCGCTTTACAAGGTTTCCAAAGACAAATTCGGTGCTTTTTAAAAATTTTTACGGCGTGAATAATGTAAAATATTAGGACACGACACAAGCACTATTTCGGCCCGACCCGGCGGAAGGTGAAAGGCGCAGTGGTCTCCAGACAAGCACACCAAAAAAAAAAAACCCCCGACGTCACGGCGCCTACTGACGTCATAATTGACTCGGTCCAATGGCCGCGCTTTCGGCGTCCGCCCAATGGAAGGGCGGGAAAGGGCGCAGAAAAGACGTGACGTAAGAGGAAAAGGGCGCGGAATGTACGCTATGCTTGTGTGTATGTGCGGCGGCCGCGCTTGCGGAGGAGCCTGTCGTTTTTTGTTTTCATTCTGGCTGTCTGGCGCCTTTTTTTTTCTCTCCCTCAATTGGAGAGCGTTTAGTACCGGTACGCACACATCGTACGCGCGCGGGGGCGGCGGCGGTGTCGCTGGCTGCCGCCGCTAGCAGAGGGCGCGACCAGCGGCGACGTGGCCAACGGCCTGAGAAGGTCACCGCGCGCTCTCGGAAATACCGGCGCACTGTTGTTTTTCCCTTGTTTGTTTTGACTCTTCGGAGAACGGGGCTGGGGGGCATTTCCATATCGGCTGATGTCACTCACTCCGGCACTGTTTTTTTGGGTGTTGTCCGACATCGGGGGTGGCATCGTTTGACCATAGAGTAACATAACAATTACAAGAGTGGTCACTCGGGCCAAAAAGCGGTGGAGCTTCGCAGCTTCACCCCAGCCGTAAGATGGCAACACATCACTCACTGCGTGAAGGAAACACGCGTACCAGACTGCAGTACCTCTTCTACGTGTTTTCGCGTATGTGATAGTGGCCTGGTCTTTATCGTCTGCGATTGTACGGTGCGATGTCGTCGTACTGGGATCGGGCATACATCGGATGCGAGAGAAGTGCACATGGCGTTGGCGCGACGGCAACGTTGTCACGCTCCGTGTTCATGAGTTTTCAGGGCAATGAAGAAGTACGGGCAGCAGCAGGAAGATGCCATAAAAGATATGCGATAACGTGCCCGGCGTGCGTCGAGGTCTTCGCTTGTTTCGTCTGCCTCCCAGCTTGCTGCTAGCTACAAACGCCATCAATACTTCGTTAAGTGCGTATCGCATTTGTCACTGAAGCCTTAACCTAACGATAGTTATAGCGCGAGAACAAAACGACGACACAGAGACAAGAAGGACACGAAAGACGCGTCCTTCTCTCTGTGTCGTCATTTTGTTCTCGCGCTATAACTATCGTCTTGCCATACCAACTAGCCCTAGCTGCCACACTTAACCTAACGTTTTTGGCATTGCGCTGTTCGGCGCAGGGATCCTTTTTGTGCCCTTCACCTTGTGTACTGTTTTCGTGGATTGCTTCACCCAAAAGAAAAAAAGTTTGAAATGTTTTGCAGCACGTTTACGAGAAAATTTTTTCTTACGTTGGTAGGTTTTCTTTGTGCTGCTACGTGTATTCGAATTCACTGAATGAGTGAGAATTGGTAAAAAGTGCTGCTACGCTCAGTATCGTTGTCTATGCCGTCCGCAAATTGGTTGAAGCTGCCCCGCCGCGGTGGTCTAGTGGCTAAGGTACTCGGCTGCTGACCCGCAGGTCGCGGGTTCGAATCCCGGCTGCGGCGGCTGCATTTTCGATGGAGGCGGAAATGTTGTAGGCCCGTGTGCTCAGATTTGGGAGCACGTTAAAGAACCCCAGGTGGTCAAAATTACCGGAGCCCTCCACTACGGCGTCTCTCATAATCATAAGGTGGTTTTGGGATGTTAAACCCCACAAATCTATGTAATCAGTTGAAGCTCTAACGAGCGCAATAAGAGAGCAGTGGTGAATCTAGAAAAATGTTTGCTAGCTAACGCTAGGACGTAATTTTCGAGTAAGCACTCCGTTTCGAGTAATAATTCTCATGTTTTGATTAAAATGTGTGCATAGACGCACATAAGCATCGTGTGCTGGCCGCTTTTATCGGTGCAGCTTAGACGAAGCTCATCGGTGCATGTAAACGAGGCGTTAACAAAAAATTAATGTATGGCCTCAGAGACGAGTACGCACGTAAAAGTGGTCTCGGAGACTGTATAATATTCCTAGTCACTACAAAATGGCCTTCCAGACAGTCTTTTCTGTGGTTTGCCATCTCTGAGGCTGAAAAGTGTCCCTACACGCGCGCTGCGAACCTAAATCAGTCGCAGGGGCCTTTGAAAGTGTCCTCTCTTAACCTCTTTAGACCGCTGCCAGACCCGACGTTGCTACCCACGCGCCGAACTTTATCTTCTTATGCTTCGTCGACTATGGACAACTGTTTTCCTTCTCGCAAGCGCTTTCTTTTTCCTCTGCATTGGTGTTGTTCGTGTACCGGAGCAACCTAAAGATGCGGGATGTGCTCCAATGACTAATGTACGTGGGTTACCGAGGTGCATCTGTTGTAATTCAAGTCTCACTTTTTGGTTCGGCTGAAGCCAACGCTTCTATCAAAAGAGAGTAGCGCCCAAGAAGCCAAATATTTTCAAGTACGACGAAGTCGTGAAAGCCGAGTTCTTTGATCCCAAACGCCATGAGATTACAAAAAGTTTCCGCTCTTTCAACCGCTGCCAGCTGGATTGTTGCGAAATACATTGCTGAGAATCGTCGAATTGCGGACAACTGTGATTTTGGTACCATGCTCGACCGTATGCTACGGAATATAATAGTGTGTGGCATCAGATTGAGTGCAGTGCAAAAACAGATGCTCATAAAGAAAGATCTGACTGGACAGTAATGACGTTAGCTGGAGAAGCGTCAGTGGTGCTAAAAAAGCGAAGCGCAGTCGTTCACGCGCCGAACGTGGCCGTTCGGGCAACAGTAATGGATGTCGTGGAAATGAGCACGTTGTTATCACTGCGGTGGACGTGGTCACCAAGTTCGAAAAGTCCAGGATGGGGAAATCGCAAGGTATCGAGCTCGACAAGCACTCTCGGGAATACACGGAAGAGTTACGGTTGTTAACGAAGAGGAAACAGATAAAGCCACATAGACGTCATTTTTCCACATCTGGACGCCAGGATCGGCACCGGAGGTAACTGTCAAGACCCCAATACGACGGAACTTGTTGTGTGTGGACGAATCAATGTTTATGGATACTATAATTCGCCGGTTTGCTTCGTGTTTTGTCAGTTTTTCGAGCAGCACAAGAACGATTGGCCTCCGCTGATCGCTAACAAAGCTGTCATGCTATTTGGGAAAATCGCCAGTTGCGAGAAAGATGTCAATTTTCAAGAAGGGGAATACGCGTCGCCCGCGCGCTCCAGCGGCTGCACGTTTAATCAGGAGCGATAGCAGAGTCTTCAACCGTTTATTGTCGGCGTTCGCTTATTCTTCTCCCCCGATGGGAGGGAAACAGAGTCGTCATTGTGGTTGTTGTCCGAGTTAATGGTAGATGCGCTGTTTGGGGCATCGGTTTCACCAGCTAAACTGGCCAGAATTCGTCACTCCGCCTTGATTCGCAGCGGTTGCCTTACCAAAATTTCGAAACGACTCTGGGCTATTCGTAGGAACTACTTCAATTCGCCCATTGGACTTGATCAGCTATTTCCGCTGGTTGAAAAGATAATTGTCTCAAATTCTGTAAAAACTGCCGTAAATAATGTTTGTAATTTTTCAGCAAACTGGGGGAAATCAGTTCGCTGAAAAATTATGAATTACCAACTAGCCTTTTTCATCCTGTTGTTAATAATGTTTTTACACGCCTGAAGATGCCGTCTGTCAAAGGGAAGGGAACACCGCAGGTGCCTCTTTTGTGTCATTTTTAAGTAATATTGGACACATTTCTGGAAACACACACACACACACACATATATATATATATATATATATATATATATATATATATATATATATATATATATATATATATATATATATAATACAAGTGAGTTTAATAGCGATGCCAGATAGTAGGCAGACAGCCGGTACGGACACAAACACTCGAGCAGTCCAGTGACTACAGCTCGTGCCCATGCTCGCGCTTCGCACTCAGAGATGGTCCCACTGGTCACTGGGCACGTCACACTGTAGTTGGGCATTCGCAAGTCCCACTGGCCTTGCAAATTTCCCACTGCAATACCTCGGCGATGAAGACGAGCACTCCTGGCGACTCAAGGTGACGAGAGAACAGGAAGGTCGTTGCTGGGCTTGAGGCGAGTGACGCGGGCCATCTCACGACCAAGGCGGCGCTTGTCCGTAAACGGCTTGAACGGTTCAATCACATAGGTGACAGAAAAGGGGCGCTGTATGACGCGGTAAGAGCCAGTATACTTTGGTGCAAACTTGGGAGCCAGTCCAGGAGAGTGGAAAGGCAGTCGGAGTCACGCGAGAGAACCGACAAGGAAAGTCTCCTGAACAAGATCATGGTCGTGGCGATCTTTTTGAAGGGCTGGATTATCGGCTGTGAAGGACCGTGCAAGCTGACGACACTCTTCGGCATGTTCGGTCATTTCAGAAACTGGGCTGAACTCGGAGGCATCAGGATTGTATGGCAGAATTGTGTCGAGTGGGCTGCATTGGTCACGACCGTATAAAAGAAGAAAATAGAGAAAAACCTGTTGTTGATTGAATCGCCGTATTGTAAGCTTACGTCACGAAAGGAAGAACGACGTCCCGATCGGAGTGGTCGGAATCAATATACTTAGCGAGCATGTCTCCGAGGGTTCTGTTGAAACGTTCCGTTGGGCCGTTTGTCTGAGGGTGATAGGCTGTTGATGTGCGGTGTACCGTACGGCATGAATGTAGGAGCTGCTGCAGAACTTCAGACAGAAATACGCGACCTCTGCCACTCAGGAACTCCCGTGGTGCACCATGACAAAGAACGAACCAATGCAAAATGAAGGTTGCAACGGCACGAGCACCAGCCGAAGGTAGCGCTGACGTTTCGTCGTACCTTGTCAGATGGTCTGTAGCCACAATCACCCATCGATTACCACCAACAGAGCACGGTAGCGGGCCGTGTAGGTCAATCCCAACACGGGCAAATGGGCGTGCCGGACATGGAATAGGCTGCAGTTGACCGAGTGAATGAGGAAATGTATTGCGCTGCTGACACAAAGAACATGAGCGAATGTGTTTGCGTACAAACTTGTACATACCCCGCCAGTAGTAACGTTGGCGGATCCGCTCATACGTCTTTAGCGCACCGGCGTGTGCGTGTTGCGGTTTCAGCATAAAAATATTCGCAGATATCAGACCGCATATGGCTGGGTATGACTAGCAGCCGTTTACGACACGCCACTTGATAGTTGCGACGGTATAGCAGGCTATTCCGTATGGCGAAATGCGTTGCTTGGTTGCGAAGAGCACGCGGGTAACCAGAAGTTGATGTATTAGAGGGCATATTCAAGAGCGAGAAAATCCAAGGGTCCTTCCGCTGTTCAGATGACATGTCTGTGAGGCTGACGGCAGAGAGGGGAAGGTCAAGGGCTGATATTTTCGATTCATCCAATTTCACGGGTGATCGTGAAAGCGCATCTGCGTCCGAGTGCTTTCGCCCTGATCGGTAGACGACGCGTATGTCGAATTCCTGGAAGCGTAGTGCCCAACGTCCGAGGCTACCAGAAGGATCTTTCGGTGAAGCCAGCCAACAGAGTGCGTGATGGTCTGTTACCGCATCAAAGTTTGGCCGTATACAAATAGGGGCGAAACCTGTTTAACACCCACACAATCGCGAGGCACTCTTTTTCTGTAAGAGAATAGTTGTAGTAAGTTTAATAGCGACGCCAGGTAGTAGGCAGACAGCCGGTACGGACACAAATGCTCGAGCAGTCCAGCGTCTACAGCTCGTGCACACGCTTGCGCTTCGCACTAGGAGATGGTCCAACTGGTCATTGCCTTGCGAAAGTGGGTGAAAAGGTAACTTGCCGTGGGCAGGAACCAGACCTGCGGCCTTCGAATAACGCTTTTCCATTTTTCTTTCTTCACATTTACCTTACAATTATGTCTAATAACCTCCCCTAAACTTTCCTTGGCATTATTGTCTGGTATACTTCAGTAATATTGTGTCGAAACAGAGAAAAACGAGCCCTTAAGTATGCACTTCTTCCCCGCATATATATATATATATATATATATATATATATATATATATATATATATATATATATGAGATCTAACAGACAATAATGCCAAGGAAAGTATAGGGGAAGATATTACACCACGTAAAACACGAAAAAACGAGCCTTTAGGTATACACTTCTTTCCTTATATATATATATATATATATATATATATATATATATATATATATATATATATATATATATATATATATATATATATATATATATCGAGCGCGTTATTCGAAGGTCGTAGGTTCGATTCCTGCTCACAGCTGGTAATTTTTTCATGCACTTTTCTTTCTTCTTTCTTCTTATTTACATTACATTGGTTCTAATAACTTCCCCTGTACATTCCTTGTCATTACTGCCTGTTAGATCTCATATATATATATATATATATATATATATATATATATATATATATATATATATATATATATATATATATATATATATATATATATATATATAGCTAACTTTACCCCCACCAGCATGGATTCAGATCAGGCTTCACTATCACACAACTCATACAGACGATTCACGATTTCGCTAAGGCATTGATACTAGGGAGCAGATTGATGTAATGGCCATAGATTTTGCCCAAGCCTTCGATAAGGCGCCACACAATAAGCTAATTTACAAGCTGGAAACAGTCGGACTTAATGCCACTGTTATAAAGTGGATTAAGGCATACCTAACTGATCGCAAGCAGCAGGCAAAATTGGATGGGCATGTCTCTGACTCACTCTCGGTGCTTTTGGAAGTCCCGCAGGGATCTGTTCTGGCACCACTCTTGTTTTTGGTGTATATTTATGACATCTCTGCTCTTATGGAGCCAGCTGTGTACCTTAAACTATTAGCAGATGACTGTTTATTTTATTCCACTGTACGAAACAAAGAGGATCATGTTGAAAGTAACATATCTTTACAGGCCTTGAGCAAATGGTGTGAAAAATGGAATATGAAAATTAATTATTCTAAATCGACATGCATGCATATGACAACAAAAAAGAGCCGTCTTTTATTTTCATACACCATCGGAGACAAGTGTTTGATAAATACTAATCGATTTAAATGTGTAGGATTAACGATCACGGAAAATTTATCTGGGAACATACACATTAACAATGTTTGTTCAAAGGCATACGGGAGGCTATGTTTTCTACGAAAAAAACTGCAAGGTGCAACAGCCGATGTGAAACTTGCTGCTTATAAAACATTTATAAGGCCTGTTCTTAAGTACGCGTTGGTGGTATGGAGCCCTCATCAATATTATTTAAAGAAACAAATAGAAAAAAATTCAAAGGTACGCGGTGCGATTTATATGCTCCTGGTATCGAAGGACGGAATCAGTTACAGAAATGCTCCATTCTTCTGGCCTCCATTTGTTAGAAACGCGCAGACAGAAAAATCGTCTGAAACTATTATTTCAAATTCTAAATGGCCAAATAAATATTAGCAAGGAAGTATACTTACTGCCACCAGGTAAGAAGAGCTCAAGAAGCAACCACAACAGGGCCATTCAAACGTACAGAACTCGTACGGATATATTCAAATACTCCTTTTTTTCTAATACAATTGAAATGTGGAATGAATTGCCGGTGAGTGTTGTTGACGAGAACGATTTGTTGAAATTTGAACAGACCTTGGATGATTATCTGTACAATTGTAGCGTTTGATCTTGATCCATCCTGTATTTGTGTATTTGCTAATAATGTTCTTTTTGCTATGGTGCCCTCTCTGTAAGGACTCTCGCATGAGAGTTGATAGTATTGCTAAATAAATAAATAAAAATAAAAATAAACAAATATATTGAAGGGTTGTCTCACGTCAGGGCCAGTTCTTCGCCATTTTGATCCCACAGCCCCAACTATATTACACACTGACGGAAGTGGGCGTGGAATCGGCGCTGTCCTGCTGCAGCGTGACCAGGCTCCGCAAGAGTGACCCCTGTATTCTAGAACGTCCCTTCACTCAACGCTCCACCTTCACTTGAGAAAGCAGATGAGAGCGTTGTCTCTAGTCATGACAAGTCACTGCACATCAGCTACAATCTGCTGCGTTTTTTGAGTAGCGCAGCGCCATTTTCAGCCTAGTGGCGGCTCAGTGCTCAACTCTGTCAAGTGAAGAGGGAAAGTCGAGTCGAGGAGCTTACGTGAGCTGTATACTCTCTCTCTCTCTCCAGAGGAATGCAATTATAGCATTACTGAAAAAGAATAATGGTCCGTGCGAAATTTCGCCCTCATTTGTACGGCCGCCCTTTCACGATCGTGCCGGACCATCGTGCGCTCTGTTGGTTGTCCTCCTTGAAGAACTTGCCAGGACGCCTCCGCCGTTGGGTGCTCCAACTACAGGAGCATGACTACTGTTTCACATACCCGTCGGGCCGAAAACACCAAGATGTCGACGCCTTATGGCGCTGTTTGCGGTCGCAAAATAACTGTGACGTGTCCGCCTGCTGTGCGGTACCTCCCAGCCAAGAGACCACGAAGATGACCAATCTTAGTCCTACCAAGTTCACTGCACCAGATGACTTCCTTCAGTCCGCAGGTCTCACCTCTGTTAAGATCTACAGGCCTCCCTTCGCTGCGGGGCGCCGGAACCGAATAAAGCAGACATCCCCGTGCACTTTGCAGCAAGAAGAAAAGCGCGAAGGCGCGCTCTGCAGTTTTGCGCCTGGGGTCGAACACGGCTCCGAAGCACACCATTGTCACTGGTGCGGAGCTAAAGTGTGACCCTTCGAGCCGTCCGTGTCCCAATCACGGCCACAACGCCGAGCGCCCAAATATGTGGAAGTGGTGCCTCGGACTGTGGCTGTGTGTCTCCGGCTGACAGGATACTTGCGCACGGATCAGCGTCAGCTGCGCAGACCCATGCTCCGGGGCGAGGGACAAACCGAGCCCCCATTCGACACCACGGGTGGTCTTCGAGCTCCCGGAAGACGCACTCGTCGTATCTAGCATGCTAGAGGGATGTTTTCCGCGAAGAGACGATTTTGCGAGAGTATTACAAGTGTGTATGTGTGTGTGTGTGTGTGTGTGTATGTGCGTGTGTGTGTGTGTATGTATGTGTGTGTGTGTGTGTGTGTGTGTGTGTGTGTGTGTGTGTGTGTGTGTGTGTGTGTGTGTGTGTGTGTGTGTGTGTGTGTGTGTGTGTGTGTGTGTGTGTGTGTGTGTGTGTGTGTGTGTGTGTGTGTGTGTGTTGGGGATGGGGCCAGCAGAGTGACAGGCAGGACTCACCAGCTGATTGTAAGAAGACGTCGTCCATTGGTTTCCCTAGTCCTGGACTCTAGGGACTTTGTGAGGATAAAAGCTCAAGCAGATGTCTTATAGAGGATATCTGGAGCCAACTTTCAAACTGTACAAATGTAATGAAATCTCTTGTATTCCTTTTCGGAACCGGTTCTCTCCAACAGTTGCTCTTCTGAAAGACGAGGTCTTCAACCACCAGGGCAGTTAGCGGAGCCTCAACACCTCGCTCGAACGTGCAGACACATACTGCCGTAAAATCATCGATCGGCTCACTGGCTTGTCCCGTGCTCTCAACAGCCGCTTACGGCGACAACTCACGCGTTGCAAACTTCACGATGAAGTGCTACCTCGGCAAGTTTATCATCCTCTCGGTAGCCGATGGGTCCCGGTCGTACCTCGCCCACTTTGACTCCTAGTTTTAGAAGTCTTTCATGACCACCCGACAGCTGGCCACTCTGGTTTTTATAAAATCTACGATCGCATCAAGATTCGTTATTTCTGGCCTGGCCTCTCCACTAGTGTTTCCAAGTACGTCGCCTCCTGTTCATCATGTCAGCACCGAAAACGTTCGATATTTATTTCCGCTGGCCCTCTACAACCTCTTCCGTGCCCGTCTGTTACCTTCGAGTTTCTCAGCATAGACTTACCCCTTCCGCTTACACCCGCCGGTCACCACTGGATTGTTACTGCTGTGAACCATATTACTCGCTACGCTGAGACGGCAGCTATTCTTTCTGGCGTACACAGTGCTTGAATGAACATCGGCCGTCAATCGTAGCGTCGCTCGGGTTAGTTCGGTTTCGTCAAGTCCCTTCTGCAGGTCACGATCTTTCAATCAGTAAAACTTGATTTAATGTTCACATTGACCTGCATCGGTTACAACTTGAACTCCGCAGAACCACAGGTTTCTATTTTATTTTGAAGAATGTTCATGAATATTCTCAAGACCGGAAGTTCTGGACCGGACATATCCTTGTGCGAGAAAAAGCATATGTGTCAGTCTTGTACCATGGAGAGCATTCCACAGCGAAATGAATTTATTTACGAGGAGTCGCTGTGCAGTGCTTTTGCTGTCCTGTGCATCAAAACGCATACGGGAGTTGATTGGACATGCGCGAGCGTAGAAAACACAAACTCATTGTCCTTGTCCCAGAGTACTGAGGCCACGAAAGCGAAAAATGTTATCATCCATTCTCCAAGAACTGCACTGGTCGTCCTGTGACCTTTAGCACAGAGGCAACTGATTTCCTCCATAAGAAAACAGACGTTTCTTCTCTGCGACACGACGCAGCCGACAATAACAACACATGACGTCTGCTATATACGTCGTCGACAATGCTGACGCCAGATGCTGACGTGGATTGCCACGCATCTTCGCGGGAAGAGTGCCGCGTGCACTTTTGTTGAAATGCTTTCTTTCTTCTATCGAACGCATTGAGTCCAGAATTCGACCGCGAACACTGCACATTGGCGAACAAAAAAGAAACACCGTCAGTGCTTGACGCCCAGAAATTTTCATCTGAAGTGAGGAGGCAGATGTGGCCAAGTTACGTCCCTCTGTCGCCAGTCTCCCACAGCTGAAAACAGCCGGGCTCTCCTCATGTGGAGTGTGCAAAACGTCATCAACGATTAGGTCGCTTCGAAGCGCGTTATGGTCATTTCAATGCTTCTTGTTCGAATAAACTCTCAGTTGTGTGCTGTGCAATCGTTCTTAGCGCACCGCCGTGCAAACCGCCAAGCATTCTTACCTAAAAGCGGACCTCGTGCCACGCGACGACGACGGGCAACGCATGTATGCCGTATGGTGTTCTGCAATGAACTCTCAAGTTGCGCGCGCATGCAAAGATTTTTTTTTTTTTTGAATCCGAAGGTTGCAATATGAATGGTTGCTTGCTGTCGTACATGTATTTACCTACCGTAAGACAGTCAAAATGTATTGCAATGTAACCTAATGGCTTTGAGTTGGGAGTCATATATAGCCACGGAGCCATCGGCTCTTTCTGATCCGCCGCAGTCCAGCGTTGCCAATCGCGGGGGCGGCCGCGGCGGTCGTATTTTTCGATGGTGGAGAAATACAAGACGCCCTGCTAGGCGATGCCGGTCAGTGCAGAAGGCCAGCTGGTCGATATTTACGGAGCCCTCCACTACGGCGTCACTCATAGCGTGGTTTGATATTATTATTATTATTATTATATTATTATTATTATTATTATTATTATTATTATTATTATTATTATTATTATTATTATTATTATTATTATTATTATTATTATTATTATTATTGTTTGGGAATGTTTTCTTCCGAATGCACACAATGCTGGGAATTTCATGCTCCCCGCCGCGGTGGTCTAGTGGCTAACGTACTCGACTGCTGACCCGCAGGCCACGGGATCGGGTTCCGGCTGTGACCCCTGCATTTTCGATGGAGGCGAAAATGCTGTATGTCCGTGTGCTCAGATTTTGGTGCACATTAAAGAACCCCAGGTGGTCGAAATTTCCGGAGCCCTCTACTACGGTGTCTTTCGTAATCGTATGGTGCTGTTGGGACGTTAAACACCACATATTAATCAGTCAATCAAATTTGATGTTGCACTGCCCATGGCACACACAAGCATGGTCAGTTGTGCCGTTGTTCAGCAGTGGCCCGTATTAATTGTTCCCGCACGAAGAAATTTGTGAAAATGAAAATAACCCAGAGTGATCAGTGATGAATTCAGGTATGAGTGGGAAAGATATGTCTTTGAACCAACTGTAGAAATATATAGGATGGACAAATACCATGGCCGGTGCCCTAAGTAAACGCCTATAATACAGGGTTTTACATTCAAGTAAACAATTCATAAATGAACAAGTGAATGTGAGCACTTCAAGAGATGAGAAAGAAAGAATTTGCTCAACTGCTGAGCATCAGCAGGAAAGTCAGTGCCGAGGCTATTGTGAACAGCAAAACGAAAAGAAATTTTTGGCGAATCCCGTGCCTCGTGGGAATCAATTTCATGCGAGTCAGCCTATACGCCGTATACGTTCGTTTTGAGGAAATCGTCGCCGCGATGTGCACACTGTGGCATACCTAGCAGGCGTAATACACTGTCAACCGTTACACGTGTAATATGGATTACAATGTTGACATTGGTCCGTATTTATTAGCGCAGTTTAAAAGCCTTAATGGTTATTGGCGAAGCCCATTCCACATACAAAGTTGCATAACAGTGAACGCGCTTTATCGACTTCATTTTCTAAAACTTTCATTTTCAAATCATCTGGGATTATAAACGCTCGAATAATTGAAACAAGCCATTGCAGGATTCATGACATGCATTATTACAACGCACAGATTCTACAGTTCTTTTTCCTGAGCTCCTCTGGGTTTGCCTTTAAAACACTCTAAAAGTGACACGTTCGGGTGAGTTGACTCATACAAAAGTGAACGCTTCTCATCTGAGATACGAGTTTTCAAGCGATAGCTAGTGATGAGCCGAGGACGAATGCAATGCACGCGGTTTCCATGAAATGTGAAATTATAGTTGCGGTCGGGCGGAAATGTTGTAGGCCCGTGTGCTCAGATTTTAGTGCACGTTAAAGAACCCCAGGTGGTCGAAATTTCCGGAGCCCCTCACTATGGTGTCCCTCATAGTCATATGGTGGTTTTGAGACGTTAGACCCTATGTATCAATCAATCTTCCATTCATGATTGGAGAGCAGAGTTTTTGCAGCGTTACGATTTATTACCTACAATATATAGCGCGTTTGACGATGATCTCAAAATTTTTAGAAGAAAAATTGTTACGCTGGTCCTGCTTTTTTTTCAAACTACTTATATAGATTTTTTTGTTTTTATCTTTCAGTGAACAGTAAACAAAAGTGTCGGACTTGTGTTTGCGTGGCGCCAGGCCACCGTTGATAGCTTGCTTTTCTCTCGCAGGCACAGCCTTGCAGCTCGAACCCGTCCGGTAAGTCACGGCCGCGCTCTGGAATGCGGCTTGTGCGCGCATTCTTATCACGCGCAGCACTCGCTGGCCTCGTCACTGCAGAACATGCGCAGATCCTGGTGTCGGTTCTACAGTCTGCTGCATCGTTTAACGTAACTTGAAATTCGGCGAGTTGACGGGAGTATTGAGCGCCAAAAAACGTACATTCACAGTACGGGTGGAGCATTGCGCTAGTTCAGCCGAAACTGTGTGGATGAGATTTGGAGCTAGCGTATCAGAAGAGGAAGCGATGTGTGACACATTGGTGAAGATTCGGAAGGCGGAAGCTGATTACGTAGATAAGTTTTTGTAAGTGAAAACGTGTTTTGCTGAGCAGTTGACCCATGCGCATTCGTGCCTTTCTGGTTATATTTGCGGGCAATGCTTCGAATAAAGTTCGATGAAAGAGCACCCACCCTGTCTTCTCGTCTTGTCAATACTCAGCATTCGATTTTCAATTTGATTTTCAAAATTTGTTCTATTGTTTTCTTGTACAAGACACAAGAAACAAAAGGATGTTGGGGCTAAAGGATATAGCCTGATCGTCAACTATCGGCGTACGCACGCTTCCAGTGCTTTGGATGAAGACCTAACAAAACCGCACATCTGTATCTACCAATGGAATATTGCGTAGCAGCAGCGCAAGATTGCTCCCACCGTGCGAATTGTGTAACGAGTAAGTGCTGCCACTCGCATGAATTGCGCACGACAATTCTGGCATCTCTGAATAAAGGCGACCGTAAATGCGATGGGTGAGAGGAAAACTACGTCGAGATCCGCTGGTGATGTGCTACGCTGCTGAAGACATCTTTTGCGGCGGCTGCATTTCTTATGGAGGCGGAATTGTTGTAGGCCCGTGTGCTCAGATTTGCGTGCACGTAAAAGAACCCCAGGTGGTCGAAATTTCCGGAGCCCTCCACTACGGCGTCTCTCGTAATCATATGGTGGTTTTGGGACGTTAAACCCCAAAAATCAATCAATGAAGAAATCTTTTTCCAGTTTTCGATGAAAATAAAGTAATGATCCCGAAATGCTTGGTTCCACTGATTTCAGTTGCGCACACGACGCCGCAGCTGCACAGATTCCTGGGTTGGCTACTTCACACAAATCGAGGCTTTGACATCGAGGTCGCTGGTTATCTTCGCCGGTCAGTGCAAGCCTCGTAGTGGTGTCGACCCACTTGAAACAGGTCTGACGAGAAGTGTGATTCCCGACGACAAGCTTCCGGGAGTAGAGTTATTGCCTGATAAGATGACGAATATACCAGTTCTCAGTTTGAGCATGTGCCGACGTTATCTACAGAACTGTCGAGAAGATCGATGACAAAGTTGGTGTTGAATCTTGACATCTATTGGTGTGGCCGCTGTAAAATGACGCAAATATAGTGCTCAGTACTTGTTTTTACACCTCTATATGAAGTCGCATTTCTCTTGGGCTGAAGTTCCGAGGGCTTATAGCATCCTGGTGTTTGTACTAATCTTGCCCCACGTCGAGTTCTGCGCTATAACGGAAGTGTAGAATTCTTGCGTCATCATTCTCCATCGGCCATTATGGTGGGCAACATATATATTTCTCCGCTCACAACAGCGCTTCATCGCTTCTCATCCCTCGCAGAAGAACTCTATCCACAATCGTGCTTCTCTTTTTTTTAACCTGCCATTACAATCTTGAGTCGAGCATTTCTCAAAACTAAAGGCGATGCTTCCCACCGTTTTGTAAATCTTTTTTCATTGAAATTCAGTTGCATGCATCTTGATCTAATGCAGGCCTCATGCGCGAAATCATTTCACAAATATCTATTGCCATTTTCCCGCTATGGGATGTATCGACTTGCTAAAAAGTGCCAAATTTTGAAAACTGTCATACGTTGTCATTGATGTGGCCGAACATTTCATGTCACGGATGAAATTTCGTGTCGTGTGTTCCTGCATTGGTGAGCCATGATTTTGGAAGAAAATAAATCATCACTTGCACCGCGCTCGCGTATTTCTGTGTGTGCGTATCCATTTCGTGCATTTTTATTGCGAGGCCGTCATACACATGGTGACATAGAAAACGGCACCACATTGCCGTCACCTGTCGTGTCGAAGCTGAATCAAATCCACTCTGCGCGCACACAATGACTGGACCAGCTGTGGCCACTCATCTGTTTTCCATGGGGTGTTCGTGGCATTTTTTTTTCTTTCATCGACGGCTGACATGCACGAGCGCTTCACTCAGGGCTCTCGAATGTATTCGACGCACGAATCGGCGGGCGTTCAAGCGACGTCTGCATCCTGTTCCCTCAGGCCGTCGGTATTACGCATGCGCGACCGAGTCCTTGCCAAGGACGTCTCGCACCTCAAGGACCGAGAAGTCTGCGACCAGCTTGTCGGATTATCCCTTATAAGGTGGGACACCGAAAAGCCGCAGGTCGGGGGATCCAATCCCTGCCGCGCCGGCTGAATGCAGTCGAAAATGATCCGTGCATGCTTACATTGCACGTTGAAGAACCACAGGGGGTCGAAGCCTCATGATCATCATGATCATATTGTATCTTTTGGACGTGAAATCCCAAGAGTTGTATTATTAGTATTATAACGAACTATTACTATATTGAAAAACGTGGCCGCAGTTTCAGCTAACACTGTGAAATATTTGACGTCACGTTGGTATTCATGTGCAGAGATTTTTACAAGGACGACACTTGAACTAATGTCTCATCGCACGTGCGTATATCTCAACTCAGTCTTGATGAAAAACCGTTGCAAACTATCTTGCAGCTTCAAGTACGCTTGCAAGGCATTAGTTGATTTAATGAAGACCTTTTCGTAATGGGTTGGAAGCATTTAACGACCCACTCGTTACACAATAGGCATTCTGCGACGCCTGGTTGGCATTTGTTGACGCTTCCTGACATAATGCAAGGTGCGTGGGAACGTGGCACGCCACAGGTTTCATGCGGCGGCGGTTACCGGCGGACAGCGATCTCGTAACAGCTTTTGCTGTGAAAGCGCAGCATAAGCGGGAGGCCATTAATAGAGAGACGCCTGATTGGCGGCAAGCTGACGACGCTATTTGATGCGAGCCCGACTCTCTTCTCAGCTGAGCAAGCTTTCTTTTTATTTTCTGGCACGAGAGCACGCCTCATCGCGTTGAGGTGGGCCACCGCAAGCATCTCGAAGGGTTCGCTAACCAAAAATGACTAATCGGCACTGAGCCTCTGCAGCTCGCTCGTACTTGTAAAAGATATACATACTACACAGTTCTTATTGCATACAAATTCAATCTATATCAGCTATATTACACCAAAATATGCAATCATTAATTTTGGAAAGGGCATGATTAAAGCTTTTTATTTTAAACTGTGAGCGATGACATACATGCTTCTTTCAAGCGCTTCTATCTCAAGGCTCTACGTGTGCGGCGAGCTTGATTGCTCTATTTATTTATTATCTACCTTAGTAGACCAGTGTGGTTTGTCCAGTTTTAGTACTTGCTGTAAGAGTTCGTGGAGTTACGGCATCGCTGTATAGTATTGAGCTGAAGCTGATCGGCCGCTGGTCAGTGCGAGGCTAGCGCTTGTGTTGCTGTGGGCTCAGATTAAGGTGCACGTTAAAGAACCCCAGGTGGTCGAAATTTCCAGAGCCATCCAATCCTTAATAATCACATTGTGGCTCATTAAGACCCAACGATTATTACTGATGAGGCCACTCCGTTCGCAGTGGACGGGTACTGCACCGTTGCAACGTGAATCAAACCCTAATAAAAAAATTGTAACCGGCACATCGCAGTCTTTATAACATACAACCGCATTTGTGCACGCGTAGCCACTGTGGTCTTACGGAGATTCCGCCTGTAAAAAGATAAATTCCTGGCAGCGTTCTATGAAACCGCGGGTGCAACACACGTGCTCGTCGAGGGATGCCGGCTCGGCGATAGAAATTTAACAAAATCAACGCCATCATAGGAAGAGCTTACAAGACGGCGCCGGGCCTGTTCCGAGTCCATGAGCACGACCCGCCTCTTACAACTCGGGATACACAACACGCTCGAGGAAATAGCCGAAGCGCAACGAATCGCTCAACTGAAGCGGCGCTGTCCACGACCAAAGCCGGTAGGAAGATACTGGAGGATCTGGGATGCCTGAGCGAAGAAGAGATGAAACTCCCCGCCCTGAAAAGGTCCGACGCCAGATTAGAACCGACACCATTCCGAAGAACACGTATCCCGAGTACAACAAGGGAAGAAGGGCGGCACGGGCTATCATTGCCAACGACGCGCACGGGATTGAGGTACGTGGACGCGGCTCAATACCAACAGAACGCATTCGCAGCGATTGTCATCGAGACGTCGACCAGCGCAACGAGGACGGCAGTGAGTGGAAAAAAATGCATAGCGGAACAGGTCGCCCTGGCCATCACCGACACAGCCTGCCACACGGTGTTGAGTGACAAGCGGTGCGAAACTTCGCCAAAGGCCAAATCTGTAGAGAGGCCGAGCGTATATTGCGTGCGGCCAAACTTTAAGACTTAAGTGGTCCCCGGCGGGCGACGCGTCGGAACGCAGTGACAACCACAACGAAGCTGCGCAGGCAGCGGCGCTAACCAACCGCGCCCCGGCGACAGACCTTCCAACGTGGTTCGAAGCCAAGGACCACATGACGGGATACAACGACATCAAGAAAGCCTGCCGCATGGCTCGCAGGACTTTCCCGCGGCTGAGTCGAGCGAAGGCGGTACTATACTGAGACAGCTCCAGACCGGATCACAACCGAGCCCGGCACTGATGCAGCCCATGTACCCCGAGGCATACCCGACCGACAGGTGCAAGGTCTGCGGGATGGAGATTACACGCACCCCTATCGCAAAAACCAGTGGCCCTGGCCCAGCTCCGTACCTGATTACTGGACCAGTGTTCAGTCTGGCGCTGACACTGGGACAGTGTCACGCTGCACGAGGCACGCCGGCGCTGCGCACTGGGACACCCATTATCGGCCAAAATCTAGCTTTTAAGTTGTGTTTAGAATTTGTGGTCATGGGCACGTCGTAATTATGGCTGAAACACGCACGCAGTGAAAAAAAAAGAACTGACTGAGCCGGAGTCGAACCTACTACCTTAACACATCACGTATTTTCAGACAAGCTGCCCACTACTCCACCCCTGAAACACGAGAATGCATGAGTTTACTTTTCTTCATTTTTACGTAATTCAGGTATCTAATATTTTGAATTTGTCGTTTACATACGCAGTGTTTCATCTCTTCGTGCTCGCGCCAAACTTGCAATTGCTAGCTCATTCTTTGCGGGTTGCCTTGGATCACATTTATCTGGCACGTTTTGCCGCAAAGCTTGTTAGCGTAGCTGCAGATGTGTTACGGCAATCGTAGTGACTCGCTATGCGGTTATTCATACCTATGTATAAAACAGCGTTCATCTGAACTGCTCACTGAGCACTGTAGATTTTACCCCTCGATAGTTTGGAAGTATTTTCTGTCCTCTTCGTTTACGTTCCGACAGTTGCAGCAGTTCACTCTCGCTGAAACGATCACTAGGCTTGGGGCCGTACTTCTTGTGCCAAGGTTGCTGTGAAGATTGTAGATATTCAGTTAGAAAGAGTCTAATAATCGTTACAATGTAGTTTTGATCATAACTGACTCATGAATGGTCACATTTTTACCTCCGATTACACAAATCGGAAGATAAAAACACCAAGATTGGGCATTGCAGTGGATAAATGCTGCTGGGGACGTGCGGCTTTCTACTGTACGAGCCGCAACGACTCCCTGCTAGATTAGGTTGGTCTTGATTATCAGACTGATACTACTGTCATTTTGTGTTGCGAATTCTCTGTTCTATTGATGCCGTTTATGAAATACATTGACGAAACTCAATCAAACTTCATGGAAAGCGCACCCGCGCCAAGGGGGGGCATCCATGGGTGGGCTGGAATCTTTCTTTCCGAAATTCTTGCATGCCCCCTTTTTGCCCCCACCTCCAGGAGCAAGCATGGGTAAAACACGACGCATAAGTTCTGGGCTCCCTGCCCCCCTGCACGAACAAAGTTGTCCTTTGTCACCCCCAGCAAAATCCTGGCAGTGTCTCTGACCCGTGCGATCAACATATGAATGTTTTAGCGTACTCGCATTCATTGCCTAAGGAAACTAAACCTACATATGTGTAGCACATAGATGGTAATACCATCATATTCGGTAAATTTTACGCTCCACATGTCGCGATTCAATATGAAGTCTTGCAGAAAGTGCGCCGATCCCGCCTAGTTTCTGCCAATGTGCCGCTAACGTTATCAGTGTGCGGTAGAGACTGTACAGCGTAACCAGTGCCTCCCAGCGCGCTTTAAGACACTGGAATACGCTGTACAGTGTGGCCCAGTGCCTTGCAGCGCCTGTAGTACACTGGGACACACTGTACAGCGTTTCCAGCGTCACCCAGCGCGCTGAAACGCACTGGGGGATACTGGAAACGCCGTTTTTTTTTTTCGATAGGGACATCTTGTGGGATTGCACCAAACACTCAGAGGAAGCAAGATCAAGAACAATCCCGTCGCGGCTTGAGGCGGCCGCGAAGAGCTGCGACCAGGAAGAACAGTTCTGGTCCATCCAGCAGGTCCTCGGGGCGCTTGAAAGGCGAGGACCCAGCGAGCCGGCAACGGCGAGCGGAGACCCGCGCCGAGTAACCGCCACACCGAGACGACGTAGGCCGCCGTCGGGACGCGCCCCAGTGCAGGCACAAATAAAGTTTATCCAACCCACTTGCAAGAAACGCCGCTGCAGGTCTACGGCACCTATAGTTATCTCTCGTCTCTGTCGAGCAGTTTGTTTCCATCGCTGTGCATGCCACCGTCTGCGGCACATGCCAAAGTCGCGGAAAGAAAAACAAACATTGGAAAAGAAAATAACAATACGGCCCCAGTGATGGCGCTGATGTTCGAAAAAAAAAAAAAAAGAAGGGAAGCTACAGCGCTCGTGTTGTCCTCTTTGCTTTCCGTGCCTCCACTTTCGTCTGTTTCTTCTAGCACATTCGTGCTCGCGCTGCAGCCCTCATTACAATGAAGCTACAGCACCGTGCTACATTTAGGGCAAACTAATTCGTAGGCGAACCTCACTTGGCTGCTGACCCAAACATTGCAGAATCGAATCACGGCCGCATTTTTGATGGAGGCGAAAATGCTTCAGGTCGTGTGATTGGTGCACGTTAAAGAACCTCAGGTGGTTGAAATTTCCGAAGCCCTTCATTACGGCGTCTGGCTCTCATAATCATATGGTTATGTTGGGACCTTAAACCCCAGCAACAACAACGAGACAGAAGTGGCTCCGTTCGTGCGTGCGATTGCGCCAATAAAAATTTCGGACGGCGTTGTCGCTCAGTGGCGTCTCTTCGCCGGCGCTTAATGCTGCAGAGCTGTTGTCGTCGGTATACAATCGTAGCAGCGGAAGGCCCATTTCACCCTGACAGCGCAAAACGAGAAATCCAGCGTGACCGAGACTGGCACGTGATGGTGGCACGTCGGCTATCCCGCTAAACTCGTGATCAGATATCGCGGTGGGCGTTCGAGATGGGCGCGCCCGTTATCGGCATAGACCTTGGATGACGTCGCGAGCTGACTCCTCGGCACGCAATTTCGTTGTTGTTCGTGCGGCGAAGACGCGCAAGTTCCTCCACGAATACCTCGCTTATACGTCCTGCGCACGGGCCGCATTCCCACCTGCACAGTATTTTTGGGAAACATCTCTCCCGCACAACAATCGCCAGAGCCCGCGTTTCCCATATGGAGCTCCCTTTACGCCGAATCGTTTCTTCACTCATCTGGAGCCACTTTGCTCTCGAGATTGCCCTTCGTGATCTGGCGGTGATAACGCGAGCTAGCCGTGATTTTTGTGTCGCAGACTGCATGCGAGCCGCCATAGCGCGAGAACGTTTTTTTGACTCAACCCGGCCTCTTTCGTAAGGCATGATGTTCCTAATGATAATATCGGGGAGCTGTTGCATCCCAAAAGTGCGATATTATTACCTCAAAAATTCCCAGTAAAGGACAATTCCACTATAGGCTGGGGAGGTGGGGGCTCGCTCGGCATTGCACGGACAGTGAGTGGAGGGCCTGGCATGGCCGGGATCGGTGCCTTCGGATCAGCAGCCGGCATGCTGTTTTTGCAGGCGATTACTAGTTGTGAAATGTCGTTCGATCAACCAAGAACTGCGTTCAGCCTTTGACCGCGAAATGCTCTTTTTTCAGATTGCAGAGAGTCGATACAAGCGGCGACGCGGAACGAGTGACGACGACGTCGATTGCCGCCGGCGATTGCAAGCTTCCCGGCATGCGATAACATGCACTGCTGCTGCTGCCCAGGCCACGGAAGGTCTCAAGTTCCACTTATCGCCGATAGAGAGCGAAAATACGGACAGCTAAAGATGTACCTACAATGATGTACCTACAAGGATTAGAGGCAAAATTAGAGGGAAGTGGACTGGGCTTCAACCTCTCTTTAGCCAAACAAGGAAAACTTATTGATCAGGCACTACCAGCATTAATGTACGCAGATGATATAGTGCTAATGGCCAACAACAAGGAAGATTTGCAGAGATTGATGGACATCTGTGGTAATGAGGGAGATAGGTTAGATTTTAGATTCAGTAAGGAAAAATCAGCAGTCATGATTTTCAATGACAATGAAAGTAGTGAGCTTAGAATACAGGAGGTCACGCTAGAGATAACAGATAAATACAAATATCTCGGCGTATGGATAAGCAATGGGACCGAGTATCTGAGGGAACACGAAATATACGTGACGACTAAAGGTAACAGGAATGCAGCAGTCATGAAAAATAGGGCACTGTGGAATTACAATAGGTATGATGTTGTGAGAGGAATATGGAAAGTGGTCATGGTTCCTGGGCTGACGTTCAGCAATGCGGTCTTGTGCATGAGATCAGAAGTTCAAGCAAGATTAGAAATTAAGCAACGTGGAATAGGTAGGCTTGCTTTAGGAGCTCACGGGAATACACCAAATCAGGGAGTACAAGGTGATATGGGATGGACATCATTTGAGGGCAGGGAAGCTAGCAGCAAGATAAAATTTGAGAAGCGATTGAGAGAAATGGGGGAAGAGCGTTGGGCTAGGAAGGTTTTCAGCTACTTGTACATGAAGAATGTCGATACAAAATGGAGGAAGCAAACCAGGAAGTTGACTGGTAAATACTTAGAAAACAGCAGGTGGCCAAACCAAAAAGAACTATCGGTTAAGAAAAAAGTGAAGGAAACGGAGACTGACATGTGGAGAATGGGCATGATTAAGAAGTCCGCACTAGAGATCTATCGAACTTTTAAGCAGGAAATTGCCAAGGAAAGGATCTATGATAATACTCGGGGTAGTTCTCTACTGTTTGAGGCCAGGACGGGAGTACTGCGAACCAAGACATATCGGGCCAAATACGAAGGGGTCGACACAGTATGCAGTGCGTGTGGAGAGGAAGAAGAAACTGCCGAACACTTGATAATGTTCTGTAAAGGGCTTCACCCTATAGTTCAGGATGATGGCGCAGAGTTTTTCAAAGCACTGGGATTTAGGGACAGCGAGGGCAAAATAGATTTTAAGCGGGTAGACTTAACTAGAAGGAGGTTATCTGATTGGTGGCTAAAGTCAAGGCACGAGTGAAAATTAAACCCTTCACTGCGAAGTAGGAATCCTCAACTTCATTATATAAAGGAAAAAAAAAGATAAATGTGATGGTTAGTTCACTAAGTATTACGGCTAGGGGGCGTTAGCCGCCGCCCGATCTAAAGGGTACAGCCACATCCATCCATCCATCCATCCATCCATCCATCCAAAGAATAACCACAGTGACTCCGTTCAAATCTGCCCTCAGGGACGCCAAAAACTCCGCTAGGGGCACCATTGTAAGCTCAAAATTTAAAACGAAGGTAGCCACGATTTTTGAAACAAAAGTGCTCTTTTCTATACAATTGCATGGTAACATTTGAATTCCGCGTTGTGCGTAGTACTTCCGAGCACTGAATTTGTTTAGCGGTCGCAGTGCCGTGTCAGTTCTACTATGAATTCTCTTATCGGTGACGGTGACGAAGCGGAAAACATGCGCTGCTGCGGTTCGACGAGGGCATCTGCGTGCATATGCGCAGTTTTCATCCGATAGTTGGCGTGGTTCCCGCCGCGTTCCGGTTTCTTTCTAGCACGTTTTTTTTTTTATTCGCTTCGGTAAGTCACTGCAGTTGCTATAGGTATATTTGCAGTACTGCTGTATGGTGCCGCAGGAACTGTCATTCCGGTGAGGGCATCGATTTCTGCAAATTCAACGGCGATGACAAGTAGAATATTTTTGCCAAAACGCGAATATTTGTTATTTTTGTCGGTTATTTAACTCTCCTTGTTACCACTGTAAGCGTTGTGTATTTGTGCGCTACGTTCGTTTGCGCTGATCCTGCACGTGTTATAAATTATTGCGCTTCTCTTGACATTTGCTCCACCGTGATTTCCTTTCGAAAAATCCAACCTGATTGAGTCCTCAGCTTGACCACACTATATCGTATTGCAATAAAAAGTGCGGGTGTTAAGCCGTGCTTGGCGAAAGCAGGAGCTGTAAATCGAAATGGTTGCTCAAGAGCCTCGTGCTGATTTTAAATGCGAAGCATTTCTTAGCGAACTTCGGCGACTTTGAGCGTATCTATCTATCTATCTATCTATCTATCTATCTATCTATCTATCTATCTATCTATCTATCTATCTATCTATCTATCTATCTATCTATCTATCTATCTATCTATCTATCTATCTATCTATTTATCTATCTATCTATCTATCTATCTATCTATCTATCTATCTATCTATCTATCTATCTATCTAGCCGCCTACGACTTTTAGCTCTCCTGACCGCTTCGATAGGGGTATCGATACCAAACCTGGTATGACATAACATGAGTGTATGGAGAACATGCTTGACTAGTCATAACATGAAAATTATGACACGTATGTCATGAATGTCATGATTTACATTTCATGGTTCTACAGCTCTTGCGGTGGTTTCGTGCACATTAAATGTTGCAAAAGTAGCATGGTATGACATGATTGCATGGCGAACACAAGCGACAGACCCTAACATAAAAATTATGACATGCGTGTCATGTAGCAACATGACTACATGCCTCGTTCATGATGCGCTCAAGGTCGTTTCGCTAGCGTCACATATACCAAATTCGGTATTACAGTACGTGAATGAATGACGAAGTTATGCAGTTTGCGCAATCATAATACTCATGAGATGCGTGTCATGTGCCAGCATGAATACATGCCACGCTCATGATGCGCTGGCGGCTGTTTTGCTAGCTTCCCTTATACCGAATTTGGTATTACGGGACGTGAATGGATGATGAAGGTACGATACTGGTGCAAACATGATAAACATGAGATGCGTGTCATGTAACAACATGCCAACATGCGATGCTCATGATGCGCTCGTGGCCGTTTCGCTAACCTCACATATGCCAAATTTTGTATTATTTGACGCCAATGGATAGAGAAGGTATGTGCACCATAGAGACTGGTGCAAACATGATTATCATGAAATGCATGTCATGTGAAACATGACTACGTGCCACAATCAAGGTGCCAATACATTTCGACGTGACGCGATGCGCGTGCTCGCCGGCGTTGCCACGCCAGGCACCGGTCCTGCCATTTACTCGCAGGCGCGTGCCGCGCTGTGTTGCTTTGACGCATGCACGTATCAGTGCGTTCAGCATCCCTCCGTTACGAAAAGAGGGAGACACAGTGTTGTCTGGGTAACACATCGGCGCAAATTTCGCGCCGTTTGCTGTAGGGCCGCGCCGACGGACGCTGGTCGCGCCTGGCGTCAGTCAGACTATAGAGTTCTCGCGTTTTGCTAACGTAGCGTCGCTCTGCCCAGCGTGCGCGCGCGTTAACGCTACATTGGAGTATATTGGGCCCTTCATGATGCGCTCACGACCGTTTTGCTAGCTCCAGATGTACCAAATATTGTGTTACGTGACGTCAATGACTGACGAAGTATATGACTGGTGCAAACATGATAATCCTGACACACGTGTCACGCAAGAACATCACAGCATACCACGCTCATAGCGTGCTCGCGGCGGTTTTGCTAGCCCCACGTATACGAAATTTGGTATCACGTGACGTGAATAGATGACGAAGGTGAATGAAACGTCCAAACACGATAATCATGACACGTAAGTCATATAAGGCATCGTTTACCTCCACCTCGTGACATTTGGCTGATTTTAAAGTGACATATCAACCTTTCTCATTCGCGCTTCCCATATCATCGATTCCCACTGTACGTGGGATTTGCAAATTTTTTTACGACTGCTTTGTAATGATAGTTTCTATTAACGATACTGCCTCTGAAAACGAAGACGTTGAGTTTGCGAACTCGCGATAATGCTTTTAACACGATAGATTTTTGTTTTTTGCATTGATGTATGATTGCTGGTTTGCTGTCAATAAATATTGCTCCCTGTATACTCACTCGTGAATTGTTTTACTGGTGCCAGCTGCCAATAAATGCCTTTCGCTACCATGTGACCTTTGTGCGCACAGGCACTGTGTTCTGAAGGGTGCTTTGGTGTGCTGCTGGGCGTGTCGATGCGCTTAAATCAAGCAGGCGAAAGATAGCGAGACACCCGTAGCCCTGCACGAGTCCCGTTCTCTTTCGTCCACTTCTGTTTAAAAAGGATAGCCATAGAATAAAGAAGAAGCCGAGGCAACCGCGTAGGCGCATACGCACCCGGTACGGAATAAAAAAGGAGGCCATTTTTTTCCTAACTAGAAAAAAACAATTTTGTTTTCTGTTAAGTCAGCCCCATCTCTTGGTTGCCCTCGGCAGTTCCATGCGCCACCGCTGCCCAGTTTCCCATCTGTAAATCGGTTCTATGAGCTATCCAATGCCACCTAAATATATAATTCAAGTGCACGGCCTCTGTAGACGTGCGCATGCGTGCTCCCACTAGCGGGATTGCTAGACACCAGAGGGCGCGACGGAGCTTTTTGGCCGCCTCAGCATTGTTGGTACCGACCGCCAGGGATACCAAGAAAATGAAACTGGCTTAACACATTGAGCCGCTCAAGTGTCAATGCCCTTTTTGGCGCGCTGCCAAAGAGGGCTCCTTGGGCGCTTACATAATCAGCCGTCAACCCCCTGCTCACAATTAAAAAAAGAAAATAATATGCTCGGGCAAGTGCGGTTTTGCTGCGTCTACTCGCTAGGCTACGCATTGGAAGACTCGGTTTGGCTGTGTGTTCTAGCGCTACCATCAGATCTCGTAAACTACGTGGCCTGATGCCTATAGCTGACCAAGTTTGTCATTGAGTGGTGGTGTATTTATTGGCGACTGCATGAAGATGAACGTGTTTTACTGCGCCTGTCAAGTGCTGCAAGTGGATGTCAAGTGCTTCGTTCATTAAAGGTGTGCGTGGTGTACACCTGCAAGCTCTGGCAATGAGACAGTGCTGCGGGCCGAGCTGTCATCGATATTCACAATGTGCCGAAGGTTCCAGTGTTTTCATTAGCGTTCTCTTCGTGATTCGAAGGTATGTTGTGGCCTATGCTACTTGACTTTAGAGTTGATTTAAAGGCACCACCTTTAGCACGTCAAGTTCTTTCTGTAAAATAGTGTCATGTACGCTTCTGAACTGTTAGCGGAAGCCTTGAACACTTTCAGCTGAGCGGCGCTGGCGCTCACCCTTGCGATAGCGTATCCTTCCGAGACTGCATAGATTTTGCTTTTTTCACGAGCGCATTTGGTCTGCTTGGCTGAAAATAACGGCGAACGAAATGAAGTAGGCGCAGCTTCACGGCTCAACCAGCCACGTTTCAGGTTCCGCAGCTCGCGCCGCAAACACATCGAAATGAATTGCCGCGTGGCAATGTATTCTCAGAACAGGCGTTATTCCTTCAGGGCCGGTTGACATTTTGCTATTTGTGCATAGCACATCGTGCTTATTGTAATACCTGCGGTCTCTTTGTTTGGATGACGGATGGAGGGCGTGGTGTCGTACATCTGTTAGACCTAGTAATTCGTAATGCTGCTCCCATAATTTCTTGACGATATTATAATTACGCACCAGTCTCTTGAGTACCTTCACCAAATTTATTGTTGTTGAAATATATACTGCTGCTCTTTAACTGAATTTAGATACCTGTGCGTACCTCGAAAATTTTTCTGTTTTGTAGCTTCTCAATAAGGCGCGTGTGGTGCAGAAAGCCTGTGATAAATCGCTCTGTTATTTTCTTTATGTTTGTAAGCTTCATTACAAGCTGAAATACTTGAGAACGGCTATTAAGTATACACCGTTCCACGAACATCCATAGCAGAACAAATGCACTCTCAGATGAAAAAAAAACTGTAGAAGCTTAACAAATATTACACATACTTCGTGTGCATCTTCTGGACTGTGTGTGTGTAAATCAAAATAATCAATAGATTTACCTTACTTATTTAGCCTTTTTATTGGGCCACCAAACTTTACTCTTATAAATCGGTCGCGTATGCGATAGCGCACAATATTTTCTTACGTCCGGATAAAAAATAATAAATGCTTACAAATAAATCATCAAATTATTTTAGCTCAATGCAATATAGTTGAACTAGCGCCAATGCAGGCACAAATGGTTCAATGAAGCTGTTACTCACCGCGAACGTTTTATTTTTTTCACGATGGCGGCAGTGCATTCACAGCAACCTGTGCGCGTTCGCTCACGTGACGTCACGACGGCATTGAGCAGGCCTGATAGGAGGCATTGGTCAATCTCATCGCGATGCTGTCTCCACCGGCAATTCGAGGCACCACGCCATCATTTATTTGGCATGTAGATTGCGAGATGTGCCACGCCGCATGGGAATTGGAGTCGCTTCCACCTGTTCTCGATTTGTCGTTTTTAAGTATTAGAGGAAGTTTGTTTTTCACGCACATCATTCCATGGCCGTTGCTGTCCTTCTTAAAGGGGTACACGATGAATCAGTCCAGGCTGATAACAGTCTTTAAAAAGCTGTGTGGTCGTTACCGCTAGAGGCGCCGAAATCTCGACATGTTTGCGTCATGGATTTCGAAGTGTCTTCTAAATGTTTAGTCACAACCGAATGTCTTCAAACTTGACATGCTGCAAGAAGTGCACACACCCTGGCTTGGGGGAAGTGGAAACCCGTTCTATATCGCAGTTGTTGCGAACGTTTTCACTGGCGCTCGGCAATCAGCCGCCGGAAGTGGCGCGCGCATGTTTTCACTGAGCAAGCGGGATGTTTCATCGCTTTGAGCTGCAATTGCATTTTTTTTACTCTGCAGTGTGGCGTTTCGTTTTCGAGACATTTGCGAGCATCGGTTGATTACATCGTTCTGAACCTCGCGATAGAAGCGCTATTGGGTGAATAGGACATGCTTCATATTCGCCGCCACGACTACGATTGTCAAATTAGGTGGGATGGAGTTGGTCGGCGCAGAACCACCTCGCATCTGATGCTTCACTGCCAGAACCCCCACGTTAAAAAAAAAATCACCTAGATCACAAGCTCATTTTCAACCAGAGACGAAAGATGGAAAAATATGTTACCATCGCTTCCGCTTCATCCTTAATTTTGCTTCAGCAAATGACTCTAAGAGGCGTCGAGTGGATCAGACGCTCAAAGTTTTGCGTTAAACTTCGTGGCTTCTTCAGGGCAATCGCGTCTGGAAGCATGCCGTTCTGACACCAAGGTATTAGGACAACGATGCCGATTTATTCTATTCTGAAATGACCAACACTCTACCCGGCCGCCAGGCTGTAGGACTATAGTGGCGGACCGGGGAGCGGTGCATCGAACGCCAGCAAATGTCCCGGACGTGTCGATGCACCGAACTGACGACAACCAAGAAACGACATGTATTTAGCGTCATTTCACGGCGTGTCACTCCAGAAATTGCAACACAGTCGCCTTCCCTCCGCGTGCTTCGCATAATGTCGATTGCCAGGTACGTGGGATCTGTCGAATTTTATGTTACGCGGTAACGTGAACGGAATCAAGCGCGTGCTATTGAAGATCCCAGACAAATCAGTGATTTTCAACAAGTTGGATCACTAGGCCTTGCAAAAAGAGCAACTAACGACTTAGTGTCTCTGGCGTACGGCAGCTTGAGAGACAGCGAGAGGAACGCCGGTGGCCCTTACGGGACGCCTGGGCTGGCGTATGGGAGACGCGACGGGTGCCATGAAAAACCACCAACGCTCACGTGCGACGCTTCTTTCCTAGAATGATATGACAATTATACCAGGGCTCATGATGCGAGACACATATCAAGTGGCACAAGCGATTGAACGCGGAAATGCGCAGAGGTGACAGAATCCTGCTGCGTCTCCGTAATGGATCACTGAAAGTACTGCGCATGAGCAGGTCGCCGAACAAATCTTGAGAATCAAGGCGCTCGACCAGAAAAACACCAAACATCTCGTGAATACCTGCGTTTCTTCATACGAGTTGTGCATGGACTGAAAGAAAAAAATTTGGGAAGAACTTCTATAGAGTACGCATACAAGGTATCAAAATCACCCAAGCACTCATGGGAAAATCTGAGACGGAAATGAGAACCTTCGATGGACCCATTGTGCCGCGTTTTTTGTATTACTATGGTGGTGAGATATCATGTCTACCATACGAACCCACAAGACAGTGTACTGTAAACTGTGCAAATTCAAAGGCCTCAAAACCGACGTCTGTCCAACACTCACGGTGAATGTGTGTGGTGACTGTAAACTTAAAAACCCTCCGAAAGACCACGAGTACGTTCCTGAGTGTGCACTGTGTGGCGGCCTCATCAAACGGCGGAAAAGGAATCCACTGAGAGGCTTAAGAGGGTCGCACAACGGCGAAAAGAACAGCTATTGTGGGCAGCGATCCCCAGCAATACTTAAGCACCGATGGTTCAGAACTGAAACGCAGGACATGCATCTAACGGAGGGGTCTGACGTGGGATCCAAAAGGACTTTTTGGGCTAGTTGTTGCATACTTGGTGCAGAAGACTGAGGCGCAAAAAATATGTCGTGAAGCAGGAAGAGCAGAAGAGAAGAAAGAACAGCGCCAACTACCAACTGTGTAATGACCGTCTAGGAAGCGCTCAGGAAAAAAAAAAAACTCCCAAGCATTTCCCCGAGGGTGAACATGGTTAAGTGCGAATGCACGGGGTGATGCTATGAGGGGGAGTAAAGTTAAAATCCGTTGGCGACGCTGATATCGGTGTCAGTAACGCGCCTTATATCCAGATGGTAGCGTTGCCTCCGGGACATCCATCGCACGACCCGCTCTCGACGGGAGACTGAGAGAGAAGGCGGGCGCGCGAGAGAGAGGGGTGCGCGCGCAGCTGCAGCGAGCGAGGAGAGCGGAGGAGCGAGCGAAGGGGGAGGGGGTATAAGGCGCGTTACTGACACCGATATCAGCGTCGCGTCCGTGGCTTATTCGGTAGAGCGTCGCGCTGCAGCCCGCCAAGTCCTCTTTCCTTTAAAGATAGAGAGAAGACTGCGGACGCCGCCGACGGCGGTGGATGGTTTGGGGTCGCTTATAAAGTGTATTCATACTTAAAAAAGACAAAACCGCGCATGCGTGCACGGCCAACAAACATCGCACAGCGTCATGATCAAGGCACTAAGTTATCCAAAAAATGCATTTCTGTTGAGTACAACACAATAGATGTATCACTGATACAATCGGGCCCTTTCTTTTTGATAAAATAGGCTTCCAAGAGCTCTCTAGCTGTTTGTTTTTTGCTCCTACCAAGAATCTCCGTTTTCTCAAACAATGACACACATCCGCAGGCTTTACAGTGCGCTGGAAGATGCGCATGATCACTTTTGCCTAAACTCTTGGCATGCTCCCTCAGTCTGTCATTAATGCAACGCCCCGTTTGACCGATATAGAACTTGCCACAGCCTAGGGGAGTCCCATATACCACGCCTTGTGCGCAGCGCCTAGAAAGTCTTGTGTGCTGCTTCTGGCAGCCCCTTTGCTCATCGCATGTGATACGCGGGCATAATTGAGCAAGTTTGCTGGCAGCTGAAAAGACGAACGGAACGCCGTAACGGGAAGCCACCTTCTTGAGGCTGACACGCTGTATATACGTGACCACCTCAGGCTTAACCCGCTCTCTCTCCTTCGGGCGCGCACTGGCTACTCTGCCTTTCACCCTCTGCAGCAGGCGTTCCACTACTGAACTAACTACGGACTGAGGGTAGCCGGCCTTGGAAAGTCTTTGAAGTTGACGCATAAAGCTAGCTTGCATAACATGCGCACACGACCTTCGTAGTGCCAACTCTAAACTCAGTAGAGCGATTCCGCGTTTCACAGTCTTATACCCGTGACACACGGGCAAAAGTAAAGTACTTTGAAGTAAACCCCTTTTGTCGCCTAAGGGGACCATTTGCAGAAAGGAGTGGCGCTGATGACACACGGCACCCGACTACTGCTTTAGGCGGTGCCTCAGAAGAACGCTGCAGAAAAAATGGCGCTATTTGTGGAAGCAGCAAGATTGGAAGTATTAAAAAGCATCTGCGCATGTACATCGCATTCAGCGACGCCGGAGCATAAAACCGTTTTTTTTATTGTCTGGTGGCTTATAATGAGCATACCTGTAATTTTCTTTCGCTTTTTTGCGTTTTTAGCAGCAACTCAAGTTCGTCTGGCAACTATGAGCAGTCGGTGTTTTGTTGTTTTTGTTTTTTGTAGTGCTTTTTACATGGCTGCGTCCAGTTGGGTCAGTGACGGCGTGCTGCGTTTCATCGTGGTCCTGCGATGTCTCAGCGCAGAGACAGAGATAAAGCAACAGTTGAGGTGGGCCTGACTAGTACACTCTAGCCTGACTCTTGTCGCCCTCGGCTCCATCGAAGATGAGCTAAACGCTGCGAAGGCAAGAGTGATGAGCCTCAAACAAAGACTCGTCATGAACAGCTTCATTTTGACTGCTTCCGCACTGTCACTCCGAGCCATCAACCGCGAAAGTTGGGCCTATGTGCGCAACGAACGCTGGTTCGAAGACACATTGCCGTTATTAGGCGACGGCCACTTTAAGCAGTGTTTTCGAGTGAGCCCGACACAGCAACTGCCGCTGCCAACCCTAACATGATCGCGCTAGTGACGTAATGCAGGCGTTTGAGAGTATGGGCAGACTATAGGCCTTCACTTTTGAACAAATCGCACTGCTGCTGAAAATAAAAACATTTTCTCAGCGCAAAAAAATACTGACAGGGCACCGCAGTGTTGCGACACGTTTTCTTCTATTGATAAATTATGCACACTGTATGCGAGAGTACTCCCTTCCTGCCAGAAAAGTAGATGCGGGATCTGCTTTTGCGAAAAGGATCTTTGCCGGAAAGGTGTTACTCCTTCGTCGTGTGTCACTGTGCCCGAACGCCTTTCCAAAAGATGTCCCCTTGTCTAAAGGACTTCAGGGTGCCCGTGTGTCAGGGGCGTTAGAATGCGCTGACTCGTAAAGTAACAACTTCTTCTTACTTCGAGGGAGGTACGCACAGCATACGAGGGAGGTACGCACAGCATATGTCCAAAAATAGAAGGGAGCTATCTTCCGGAAGTTCATTAGTGAACGTGAGCCCCTTAGCATTTGCTCTAAAAATATCTAAAACCTGCTCAACTATCACAGGGAAAGGAAAAAAAGGGCATCAATTGTCAATAACAACTAAAAATCATCTACATATCGAAATATTTTAAGAACATTTGGATGAGATGAAGTAAAAACACTTTGTAGTGCGTGGTCAAAGGATGATACAAAAAAAAAACGTCACATAAAATCGGTGCTACCCGTGACCCAATGCAAATGCCCTTCCTCTGTAAAAACATGCCATGTTCAAAAGAAACGAAAGTGTGGTTGAGATATGCTTCTAAGAGGGTAACAAAATTAGCAGACGACATCTCCATTTTAGATACAAAGGTGGCTTCGCCACTGTCTTTTATACATGCTTAACTGCCAGAAGTAGCTCCGGATGCGAAACCGAGTAAAAAAGGTCACTTACATCTACAGAAAAAAAGTTGCCTATTTCATGGTTTCCGCGGAAAAAACGAAATACTTCATCAGAATTTTTTGCAAGAAAGGGTCATGCACTTCAAGAAGTTTTAGAGCTTTGAGCAAAAAAACTGCTAACCTGATATTGCCAAGTTCCACGCTCACTAATGATGGTGCGGAAAGGTACGTCGGCTTTATGCGTCTTAGCAGTGAAGAAAGCAGTAAGGGAATCCTTTTTGCTCTTGCTTATCTGTTTAGCCAAAGATTCACACCCAATTTATTCACACACAAAGACAACATTTTTCTTGACTTTAGATAGCCTCACTTCTACAGGCTTAAAGTTATTGTTGATAGCTTCTCTTGATTTTTCATTATAGCGACAAGTGTGTGTGTTGCAACGTGTAGTGACATATTTTAGAGACAATGAACTCTGTCTAATGCTTTCAGATAAGGAAGGTGGGCTTGTTGCTTTATCCAGGAACTCCTATAATGTCTAATGTGGAGCTGTGGTGGAAATCTGCGCCTCGACTTTTGGTAGAATTGGATAATGTCGCAGAACCTAAACATTCTGTCCCTCTCGCACCACTCCTCTCCTCCCAGTACCTCATGTGAAGCTCCATCGCGAGTGCGGTAAGGGAGACCTCTCGCTACGCGGTGAGCCTCCTCGTTGAGGTTGGGAATGAGGGACCCACATGGGCGGTGGGCTGGGAACCATATAATATATCTTTCTTTGAATTCCTCGGACGATATGAGATTCGCCTTGCGGAAGAGTATGCTGGCTGCCTCGGGAGATATTCTTCCTCGTGCATAGTTACGGATTGCCGACTGCGAGTCGCTGATGACATACCTACACTTTGGGGAAATTATGGCCTGTGCAATAGCCACATCTACCACGATTTCTGAATTATCCGAGCGTATGGAGCACGCGTTTATGCATTTGTGGTCGGTGCTTATTACTGCCGCAACGTAGGATTTGTGACTAGGGTACTCCGCTGCGTCTACGAACAACGCCTCCTTGTCTTTGCCGTAGGCCTTAAGTAGAGTTCCAGCGCGACTTTCTTTTCTACCCTGATTAAGTTCGGGGTGCATGTTTTTGGGCAGATTGGGGACCTGGATCTTTTGCCTGATCACCTTTAGAACCGACATTTTACTTCCTTGTTGCCTATGGTAATTTATCCCCAACCTGTCAAGGATACACCGTCCTGTGCGCGTGCTGGCTAGTCTCTCCAACTGGGCAATCTGTTGCGCTTCTATCAGCTCCTCTAAAGTGTTATGTAAGCCCAGTTGAAACAGTTTTTCGTTGCTGGTGCTATCGTGAAGGCCTAAAGCTTGTTTGTACGCCTTTCGTATGAGTGCGTTCATTTTGAGTTTTTCGGCTGTATACCAGTTTAGGTATACATTTTTCGGATGCATGGACAACGCTTCACGGGAACACCTTTGGAGCCACGCGCGTTCAGGGTACGTCTCAGAGCAGAATTGACAGAGTCTATATCCCTAACGAGCTCGTTGAAAATTTAGAGACATGCGATGTCATTTCTTTAGCGCCTGGGCAACGCAAGCTCAGCGACCACAAGCCAGTGCTGTTCACCTTGAAGGCCCAGCTGGAAAGGCATTGCTCCAAGTTGTGGCTAATGGATTCATCAATTTTAAATGATGAAGTTTCGGTATCCGAAATGTGCATGAATATCTATGCGTCTTTGGAAGACACGCCGACAGCATGGGATCTCTTGAAGGCCAGATGGCGTGTGATTGCGCAAGAGGCCGGGAAAATGCGCCATGCACGTCTAACATCACAAATGAATGAAACATTGAGGCGTATTCAAATCGTTGAGCGCACAGGTAATCTGACCGGCGCAATTCAAGAGTACATTGGGGCCAAAAAGGCTAAATACGACCTCTTGTTGAGGGCAAGGTCCGGGGCTTTTAAACGCGCAGAGGAACTGCACCTGCCTACGGATGAACTAGGTAACTTGGCATACGCACAGCGAGTAGGGGTAAGAAAACACCAGCCCAGTATTATCAGTGCAGCACGGACAGAGTGGGGGAGCATCGTCACAGATATCAAATCAATCGAGGATGTCTTTAGGGCGCATTTTGAAAGTCTCTGCTCTGCCGATCATCGCTCCGAAGACAGCAGCCAGCATCAAAGAATCGTAGACTTTAGTGAAGGCTTGCCCACGCTGTGTCCTGAGGCGTTTGATATGCTCTGCGCTGAGGCGACGAAAGGGGAAGTTTGGCAAGACCTGAGGAAAATGAACACTATCGCAGCTCCAGGTCGAGACGGAATGCTGATGATGTTTTATATAACTTTCTTCAACGTCCTAGGCGGCGCACTTACTGACATGGTCAACGGGTTTATTGTTGATGGGCAAAAGCCCAGGTAATTAAGTGAGGGCCGTGTAGTCCTGCTGCCAAAGGAGAGCATGGATCTTAACGATCCACGGTCGTGGAGACCGATTACCCTCCTTAACACGGACTACAACCTTGTAGCTACGATCTTTGGCTTGAGGCTAAAACCTTTTCTGACCGATATAGTGTCACCCACGCAAACGTGTGCTGTGCCGGGTAGGTCAATTTTTCAAACACTTACTCTGATAAGAGATTTGATCTGCTATGTCAACGCCAAAAACGTTACCGGTGCTTTCGTGTCGTTTGATCAAGCTAAGGCCTTCGACAGGGTCAAACATGACTACCTATACTGCGTACTTAGGATGTTTGGTTTGCCTTAGCAGTACGTCCGCTGTATAAAGCTTCTATACACCAACATGACCAGCCGACTCCTCATCAACGGCGTGGAGACAACAAGCTTTCCAGTAACGAGAGGTGTTCGCCAGGGATGCTGAATCGCACGGTGCTCTTTGTTCTTCCCATAGATCCTCTCCTTAGGAAAGTGGCAAAGTGCCCTAATATTCGGGGATTTCCAATGACAGGTCTGGGGTCAGTTAGCATCACCGCTTATGCGGATGACATCTCTGTGTTCGTGCGAAACCAAGCCAGTTACCGCGCTTTCTTGGAGCTGTTCGAAGAGTATGCCAGTTTATCGGGTGCTTTCCTGAATGCGGAGAAAAGCAAAGCCCTTCGTTTCGGTGGCTTCCACGGCTCTTTGCCGGGTGCTATTCAATACGTGGATGCCGTAAAAGTTCTCGCGGTATACTTTCAAGTCGCGGAGGTGGCCAAAAGAAATTGGGAGGACGCCGTACATAGAGCCACGCAAGTCTTCGTGTATGCCACTGACTTCAATTTTTCACTTGACGCCAAAGTGACGTTGGTGAAAACCAAAGCATGCACATATGCTTTTTATATCGGGCACATTGCACTCATACCCAAACTTTTTGCGAGCCGCCTTGCGTCATTGGTTGGAGCCTTCCTATGAGACGGGAAGACGCGTAAAGTTCAACAAAAGTTTCTGAAGCTCCCAAAAAGTTGTGGAGGACTCAGTCGGCCAGATGTTGCGACATTCACAAAGGCACTTGCAGCTAAAACAGTTCACAAATTGTTTCAGGACAATGACTATCCTGGTCGTAGCTTATTGCTATATTGGACCGGAACTCTTGGAGCCGCATTCACGTAGGAAAGGTACCGGGGACCTCAAGCAGAACACCCACATGCCTTTTATAAAGCAGCAGAGGGCCTCAAGCGTTCTGTTTACGGCGACGCCGCCGAAGAATACTTTTCAAAGCTCGCACCCGCACGCATTAGCGATGTTAATCAGTCGCTCGATTACTGACGAGGAAAAACAAAGATGGAGGCCCAGCAAGTGGAAGAAATGGCGGAACAACCACGTACTGGGAATAGAGAACTTAATTGGCTGCGGCGATGGGACGCGTTGCCCCCTCGTGAGAGACTGTCCAGTGGGGCGTCGTTCCCAATGACCACTGCCCCAGCTGCGAGAAAAGAGAAACGATCCACCACACGATGTTTGAATGCGTAGCGGCCAAAGGCGTGTGGCACGTCGTGCGTCGTCGATTCGGAGTGTCAATCCCTTCGGGCCAACAGCGCAGAAGGGGCTTATTTGAACTACTCGTACTGTACGTCACAATGTTCGTCTTGTGGCGTCGCCGCTGTATGGCCGAAGAACGGCGACGACCCTAACGAGCTGCATAACCAGCATTACAGAAGATTATAATGACCATGGTTCGGTACCTTACCGAACAGATTGAAACTCAGGGTGAAGAAGCCTTTATCAGAAGGTGGCATACACGTTTTTTTTTTTTGAGTTCGTAATGCGAATATTGAATTTCCTTTTCTGCAGTTCTAACTCAGAAAAATGGGGGAAAGATTGCTTCTTGTCGCACGCAATATGTGAATCTGTTCCAACTTTGTGCTTTTTGCGTTTCTTTTTGTCTTAGTTTTTTTAGTGATTTGTGATCTGTGAGAATATTTAAGTGCTGTGTGTTACATCCTGTCTATGTTATCTTGTTTGTACGCGCCACTAAAGTGATTTTGTTACACAAGACAGTTGTACTCACCTGAAATGTTGTTACCAGTTTGCAATAAACTTCCCTGTCTTAATCGCTGAACGGTGATACTTCATCGTGTCCCTAGTAAGATGGCCGCCGCAGCCGCCATCTTGCCATAGGCATGACTTCACTCCTGGGCAAATCATTTTCACTCCAACAATTTCTTTTTAAATCATCCTTGGTGGCATCACGCTAGCCATGGCAAAATGGTGGTCGCTGGCGGTGGGCGGAGTTTGCAGCCGATGAGATCTACGGCTTCATTTGCGCTAAAATTATGTCTTACGGTCCAGTTTTCACACGTGTACGAGCATATTGGAACCTATGCCTTCGTTTTTCGCTGAAAACCGTCAATTCTTGGGTGACCATGTCATGACCCTTTTAATTATGGCAGTAAGGTAGAAATTAACACAAAAAACTTTTTAACCAGTGGCGATAGTCGGTCGAGTCAAACGGGCGATTTTAAGCCCTTCCTACGAGTAGTCCATAGTCACTTTGAAATTTACGAAATGCGGCCACGATATAGTAATCCCTGCAGAGCGATGCAATGAGCCTAATTTTGCTGAAGAAACCGAAACCAACGCACCAAACAGCGCATCTACCATTCACTTCGACAACGCCCTCAATGACGACACTGTTTCTCTCGCATTGGGGGAGAAGGATAAGCGAGAGTCGATGAGTGGCCTCGAAAGAAGCGTCTTTCACCTCAAGTAGTTCTACTACTTTTAATAGAACAAGCAATAATGGACATCTCTAAGGTTGGAAAAGACATGGCTGTGACAATTGACATAAAGGGAGCCTTTGATAACATCAGTCACAAAGCAATACTTGAAGGTCTGGAGGAAGCTAACTGTAGAGAGCGAATATTCGAATATGTCAAAAGCTTTCTTACTCACATGACTGCAATAATCAAGCTGGAAGATTACGAATCCGACTTTATTCGACCTCCATACAAAAGAACTTTCCATGGAGTGGTCATTTCACCATTTCACAGGAAAGATGTTGCCCGTGTTCCACATGATGCAGACGACATAACGGTATGCGATGTCGCCTAGTGGAGAAACAAGATAGGTTGCAACAGGTATAGCTATAGCACCGTAGAAGAGTACACAAGGATAGGGGGCCTTCAATGTTCAGCCGGAAAGGCGGAGCTCATTTGCTTCACGAAGAAAAAAGCACGGGGGATCGATCGAGTCTGAAGCTGGAAGTAGCGCCTGAAGGACATATTATTCCGGAGAAAGATACCACACGTATATTAGATATGTGGCTGCAAGCTAATCACAGATGTCTGCACTCACTAAATCAACTCAAAACATCGCTACAGCAGATCTCGTGCATGATCTCGCGTATAACACACAATCGTATATAAAGGCATGACAGAACCCTCAGACTGGTCAAAAAGTCTCGTTATCAGTCGTGTTATATATTCGCTTCCGTATCACATTATGAACAGTAAATAGAAAGCAAAATCAAACCAAATAATAAGAATGGTCTACAAGACAGTCTTAAGATTACCGCTGAATACTTCAAACGACAAGCTACTGGCGCTTGATCTCCATAACACAATTGAAGAATTATCCGAGGCGCAGCTACTAGTGCAAGAAATCGCCTTGCCTAGAACCCAACTGGCAGAACAGTCCTAACAAAACTAGGGCTCGATACATTAATACAAGAATACCAAGAAACTAAAGATGTAACAAGTGAACTTACAGAATGGTACACTGTATTGCCAATACCAAGCAACATGGATCCTACTCTCCATGCTGAGATAAGAAAGGCAAGGGCTGACTAAATTGACAAAATTACAAGATACATGAATACGGCCAGATTCACTGACGCCGCGCCTTATCAGACCGATGCAAAGAAAGCTATGTGTGTAGTCACAGACCGTAGAGCGAAAATTACAACCTGTGCTTCAGTATATCGAGCCTCGGCAACAGAAGCAGAATAGTTCGTCATAGCACTCGCAATAAAAGAAGGATGGACGCGGAACAATCATTACAGATTCGCCAAGAAACTCACAGAATCTGTGTAAAGGTCAAATTTAGAGCACAGGCGCTCCAGATATTGGTTGGGACAGCATGGGACCCCTGTAAAATACGTACAGACTGTGACTTGAGCTTGAGGGCGCGATAGGGAACCTGCATCTGGACGAGGCGGCCCGAGACTTTACAAATCACGGAGCCAGTTCATACTCTACAATAGAGGACTCCACACCCCTGGACCTTTGTTTTGCAAAAGTACTACATAGAAAATAGGCAGCTCTATCCAAATCCACATTGCAAGCTCAGCGCTGTGGAGGCGACTGCGAAGACGATTAGAGACAAACACTTACATAAATCTGCACACTCTACCACTGATCTACCACACGGAGCCCGTGGTGTGGAGCCACGTCAACACTCTTTCACATCATGTCGGAGTGTGCAGAGTACAATGAAGAACACGAGCACATGGAACGAATGGGAGGTGCTCGCCCGGATCAGCTGCGACTGATCCACAGAGCTCAAACACCCTGCCGGACAGACTACGCTTTTCACCCTGTATACTTCCTGTAGTGTTCTCGCCTGTCTGGTTTATTGGCTCAGCAAAGGTCCACGCCGCGCGCTTGCACTCTAGCTCAACAGCAAACCTTCCTCCCGAGGTTCGCACAGCTGGATCGAGCTCTGTCTGAACAGCATTATAGCTGAAAATGGCGTATGCCTCGAGAACGCGGTGGTAATATCTCGCTCGATTAATAAATGGGAAACACCCGCACTGCTGCGTGGCGGCCCTGTTGAGAATGTGTTCCCCAGCAACACCGTGGCGTCGATCAACACGTGTTGATTACGGCGCGCATCATTCAGGTGCGCCTCGCCACGTGTCGTCTTTCATCGATGCTGCCAGCAAAATGCACCACGAGTTTTTCACCGTTTTGCGTTCATGTGCGTGATTTTGCCTCACGCGTCGGTTGCTCCACTGCCGAGGAGGCGGAAATTGAAGGAATGTCCACATTAAACAACGCCACGCAAATCGAAGGACCACCTGAATTATTCTGCACATAGTTATGCGCAACTGCGTATGAAGGCACCTATGTTTACCTTTTGAGGTTTACCGCTGAACGATTCACGTTACTTGTTGACCACCCTCGACGTATGTCTCGCTTCAACTTTTCAGGCACGTTGACAGATTGGTGAATGTGATTTTGCGGGGAAAATTCAAATAAGCCCCTCTAAACATGACAATTAAGCGACTGGAAAGTTCTACGAGTGACTCGGCTAATAAACGAAGCCCATATCCGCGTACTATAAGCGGAACTCTCTCTTCTCGATGTGTCCGTACATGCACAGAGCATCGACACATGTTCCTCAAGTTCATCATCATCATCATGACTACGTCCACTGCAGGACAAAAGCCTATCCCATGTTGCGCCAGTTGACTCGGTCCTGTACTTGCTGTTGCCATTTTATACATGCAAACTTCTTAATCTCATCTGCCCACTTAACTTTCTGTCTCCCCCTAACCCGCTTGCCTTCTCTGAGAATCCAGCTAGTTACCCTTAATCACCAGCGGTAATCCTGTCTGCGCGCTATACCCGGTCCATGTTCATTTCCTCTTCGTGATTTCAGCTATGATATCATTAACCCCGGTTTTTCCCCTGATCCACTCTGCTCTATTCTTGTCTCTTAATGTTATGCTTACCATTTTCCTTTCAATTGCTCGCTGCGTCGTCCTCAATTTAAGCTGAACACTCTTTGTAAGTGTCCAGGTCAATGCTCCGTAGCTAAGTACCGGCAAGATGCAGCTGATATATATTTTCCTCTAGAGGGATAGTGACAATCTACCTGTCATGATTTAAGAGTGTTTTCCAAGTGTGCTCCACCCCATTCTTATTCTTCTAGTTACTTCGATCCGGTGGTTCGGCTCCATGCTTATTACCTGTCTTAAGTAGACATATTCCTTTACAACTTCTAGTGCACTATTACCTAGCCCCGCCACGGTGGTCTATTGGCTAAGGTACTCAGCTGCTGACCCACAGGTCGCGGGATCGAATCCTGGCTTCGGCGGCTCATTTCCAATGGAGGCGGAAGTGATGTAGGCCCGTGGGCGCAGATTTGGGTGCACGTTCAAGAACCCCAGGTGGTCGTAATTTTCGGAGCCCTCCACGACGGCATCTCTCGTAACCATATGGTGGTTCTGGGACGTTGAACCCCACATATCAATCAATCAATCCCTATTACCTATGTCGAAGTGCTGATTTTTTTTCGAGGTAGTCGTACATTCGTTTTCTGCAGATTAATCTTAAAACATAGCTTTCTGCTCTCCTTGCCTAACTCCGTAATCATGAGTTTTGATTCGTCCCCTGAGTTACTCAGCAATGCAATGTCATCGGCGAAGCGTCGGTTACTGTGAGGTACTCTTCATTAACTTTTACCCCTAACTCTTCCCATTCTAAGCCTCTGAAAACCTCCTGTAAGCCCGCGGTAAATAGCCTTGGGGAGATTGTACCCCCAGCCTTACACCCTTCTTGATTGGTATTCTGTTGCTTTTTTTATGAAGCACTATGGTAGCAGTTGATCTCCTGAATATAGATTTCTTTCGCGAAGATTATATATGTTCCGACGATGCCCTGATTCCGCAGTGTCTGCGTTACTGCTGATATTTCTACTGATTCAAACGCCTTTTCGTAATCTATGAAGGCTATGTATAGTGATTGGCTGTATTCTGAGCATTTCTCTATTATCTTATTGATAGTATGAGTGTGGTCGATTCACGGTTGACTAGGCTGTTCAAAATCCTGCTTGTTCCTTTGGTTGATTGAATTCTAATGTTGCCTTAATTCTGTTAGCAATTACCTTTGTAAATAGCTTGTATATGACGGAAAGCAAGCTGATCGGCCTTTAATTCTTCGAGTCCTTGTATTCTCCTTTCCTATGTATTAAGATGATGTTAGCATACTTCCAAGTTCACTCAAGTTCCCCGCAGACGAAAACGTGGCAGCTGAGGTGACCTTTCGATCTATTCCGTTGAAACGTACCCTTTCGCACTGCGCTCGATCATCTGGGATTCACGTCACGGGCGGCCACAAAATACGTACGTCCTTATTTGGCGAGATCGATGACGTCAACGAGTGTGCGTCGTCTCTACGCTACGCCTGCGTACGCAGTGCGAGGTTTTTCCTGGTGCGCTTTTCTTTGTTTTCGCTCCTCCAGTCAGGAGGTGAAGGCATGCATTATTATTTGATTACTATTATTATAAACGGTGCCCTTACGTCACTCTTATTTGTTGAGCTGCATCTTGAAGAACGTGTGTTGCCAGTTTCACAAACGTTGCTCGTCAACACAGACCCCGTTTTGTGTAGACAATTCCATCAGGGGGCCTTTAGGGCTTAACGAAAACATTGGCAGAACCCACCAACAGTGGGAATCGATGATATACGAAGCACGAATAAGGTGTCACTTTAAAACCACCACAACGTTATGAGGTGGAGGTAAATTATGTAGTACACGACTTCCGCGTCATGATTATCATGTTTGGATGTGTCGTTTACCTTCGTCATTATTCAAGTCACGTGATGCCAAATTTAGTATATGCGAAGCTAGCGAAACAGCCGCGAGCATGCTATAAACGTGGTATGTTGTCATGTTCTTGCATGACACGCGTGTCATGATTATCGTGTTTGCACCAGTCATATGCCTTCGTCATCCATTGACGTCACGTAACAATAAATTTGGTATATGTGGAGCTAGCGAAACAGCCGCGAGTGCATCACGGAGAGCCCAGTATACTCCAACATGATTTTGACGCGCGCACACGCTGGGCACAGTGACGCTAAAAGTTAGCAGAACCACATGTTAGCAGAACCACACATGACCACATGCGGTGCTCATGATGCGCTGGCGGCCGTTTCGCTAGCTTCACTTATACCATATTTGGTATTACGTGATGTAAATGGGTAACCAAGGTATGATACTGTTGCAAACATGATAAACATGAGATGCGTGTCATGCAACAACATGACTACATCTCACGTTCATGATGCTCTCGCAGCCGTTTCGCTAGCTTCACATGTACCGAACTCGGTATTTCGTGACGTCAATGAATGACGAAAGTATGTGACTGGTGCAAACATGATATTGATGAGATGTGTGTCATGTGAGAACATGACTACATGCCACAGCCAAAGCGCCAATACATTTCGACGTGACGCAGTGCGCGTGCTCGCCGGCGTTCATTTCGTCGCGTCACGCTGGCGTCGCCACGCCAGGCGCCGGTCCTGCCATGTACTCGCAAGTGCTTGCCACGCTGCGTTGCTTTGACGTATGCGCGTTTCAGCGCGTCCGGTGTCCCTCCGTCACGAAAAGAAGGAGACACAGTGTTGTCTGGGTAACGCATCGGCACGAAATGCAGCATGCCGCAATTTCGCGCCGGTTGCCGTCGGGCCGCGCCGACGAACGCTGGTTGCGCCTGGCGTCAGACTATAGAGTGCTCGCGTTTTGCTAACGTAGCGTCGCTGTGCCCAGCGTGCACGCGTTAACGCTACATTGGAGTATATTTTTCCCTTCATGATGCGCTAGCGGCTGTTTTGCTAGCTCCACATGTACGAAACTTGGTGTTACGTGACGTCAATAGATGATAAAATATATGACTGGTGCAAAGTTGATAATCCTGACACGCGTGTCGTGTTAGGACATGACAACATACCACGATCATAGCGTTCTCGCGGTCGTTTCGCTAGCTCCACATATACTAAATAGATGACGAAGGTAAATGACACATCCAAACATGATAATCATGACATGGAATTCATATACGGCATCATTCACCTCCACATTGTAACGTTGTGCTGATTTTAAAGTGACATATCAACATTTCTCATTCGTGCTTCGCATGTGATTCATTCCCACTGTATGTGGAATCTGCCAATTTTTTTTTCAATCTCACCGACATCAACCGGCATTTTCCGCTGACACCACCATTGGCTCGCCACCACCACCTTCATCTGCAACCATTTTTTTCACTCTCACTGTCATCAGCCATTATGACCACTACAACTTCCATCATATCCACTATCATTTCCACCAAATCTACTATCATTTCCACCATATCCACCAACGATGCCAGCATGCACCAACCTAGGATTTTAGGGATATTGGCACGCCACGCATCTCTAGAGTGGCGACTTTCTTTGGCGAAAATAAAAAAAATGGTGACATTTGGCGACATTTTACTCGTAGTTTGGCCAATTTCTCTCAGTTGTCAGGGGCAACCCTGGCCGCCGGGAGCTGCTGCGGGGGAGGAAGAGAGTGACGTCAACGCGCAGCTGCGACTTGACTTACTTGGCATCGTTCCAACAACTGCGGCGGGGGGAACGCGGTGCAGCGCGTTGGCACGGAGACACGGGCGAACAGCGTTACAAAAGGTATTCAAAGAGCTGCTTTGCATCTAAAAAAAAACAAAGACACCATTGCCACCGGTAGCGATTGTTGTTGCAGAATCGAGTGAATAATGTAACGGTACTAATATACATTCGACTGCTGAACGCCAGCTACTCAAATGGCAACCATGCTCCAAGCCAGCTGCTGCAGACGACGCGTGTCCGAGGCCGGAAACCGCGTCTTCTGTTGCGAACAGACGCGGGGTGGCAGTCGCCACGTGGTCGGATGTTGCGAGTGAGAGTGTGTTGTTCGGAAAGGACCAGCGGAACGTAGCATATATATGCTTCGAGAACGGGGCATATCGGCAAGTGCCGGACGGCGATGTCGTGGACAAATATGAGACAAATGTATCGCGTATCTTGTACGTCGTGCATAAAAAAATTGGAGGGCATGGACGTGGAGGAGGAATAAACTTTTTTTTTTATTTAAACGGCAGACTGGGTTTCCCTGGGTGGAGCTCTTATGCCACTGGCCCGAGCGGCTCGCTCGTTTGCCACCTCCACGCCACTGACAAGTGCACCGACGTATGACGTATATTTCAACGTGTCGGACTCGCTGATCGAGCAGCTCTGAACGAGTTCTCGCATTTATTCCCCCGTCGAGCGGCCGTGCCCTTGCAAGCACACGAGCCGCAGAAACGCCGCGAATACCTCGCCTCAGTAACGAAAAAATGAGTCGTCAAGAGATACCAACTTCATTTTTTTTGTATTGTCGTGCCTTCGCGCCACACAAACGCCGTCGAGGAAGTTCATCTTCGCCACCCATTTTCACGGGTCGGGAAGGGCCCGCCAACGCAGGAGCGAAGGGGTTAACGCCCGCACCTTTGCCACGGCAATCTTCGTGGGACCGGCTCCGATCTTTTCTTCTTCCTATTCTACATATCTCTTTCCCTTCTATTTACCTTCAATAGGGAGCATAGGCTCAAGTTTCTGCAGCGCCGTTCACCGCCCTAGTGGAAAGAAGGCAAAGCTCCGGTCGCTCGGACGGGCTGCGCCAACACCACCTAGAAGAGTTTTCTAGGTGGTGTTGGCTGCGCTTGCCGAGTTTTCCCATTGCGCGCACGAAAAACGTGTCCCTTGGAGCGCTTATTTTGCATTTCGCACGCTATGGTCAGTGCTCCTTCGTCATTCTGGAAAACAAGCATGCACTAGTGCTGCATTGTGAGCTGCTACAAATGCTTAAACATGACGACGACCTGAAAACTGACCGTCAAGTTTTACCATTTCCAGTGCAAGCAGGCCTCGCCACGGTGGTCTAGTGGCCAAGGTACTCGGCTGCTGACCCGCAGGTCGCGGGTTCGAATCCCGGCTGCGGCGGCTGCATTTCTGATGGAGGCGGCAATGTTGTAGGCCCGTGTGCTCAGATTTGGGTGCACGTTGAAGAACCCCAGGTGGGCGAAATTTCCGGAGCCCTCCAGTACGGCGTCTCTCATAATCATATAGTGGTTTTGGGACGTTACACCCCACATATCAATCATCATCCAGTGCAAGCAGTGCGACAAACAAATGCGTCAAGAGTGGATTATGGTAGTTTGCCGATACTCCGTGGTCTCGTTACTATTAAATTTTTTTGTCGTGCACAGTACTACAAACTAACTGAAGGAAACGCGATGACCAGACTCGTATTGAAAGAAAGCGTGTTTGTAAACTGAAACTACAGTAAATAGACAACCGCTGTACATTTCGCGATTGGGCTCTGGCTTTCCGAGACAACCATTGGTAGTGCGAAAGCGGTGGAGCTTGCTAGCCTAATATACTTGAAATACCGTACTGGGAGCCCTGCAAGTGTTTTATTCAGCTGATGGCTGTAGACGTCTCGGTGCCGCTCAGTGTACACATATTTGTGTTGCGGGTTCGCGCTGAACGTTCATACGTAGAGGTCTTGCAAGCAAAGCCCACCGATAAGTTAGCATGATGAGGTGTTGTGATGCTAGGATTGATGCCATGAGTTCGATATCCGCATACGCCAGCTGCATTTCCACGTGAGCGAAACGCAGTAACTGTGCGCTCAGAACGATAGCCGGGCTGTTGCATATTTCAAGCGTACGGTGGTATGACACTCAATGTAAACAGAAGTGACGTTCGTTGAGTGTGCACCCTCTGTGCGTTGTCATCGCGCCGTATACACTTCAAATAGATTTAGGTGCACGTTAAAAAAACATACAGAAAACCTCCGGAATCAATCTGCAATTCACGGCGTGCCTCCTCGTGATATGATGGTTTTGCCGCGTAAGATATTATGCCCTTGCATGCGCCGGAGCCGCAGATGATAAACATCCGCTGCTATGAAAACGAGTTGAAAAAAACCGAGGCAGATGTAACATTTTCGATGGTATCGCGAGTTTTGACGCCGTTATCACGGGCAAATCTCGGCGTAACTAAAAACACACTCGATCCTAGTGGGTATTGTGCGATGTGACGACGACCAAGCGAGCTGTTCAAACAACTAATCGACATTTGAATCAGCGAGCACACTGCGTGATCAGGCGCGGACCGAAATGAAATATGCACTGCAAGAAACATGCATGGTTGAAGTGGACATAAAATACTTTTTTGAGCGCATCATTGTACTTTCAAAGTAGCTGCAAAAATGAAAAGTGTCATTGAACTTACGATACGACCTTGTTAACGTCCGATGAAAACATCGGCAAAAGTGAAACTCTTATGAAACTGAACACACCACATTAAAATGGTGCCAGGGACTGAACAGGGCAGACGTAAGTTCAGTCTCTTTAACTGACCTACTACTAAATTGAAAGCCTCGTGACAAACTTGACATTCAAGCAATAGAAATTCGAACGCTATATACAAATGCACGTGAAAGCGTGGTGGTAGTTTGCCCGGAAAACACGAATGCCGCAGCAAGCGTACGTTTTTCGGTAACATACTTCGTGCAGTCACCTCGCTTTCAATGTCATAGAAAGGCAACTCTTCACGATCGACATTCACATAGCACTCGTTCAAAGACATCTTCGACTTGTTTGGTCCCGTTGTCAATGATTCACTCTCGGTTCTGAAAAGACCATGCAAACGTCTTTATAATCTTTTTAAACCTCCGTAGCTAGCCAGAGGTGACGCTGCGCGTGGAAGGCGACCAGACAACAGCGCGTGAAAGTGCGAGATAGCGCAGGCGGGATACCGAGCGACCGGCTTTTGCTAGAAAGGCTGCGAAACGCGTGCGGTGCAGCGCCTGGTGTGGAGGCCGGCAAAGTTGGAACATACCCATCACGACCAGAGCACAAAAACACAAAGTGCTGGTGTCGTGCTCTTTCTTGCGTTTTTGTGCGCTGATCGTGATGAGTTCAATAAGCCAGTCTTGTAACTGTCGCTCCTTTACGAGGTCGGTGCGCGCACAGCCCTGCTAGTTAACGCGCAACGAATATGCTTTCCGATTAGACGACGAAGATGGTGTGGTTGCGCCTCAGCTTTTCAAAACACGCGTGTTCTCGATAGCCTCCGTGACAGAACTACGCGTGAAATTATTCAGTCGTCAAAATGAAAGTGTGAGTGTGGTATCCTTAAGCCTTGTAAGTTAAAGAAAAATGGTTATCTCGACTCTTCGCTTTGACGTTGGCGAGTACAGATTGTCGTAATCAGTGATGACGCATGCATAAGCTGTGCTGTATCTCTACATGGTGTTTTCCAGGTTTTATCGATCTACAGTCATTGTACAAATACCATGTGTGTTTGAAAACATAAGATTAGTTGCAAATTAGCACTGTGTGTGTGTGTGTTTTGTGTGTGTGTGTGTGTGTGTGTGTGTGTGTGTGTGTGTGTGTGTGTGTGTGTGTGTGTGTGTGTGTGTGTGTGTTTTGTGTATTGTGTTCATGCTCTTGTCGTGGTGCGCTTCAGCTATGTGAATCGCTAAATGTGCTCTAGTGATGGCAGCACCATGGATATGCAGGCGTGCCCGTACAACCTTGGTAAGAGCCCCGTTTGAATCTTGCACAAAAATTTTACATTTGACGTCGCAAGAGACGAATAACAGCTCATGATTAAAGAACTGGAAACGCAAAGCAGAAAAGAAGGCCTCAAATTAGTATGCATAAAATAAAGAAATGTTTAACAGTGTCGCCAGAAAACAGGGCTTTGTGGTAAGTGGCGAGTCATTGGAAGTTGTAAAGTAATATGTCTATTTAGGACAAGTAGTAACCGCGGAGCCGAACCATGCGAGTGAAGTAACTAAATGGGGCGGATCACATCATTCGGCAAGCATTCTCAAATCATGAATGGCAATCTACATCTAGCCCTCAAGAGGAAGGTATGCAGCTGCATCGTTTCTGCACCCTAGGTGCAGAAACCTGGAGGCTCACAAAGAGGGTTCAGCTTAAATTGAGGACGACGCAGCGAGCGATTGAAATGAAAATTATAGCAGTAACCTCAACAGACAAGAAGAGAGCAGAGCGGATCAGGGAACAAACCGGGGTTAAGGATATCTAGCTGGAATCAAGAAGAAGAAATGGACAGGGGCCGGGCACATAGCGCGTGTAGGTAGGATAACGCTGGTCATTAAGAGTAACTGGCTGAATTCCCACAGAAGGCCAACGCGCGAGGGGCAGACAGAAAGTTAGGTAGGCCGATGAGATTGAAAGTTTGCAGGTATAAAATGAAAACAGAAAGCTCTAGACCTGGTTGATTGGCGGATCCCGGAGCAGCCCTTTGCACTGCAGAGGGCCCAGCCAGGATGATGATGATGATGATGAGGATGACGACGACGACTACGTTGTGTACAATGTCCCTTCGCCACGCACGTGCCGTTCTGTGTGCACCTGAACAGATCATGTGATCTGAACAGAAATGTCGCGTCGTGCCGTGTGATTTGAGTGAAATAACGTTGCATAAGCATCGCTGCTTTACCGGCGTTGCTGTTTCTCGATCAGCGTGCCGTTCATTAAAGACGGCGTGCACATCTTCTTCTCAGTACCCGGCTCATTTCGAAACGACAGATGTAGTTTTGTGTGTTGGACAGTGCTGCCTGCAAGTGTTGGTTATCATTGCAGCGAGCATTCTTTCGTTACATGTTTGACCCATCACGGTGGATCTTATTGTGCTCAGCCGCTGACACGCACGTCTCGGGTTCCAATTCCATCTGCGGCGGTTGCATTTTCGATGGAGGCGAAAATGCTGTAGGCCCGTGTGCTCAGATCCGGGCGCACGTTAAAGAACCCCAGGTGGTCGAAAAGAACCCCAGGTAGCCAGAGGCCTCCACTACAGAGTCTGCCATATAATTGTACGGTAGTTTTGGGACATTAAACGCCAAAATAATTACATTATTATCTTTCGTTCTGAGTATACTGTAGTGGTACTGCAGTGGCTGCGTGAAGCCGGGGCACACGACGTTGCGGGGCACGGGGAAGTCGGCGGGAAAGGGACGTTGCACGTGTGCCCAAACAGGAACGTCGTGCGCGCGTCCGGTCGTGTGGTGGCGAATCGCGCAAACACTTGATTGACCTGCGCGCAGCTGCACCAGCGGTGAACGCTCGTGCGTACAGCTACACCGGATACGCACGCGTGTATACGGCACCGTCATTCTGAAATACGCCGTTGTTGTGAGACACGACGTCCCATACATGTGAGGCCGTTTGTCTGGCTCGTTGGCGGTATTACAATGCGAATAATTTCTACGCGTACTGCAAGCACTTTTGGCGTCTATCTACCTATCTATCTATACTGTAAAAAAATGTCAAAATGACGGTAAATATCCCGGCAGCTCTATTCCAAGCTTATGGCCGTCAAAATGACGGCACAATTATTACTTTTATGAGTATCCAGTCATTTCAAAATATACCATCAAGTTGATAACATCTATATCAAAATAACTAAACAGTCATTTGCAAATGACGGTATTCCTTTATCATAATGACGTTTTTGCGTGAACTCCATACACAACTGGACTGTCCGATTGACAACTTTTGACCGTCAAAATGACTGAAAGTGGTCAATTATAGATGATAGTGATAAGTGTCATTTAACATCTCTTTGTCAATTAAACCTATTATAAGACCATCAATGTAGCATTTTCTTTGCAAGGTGACAGCAGGCTCTCAATGCATTGTCAGTAATGGCCCATGAGAACAACTGCATTCTGTGCCATTATTAACTGTAGTGTACTCTACGTCTCTATGTCACTGCCATTCTACATGGGTAGCACTGCATAAAACATATGCAACGAAAGCTTTTGTGAATACTTGCACATTTATTCTTAAAGTATTTTGAGAAGGCTGAGCACCCGTCGAGCTATTCCGCTGACTCTGCCTTTACCACAGCCTTTGGTCGAGTTGATGTACTCATTGTACCTGAGAACGAAAAGAGAATGACAAAATAAACTCATGATCCATAGACTGTGCCAATCACGTACCTGGGCTTCAGGAGTGAAATGCCGGAAATGTGTCTACGACATTGCCTTGCGAGAGACAGACACTGTATTACGAAATTAAAGGACACCAGATAGAATACTTGTGCAGCAAATGCAACGCTATTTGTCATACGCTGAAAATATGAGAACATATAAAACAGAAAACGTTAATGTAATATTGTATTAGGAAAAAAGTTGTGCTTTTTGTAAAAAATGCTAAACATGCACTGCAGCGTTTTTTGAAGCTTTTCGCCTAGGCAGAAATGAAGATAGAAATAAAATGAGTCACCTATCAAAGTCTTGAAATAGTATCACCTTGACAATAAAGAAACCATTGTTTCATTATAATTGATCAAACCAGCTATATTATATAATGTATTTAGAAGATACAGTTTCACTTGGGCTCCCAAAGCTTGAAGTGCCGTCTAGGAAACACAAAAATTCTTTTGGAAAATATAATAGTTCAATAGCTACTTCTCACATTCACATATACCTGCACGATATTTTTAGCATGATCGGAGATGGTCGAAAATTGCCCGGGTACGCTTGATATGAAATGACCCAATACATTTGACATGGCCACCGAAATGGTAGGAATGCTTGGTTAGAATGACCCAGGTGTTTCCCTTAGATAAACACATAACACATGTCAGTGGAAACAGTTTTACAAACAGATATTGTGCGAGAAATAAAAATAAAACAACGTTGAGTAGCAACAAACCATTAAACTATCGTATGTTTCATAAAAGAGACATCTGTATTATAAAAGCAAATGGGAATCAGAACTGTAGTATATGTTTGCTGCCATAGGCACAATTATGAGAGAAGTCGCTCATGCGTTAAATGGCACGATTCAAAGGTGAACGTATTCGACAGAAGTTTGTCTGGCTGGGTCTTTGGACTTAAAATGGCTGCACCTCCTCATCTTGAGGTAGCCTCATTCTTGAATTTATGGTGCATCCTACTGCATATAATACAGCTTGCAGAAGATCAAGTCAAGCCATATAAGAACGTAAAGACGGTGTTTCCACAAGCGTACTTGTCTTCTACAAGGCCTTCAAGAAGACAAGCTCACTTGTCAAAACGTTTGGTCCAGTGACACTCCTCTTTATCCAAGCTTCCATCTTTCCAAGAACGTTTACTTTGGACAACAAGATAAGCTACACAAGTCATGTATTGAGTAAAAAAAAAAACTTTTTAAATGACATACACACCTATGACAGCAAGAGGAGGTGTTGCTGGCAACCTCTCCAGGCTCTCCTCACCTGCATGCTGGGAATTCACAAGAAAAAATCAGTTAGACTTCGGCGAAGCATTGCAAATTGTAAAAGCCAGACATGCCTATCTAAATCATACATCATAACCAAACTTCTGGAGACCCAGCTGCTCCCAAAGCACATTCTACAACTTCCGCATTGTATTGTTTAACACAACCAGATGATAATGCAGTTCGTATTACAAGCCTCCACATTGTTGAAATTGAAGAAATACACGAACAAATAAAATATTAAAAAAGACGTTTCCGCTTCCATAAAATCCTTCTTCACATTGAGGCCTAGCAACTGTGGCTTGGGTGCATGGGGAGAGTTGGCCTCGGCATGAAATTCGGGGTATTAGGTTAGATGACAATATTGATCATCTGGTCTTTCTTTACAAATGACATGCACGTGTATCCAGAAATGTTGAAACAAGTAGACAAAAAAGTGAGATATCAAGTACATATACCTCGCTTGGAAGTGTGCATGTTTCAGTGACATCCATGATCAAATATGATTGAAGTCGACCCGTATACGCTAGAAGGTGTCTGGTGACCCTTCAGATCTGGCCTGTGAACCAGAGACGATTGAAACTACTAGCAGTAAGTCAATAATGTCTATTTTACAGTTGCATGCAGTAACTTACATAGAAACTTGCAAGCACTTGACGCATCTCTTAGACCCCTCCTGACCCTACTGTGTTTTAGATGCTTGCACATGTCGATAACCCTGCACTTAACTCCAGTTTGCCAATTTTTACGAAGTGATATCTGCTCGTTTCATTGGCGATAAGGTTTCTTTTAATTAATTCCAATTCAGCATATGCTCGTAATTTTTCTTGGTACAGTGTTTCTGACAATCCACTCCGTATTTCCGATCTTGGTCTTTTTTTTTTTTTCGCGACGCATCTACGCTTCCGTGTGCATTTACAAGATATGGTCACTTCCGATTACGATTCGCGAATCAGGGTGGAATTGCCCGATATCATTCAGATACGAACGTCTGCCTTTTATGCCAGCTAGTGACCGAAAACCAGACTAATAAATTGCGCAAGGGATGCCGTCTTCGGCCATAGTACTAGACAAAAAAAACTATTCCTGGTGGACGTATAATTTTATCAATTCTATGAATTCGCGACTGTATCGTCCACATTATTTAGGTCCAAAGAGTTGTGATGATCACCATCGGCTTACAGCGCAGGTACTACAACGAACAGATGAATAGAAAGAGTTCTAGAAGGCACTCCTCGTCATTGGGAATCCTTTCGTTGCCAAGAACGACCACTTTCTGGCCCAAAGCGGGTGCTGTCTGTTTTTTTTTTTTCTTTGGTAGCCTATTCACCATAGAAAGCCAAAGGAACTCGGCAGTTTGCGAGGCATCCCGCAGATACTGCCACAATACCAACCAGCCCAAGAAGCCGCTCGTTTGGCGCACACTAACCACTGCGCCACGGCGACAGATGGCAATTTCGGTGTTAAAGAAGTATTTAACGCACTAATTCACTGTTTAACTTCAGTTCTGTTTGTCGCTTACTCGAGATCGACGGGATCTACACATGCTACTAAAGCTTGCACATTTGATAAACACGAACTGCTGCGTGTAACAATTGTCACTGCGATAATGGCAACAGCGCTATGTTTTTGTTACAATTTCAACCGCAAGAGAAAAAATGGCCCCGTATCTGCATGTAATCTGCAAATGTCGTCGAAAGACGATAGTCTTGCGTTTGGAGAGAGTGAACAAAACATCTATTTGATGTTCTGCGCAAGAAAATCGGTGAATGGTATTCCGGAGGTGCTGCGTTAAAGTGCCTCGACCGTGCAGCGGAGGTGAACGAGCGCATCAAGTCACGTCACACTTGAGACATAAGCGCCATCTGGCAGTCTTTTTTTTTTTTTTTTGAAAACAAAGCGCGTGGCCCTGAGACGGGCGTAGGTGATAAGGTGTAGAACGCAAGGCGACGGGTAGGGGCCTCCACCGTGTCTTCTTAGGAAAGCGTTGGAAACACTCTCCTTTCCGTGCAAGCGTTGCATGGTCGGCGCAGCGTGATAAGCGCTACGGTCCTTAGAATCACTTACGTATGCCTTTTCTAGTAAAAGACGAACATGCAGAATATATACGTGTTGTTATGGTGCCTCAGATACGCGCAATAATTGCTTTTTAATTGAAAATGGCACACGTATACTTGAGCAACATTGGTGGGCGCTGCGGATGGGGTCGGCCGTTCGGGGTATCGGCTGGTGCTGTTTAAAGTACCCGACTCGCGGTAACGGTGGACAAACAGACAAATGTACAGACAGACAGACAGACAGACAGACAGACAGGCAGACAGACAGACAGACAGACCAAATTTTTTGCGTAGAAAGACTATCGTATTAAAAAAAACAACTCAGTGGACTGAGGAGCAGGTAGAGTTTATCGGCGGTTACTGCCAAGTTTGATATCCGTTTCTCACTCCTTCCAAAAGGCGATATCTGTTCAGGCTTTATGACGCTTCTATGCTCATTCGATTGATACGCGCGCACAAGTGACTGTGATGTTTTTCGCGCAACGCACAGCGCAGTCGTGACAGCGCACCACTGTTGCTTTGTCGTAAGGAACAACTACATATCGGCTTTGAAAAAACGAATGCAGTGCGCCAGAAACATGATGCTATCATGTCGGTTCAGTAAGCATACGAATCGACGAGCCTGTGCTCTCGCATAAGAGCCAGTGCAGTGCCGGCGAGTCAAAAGTGCGACCGGCGGCTGTCGGTGAGGAGAGGCGTACATTTGGTGGAAGTGCTGCAAGCGCGTCGCATCAATGTTTGTCGCTTCTTGCGCGGACACCGTACACAATAAAAAAGGCTTCATTTAGGTTAAATGATGCCACAGCTGTGATGTATTGTCATTTTTACTTGTCAAAATTTCATATTCCGAAAGCCAGAAGCACCGATAACACTTGTATGGGCTTGGTTGGTAGTACTAACCTTTGGTGGAAATCATGGTGGTACTCGTCTTGACGCATGTCGAAAGTGAGAGTTTATGCATATTCGCACGCACTTTGTTAACTTGAAAGTACGGCTCAAGCAATAGAGTGTGCAAGAATATCCCGAGCTGCATTTCTAGCGTGGCGACATCAAGTGACTGCTGTGTTCTGCTCTAACATTGAAAGGGGCAATTGCGAACTGGAGCTCATTTATTTTTTGACAACTGCGCGCCGATGTAATACATTTATTGTCACTGTTCACAGTGACACCTCTAGTCTTCTAAACATCACAACAAAGAAACACATCGCAGTTGTCAAACTGATGTAAGTACGTGCGCGAAATATAAACATATTCACGGCCGCATATTCTACGCTCCACAAAAATTGAAGCGTTGTTGACACCACAGGAATAAAATAATAAACGTGCCAGAAAGTGTAATGAGCAGCTTTGGTTTCTTTTGACAGTAAACATATATCTCTACGCATTCGAGAATGAAACACTACAAATAAGTGATTTCACATACTGTCGTGGGCTTTTTCATTATGCCACTATCATCCACCAAGCTTCCATCACGCCACCGCCATCCACCTTGCTCACCAAGCCTTCCTTCAAACACGTTTTGCCTCGCCACCATCAGCCGGCATTTTCCACCGTCACCACTATTGGCTCGCCACCACCACCACCATCTGTCATTATTTTTTCCACTCTCGCCATCACCAGCCATTATGCCCACTATAGTTTTCTTCATATCCACTAATATTGCCAACTTACCCAGTATTTTTTCCACCATATCACCAAAGATTCCAAAATCCACCAACCCAGTATTTTCAATAAGGGTGTAATCCAAGTATTTCAGGAGGCTCTTGAAGGCTGGTTCCTGGCTGATTGCCGGGAAAAGCATATCATTCTGGCTGCGTGTTAGAACGCAGAGGGTGCGGTACGCCAGGAAGAGTGAGCTTCACTGCTGGATGTGCGTTGGTCACACAAGAAGGAGGTGTTCCAAGGTCCCGACCTCGCCACAGGTGGAACAGTCCGGCATAGCTCCAAGCCTGAGTCGGTGCCAATGAGCTGCTGCCTTATGGTATCCTATGCGTACTCGAAGGAGGAGGCCACGTTGCTGCCTAGTGAGGCCTCGCTCTGGTAGTGGCGGAATTAGCCGCCCTTGGGCCACTCTTACGTCTGGGTGACAGGCCCGGAGGTGTCATTGCAGTAGGTATCTGGAGAGGTCAGCGGCCATGACGGCTGTGCTGAGGGGAGGTTCTGTGTGATGGGCGCCCTTAGCCAAGGTGTCGGCCTCCTCATTCTCAAGAATGTCCACGTGTGCCGGTAGCCAGTGCAGAGACACCTGGCAGCCTGCGTCCTGAATAGTTGCCAGCGCCAGCTGTGTTTCCGGGAGGGCGGTTCCCATGGTGGCCTTTTCCCGGCGTTTCACAGAGGGCAGCGCCGCCATGGAGTCACAGAAGATGACCACAGAACCCTTCGGGATATGGTCTAGTAGAACATCAACTGCGAGGTGGAGTTAGCAAGTGGTTGCACCCGGCAGGTCCTGTTTTTTGCTGGGCGGGGACGGTACAGGCTGCTGTGGAGGAGCCGCTTGCAGGGTTCCTGGGGCCATCCACGTAGATATGTAGGTGTTTAGTATGTTGTTCCTCCAGAAAAGCGGCCACCGTCTGCCGTAGTGCGCTGGTGGGCGAGCGGCGCTTGAATACGCCCGGCAGTTCCGTGATGACAGGAACTGGTGTCTTGTGCGACGGTGGAGGCTGGATGGCATTTTGAGGGTGGTTGGCAATCACCTGCATATAGAGGGAGCGGAGCTTCCCTATGTGGGAACAAGGTCTGCCTTTCAGGCGTGCCAGCAGATAATGGCCGCCGTGAACGTGATAGAGGCGGTGAATGTGGTTCAGGCCCTCCTAGAGCAGGGTCAGTGGCAGGAGCCAGGAACCGGCCTCAGCATGAGTGGCCGGGATCTGGGAGCTCCGCGGGATTCCCAGGAACATCCGGAGGGCTCCTCAGTGCCGAACCTCAAGAAGTTTGAGGTGGTTTGTTGGCAGGGCTACCAACGGCAGTGCGTGCCGAAAGTGAGATACTGCAGCAGCATCGAAGAGTCGAAGGGCCCACCTGGTTGTGCCTCCATTGCCGTTTGTCTGTACGCGAAGGCCTACCCTCTTTTCTTGGGTCGTCTTGGCCAGGAGGACCTTGTTCGCAGGCACCCACATCAGCCGATGGTCAATCCGCAGGCCCCGGCACGCGACTGAGGTCTGCCAGGGCTGCAAGACCCCGTTGAGACGAAGCCGGGCAGCAGGACGGTGAGCAGCAATCTGCGGGCTCATCAGCATGGCCTCCATCTTGGGAGCTGACACTGTCAGCCCAATGCTGTCCAGGTACTCAGCTGTGTGGTTCAGGGCAGACTGCAGGTCTCGAAGTGCTCGTAGAAACGAGTTTAAAGGCGCCTGGACCCACAGTGCGATGTCGTCCACGTAAAAAGAAGTTTCTACGCGGAACTGTGGGTCGGCAGGTAATGGTGCAGGCAGCTGGGCTAGGGCCAGGTTGAACGGGAACGGGCGGACGACAGCTCCCTGGGGTACACCAGCTAGCAATGTACATGGGGTGCGCTGTGCCCGGTAGACACGCACCCGAAAGATGCGCTTTTTCAGGAAGGCCAGCAGGTACTGCCGCAGCCTTCCGGAGATGCACAGGAGGTCGAGGCTCCGCTGGATGACAGCGCGTGGCGGTCCGTCGAAGGCCCCTTTGATGTCGATCAGGACCAGCATCACCATTTCTCCTTAGCCCTGGCATCCTCCGTCGTTGAGACGACGTCCGTGATGGGAGCGGCAGTACACATGTGGCGCCGAAACCCGGTCTGTTGGTCGGCAAGGAAACCCGTGGCCCTGGCTATCCATTCAAGACTAACCATGGCGATGGCCTACATTGCCTTGCAGGCAGCGGAGGTGAACGACACCGGGCGGTACGAATTCGTACCGCCCGGTGTCGTACCGCCCGGCTCGTACCGCCCGGCTCGAATTCGTACCGCCCGGCTCGACGCCAGGAATCTGGCAGCTCTCCCGACTGCCAGACTTGATTTATATGGTCGAGAAAACGATGTTGCCTGTCTGCATCAAGGTTGCGAAGCATCTGAGATCTGATACCGTTTGCTCCTGGTGCACTGCGTCTCCTTATTTTTGGTCGGGCAGCCTTTAGTTCGTGAAAGGTCAGTGGTGCATAGCAAATGAAGGTCACCTGCTCCCTTGTTCAGGTTGGATGGTGGTTCTGCAGGCGTTCAGGTGCATGCCTGGGAACCCACAGGGAATGAGGACCGATTGCCTTGGTGCACCATGGACAAACATGTCGGCCAGTAGATCGGCCAAGGTCTTCTTGCTGACGGCCAGGGTAATGGCCATGGTCAGGATGGGTCAAGGGTTTATCTTTGTGCCCGAGAGCGCCTTCAAGAGTCGCCACGCTAAGGGACACCCGATGTGGTCGCGAATGGTAGAACATAAGTTGGCCCAACTGTCGTTGCCTCTGCAGTAGGCCCGCCGTTCGCAGCAGGCATTTAGGCACCGGAAGATCGTCCAGTGCTCCGCCTTAAGTGTGCGCAGACGTCAAAGATCGGGCTGACGTCTAGAGGCCTGGAGATTCAGCAGGTACAGGTCCGGAACAGAGGCACTTGGTTCAATAGAGCCCTCCACCGTCGCGGCCCTGGTACAAGCTGCAATGGACTCTAAGAAGCTCTGACCGTCGTCTACCTCGCCGCATAGATTCCTAAACTTGTCCCAGTCCGTGACCTTGTAGTGACGTTAAGGCGTCCGATGTAGACGTGCCGTCATCGCAGGTTAAATGAAAGGACGATACGTGCAGGAGGAAGCGAGCTGCCGAGCTAGAGCAGCAGCCGTGGCGTCCAGCCAGCCAGAAGGCTACTAACACTCTAAGCTCCGCGTGCCATGAGCTGCCAGCGCTCGTCATCTTTTTCATTAGCCGGCTGGCCGCCACTAGCGCTACGCTACAAGGGCTCCACGCCTAGCGTGTTACGCGATAAAAATGTACAAGAGTGCTGGGCCGCGAATCGAAGAGTCCGTGAGCAGTCCAGGTCGTCAGCGGAACGTACTATCCACTGTACGATCGCGCACGTACAACCTTGTAGGTGCGCGTCCTGAGCTGTGTTCCGCACCGTGCGGTCACCACTATCGGGAAGTGGTCGGAGCCCCACGTGTTGGGAGGCGTTGTCCAGGAATACTTGCTCTCGAACGCTGTGAGGGTGTCAATGACCGTGTTGACACCAGTGCCCCGTTTGATGAAGGTAGTCTCCCCCGTGTTCAGCATGTGAAGGCCCATATCAGCGATGATTCCTGCCGGCTCCCTGCCGTGAGGTGTCTCATAACGGCCACCACAGTCTGAGTGATGTGCGTTAATATCTCCGCATATGATGGCACGCTTACCCAGTTGCTGGAAGAACCGCTTCGTGTGTCAGACATCCCAGGACAGCCGGGGGCGAACGTAAACACTCGCCACGGTGGTGTCTACGCTGCCTGGCCGCATGGTGAGAGCGCAGCACTCCAGCGATGATGCCCGAGAGTACAACCACCGTGCCGTCAGGCTGCTCCGGACGTAGATGGACGTCCTAGGCTTCTCGATGTGGTGGCCTGGGACCAGGCACGGTGTATCCTTGCGTTTCTCTAGTGAGCAGGTGGAGGCGCTGGAGTAGCCCCAGTGAACTTAATTCCCATTGTTAGGATAAGAAAATTTGAAAAATAAAGGCATTGGAATACCTGAACCTGCCGAAGCATACCAGGTTGAAAGCCGAACAAAAATGAATAACAGGAGGTTTTAAAGGCAGCCCCAAAGCGCAAATTTATGGAAAAGCCAATTAAAAAAGAAAATTGTGGGCCCAGTAACGCATTATTGTCCTAAGGCGGTGGGTCGACGAGCACAGAGGTCTGTGGGGCATTTTTAGGAATAATTTATGAGGCAGAGAGAGTTTTGGCATTGACATGCCCAATAAGTAGAAAAAAAGGAAGGCAGAAGGAAAGAAAGAGGGGAAGCGAAAGACAAGACAAAGTGTAGAGAGGTGGAAAGGGTGGTCCAGTTCAAGACAGTGGCACTAGAGTATTGTTCGTGGGAGGGCTTTGTGGCGATACTGGTCAGTCCAGGTGCCGCACTGGTTTTGTCCAGTGTGGCTGTGAAGAACGCCGTCGGTAGCAGGAAGAGACCACCCGGGAGGTTGGGAGTGAAGAAACACAGCAGGCCGGCATTACCGCAAAATGCGCCGAGCCAGCATCCCACAATTCTTACCTCCGGTTGCCGCCGCCATGATAGTGTCCACGCTGCCTGGCCAGACGGTGATGGCACAGCACTCCAGCTGGCCAGCGACGATGCCCGAGTCTGTAAACACCGCATGCGTCAGGCTGCTCCGGACGTAGATGGCCATCCTAGGCTTCTCGATGTGGTGGCCTAGGACCAGGCATGGTGCATCCTTGTATTTCTCTAGCGAGCACGTGGAGGACCCGGAGAAGCCCAGGAAGCCAAAGAGCCAGAGGTCTTCTGCAACTGTGAACACCTCCTGTAGCGCGAGGACATCGAAATCGTGCTGCAGCAGACGTTCCTTCAGATCCACATAACGTGGGCGAAGTGAATTGCAATTCCATTGCAGGATGCGAGGGAACTGGCACTGTTGGGCCGTGGGACGTTCAGCCATGATGCGCTGTCATGTGCAGGGAGCCTCCTGCCGGGAGGCAGAGGGCTCTGAGGGGGTGGTCTAGTGGGAAGATTTTTCCCACGGCTCTCAGGGTGAGGAGCAGACTGGTAATGATCTGCGTAACCTGATCTGCTGCTGATGAGGCCGCAAGCGTCCCAGCCGCAGACTGTGTCACTGGTGTAGAGGTCTCAGTAGGAGGGGCCACTGCAACTCTAGTCACAGCAGGCTGGTTCATGGAGAAGGCAGCATTCTCCAAGACCGCAGGGGCTGCATGCAGGACCAGCGAGGAAGCTGGACCAGAGGGCTGTTGCATTTCGGTTGATGGGCACCGCTCCTTTCACGGCGCCGGGACAGTTATGGCAAGAGGACGGTGGGGAGTAGAGTGACCCTTCATTACACTCGCAAAGATGCGAGCCTCTTGTGCTCCCTCTCGTACTGCTGCTGTCACGGCACATTTTGAGAGTATGGTGGTGGAGGAGGCCATGATTGTGGCCACTCTCCATTGTTACTGCCATCGCGGGAAGTTTGGGGAGTCAGCAAGGTGAGGGCTGCCGCAGCTCATGCATCGCGGGTGGGGTTGACGGCAGCCCTCTCCTGTCTGGGCTCGTCCATATCGGATGCAGCTGCCTGGCCAGCTGCAACTTTCTTTGACGTGGCCGAACCTGCCACACTGCTGACACTGCTACGGGCGTGGCCTGGCCGGTCGAACCGGTAACCGCACCAAAAAAGGGTCACGTGCTCTGGGGGAACACGTCCGGCTCAAGAAGCTCAAAAGGAAGAAAAAATTGCAGGATATCCACGGAGTGAATGATAGAGAGTGGGGCGAAGCATCCGTCCGTCCATTCGTTCTTGCTTCCGTCCGTCCATGCGTGCGTCTGTGTGACCGTCCATGCGTCCATCTGCCCGTCCGTGCGTGCGTCCCTGCGTTCGTCCATGCATCCGCTCCTGCGTCCGTTGATGCATCCATCCATGCATGTGTCCGTTCGTCCATCTATTCAACACTCCAAGTACCACCATCTCGCATCTTTTCATCATATATTCCCCATATGGAATCACCGCCATCCAGTGGACATTCCAAGGACAAAACGAGAGGTGGCACACGCACACTTTCTTACGGCTTGCGCTTCGGGTCTACTTCCCACCTTTAACCATCTCGAGTTCATGGTATATACTAGTTCACTGTATTCATGGCATTGCGGCCCAACGCTCGATAAACCTTTCTAAAACCAAGGAGGTTACGCCCAGTGAGTATAACGTACGAACCTTTTCCTGTCAGATAGTGCTCAATGTACATGCCAATGGCTGCTAATGGGAAATGAGAGACAGCAAAATTTGGCTTTTACTTTCTTACGGCTTGCGCTTCGTATCTCCTTCCCACCTTTAACCATCTCGAGTTCATTGTATATACTAGTTCATTGTATTCATGGCACTGCGGTTCAACGCTCACTAAACCTTTCTAAAACTAAAGAGGTTACAACCAGCGAGTAGAACGTAGCAACCCTTTCTTGTCAGATAGTGCTCAATGTACATGCCAATGTCTGTTAATGGGGATCGCAGCGAGCGCGCTAACTAAAAGCCGAATGCTCCTGTCTCTCATTCCCCATTAGCAGCCAATGGCATGTACATTGAGCATTATTTTCTATTGTTCAACAACGCACAGAAGAAATCTCTCACCGGCACCACCTTGGAGGTCAAAAGTTTATACTTATTACATACTACAATGGCTCCGAGGGACGAACGGGCGCCGTTATAAGAAGCTTCGCCCCTAAAAAACCGTCATCGCAGTGCTGATAGTCAAGCGTTCGTACCAGTCTGGCCATAGTTTTTTCTTGCGTGTGCACAAGACGGCTGTAATCAATCGTCACAACGTGACGCCCTGCGGTTACTAACAGGATCCAGCAAGAAGTGCGTTCACTGTGTGGCAACACGAACAAAACACATTTGGAGAAGTGGACTAGTTATAACTGGACAAACTACGATGTACGACGCGAGACGCCATGGTTAGTGTTGTAAAATATAGAAGCGCACAACGTTGCCAGTTGAGTAACGCACATCCTGCTTGCTCTTGTGTTGTACCGTCTATGTTCATAAAGATAACCATATATTCTACGACTCATTTCGTTCTATTTTGTTTCATGTACATTTATTCACCGTCGCAACTAAATCCAAAGATTCGCTTTTTTATGAAAGCTTTGAACCTTCTATGGAAAGGTGTCGCTACCTTGAAAACTTGTTTCATCTAGATACCTTAGTCGATGGATGGATGAATGGATTGATGTGGCTGTACCTTTTAGATTGGGTGGGGCTAACACCACCTAGCCGTAATACTTGGTGAAACACCAACTAGATTTATCCTTTTTTTTTCTTTTCAATAGTGAAGTATAGGACTGGTACTTTGCAGTGAATGGTTTAATTTTCACTCGTGCCTTGACTTTACCCACCAATCAGATAACCTTTTTCTAGTTAATTCTACCCACTTAAAGCCTATTTTGCCCTCCCTGTCTCTAAACCCCAATGCTTCGAAAAACTCTGTGCCATCATTCTGAACTATAGAGTGAAGCCCTTTACAGAACATTATCAAGTGTTCGGCAGTTTCCCCCTCCTCTCCGCATGCACTGCATACCATGTCTACACCTTCGTATATGAACCGTTATGTCTTGGTTCACAATACTCCTGCCCTGGCCTCAAACAGTAGAGAACTACCCTGAGTATTAACATAGATCTTTTCCTTCGCAATTTCCTACTTAAAAGTTCGATAGATCTCTAGTCCGGACTTCTTAATCATGCCGATTCTCCATATGTCAGTCTCCGTTTCCTTCACCTTCTTCTTAACTGATAGTTATTTTTGGTTTGGCCTCCTGCTGTTTTCTAAGTATTTAACCGTCAATTTTTTGGTTCGCTTCCTCCACTTTGTATTGACATTCTTCATGTACAAGTAGCTGAAAACCTTCCTTGCCCAACGCTCCTCCCCCATTTCTCTCAATCGCTTGTCAAATTTTATTTTGCTGCTAGCTTCCCTGCCCTCAAATGATGTCCATTCCATATCCCCTTGTACTCCCTGATTTGGTGTATTCCTGTGAGCTCCTAAAGACACGCTACCTATTCCACGTTGCTTAATTTCTAATTTTGCTTGAACTTCTGACCTCATGCACAAGATCGCATTGCCGAACGTCAGACCAGGAACCATGACCCCTTTCCATATTCCTCTCACAACATCATACCTATTGTAATTCCACAGTGCCCTATTTTTCATCACTGCTGCATCCCTGTTACCTTTAGTCGTTACGTATATTTCATATTCCCTTAGGTATACTCGGTCCCATTGCTTATTCATACGCCCAAATATTTGTATTTATCCGTTATCTCTAGCGTGACCTCCTGTATCCTAAGCTCACAACCTTCATTATCATTAAAAATCATGACTGCTGATTTTTTCCTTACTTAATCTGAAATCTAACCCATCTCCCTCATTACTGCAGATGTCCATCAATCTTTGCAAATCTTCCATGTTGTCGGCCATTAGCACTATATCACCTGTGTACATCAATGCTGATAGTGCCTCTTCAATGAGTTTTCCTTGTTTGACGAAATAGAGGTTGAAGCCAAGTTCACTTCCCTCTAATTTGGCCTCTAATCCTTGTAGGTACATCATTAATAACAAGGGTGACAGAGGACACCCCTGCCTAATCCGCCGTTTTACCTCTGTGGGTTCGGATACCTGTTTTTCCCACTTTACAACTATACCTTGTTACTTTTATAGATATCCTTTAAAAGATGAGTGACTCCATCTTCCACACATGCTGTGTCTAGTATTCCCCACAAGTCCTCTTGAACCACGTTATCGTACGCTCCCTTGATATCCAAAAATGCTAGCCACAGGGCCCTGTGTTCCTTTTCTGCTATTTCGATGCACTGCGTCATTGAGAACAGATTGTCTTCCAACCTCCTGTGTTTTCGAAACCTATTCTGCAGTTCCCCCAGCACCCCCTCATCCTCTATTCATGCCTGCAGTCTTTCCTTTATAATCTGCATTGTCAGCCTGTAGATCACTGATGTCACTGTTATAGGACGGTAGTTGTTTACGTCAGCTTTGTCCCCCTTTCCTTTATAGATCATGCTCATCCTGCTAAGTTTCGATCCATCGGGGACTTCACCATCGATTATTGTTTTGCTGACTGCCTCTCTCAAAGTCTGTTTAGACTTCGGACCCAATATCTTTAACAGCACAATGGGAATACCATCTGGGCTTGTTGATGTACTGCAAGGAGCCCTCTTCTCAGCCCTTTCCCACTCTCATTGTGAAAATGGAGCCATTGCGCCACTTGACCCATCCTTGTCTATTCTGATACATAACGCACTTCTTTGTTGAAATTTTTCTATCACCCTTGTTCTTATATATTCAATAGCTTCGCCCCATTCTAGCCTAGCACCTTGAGCTGTGGTTATAAACCTCTGTTCTAGGCTTCTCTCATTTCTTAGGGAGTTTATATGGCTCTAAAATTTCGCAGCTGCATTTCTATCCTTTTTATATATTTCTGCCAGCCACTGAGCCTTCTTTCTTCTAACCTTTCATTGATCAGAAGGGATGCTTCCCTTCTGATTGATTTATGGGGTTTAACGTCCCAAAACCACCATATGATTATGAGAGACGCCGTACTGGAGGACTCCGGAAATTTTGACCACTTGGGGTTCTTTAACGCGCACCCAAATCTGAGCACACGGGCCTACGACATTTCCGCCTCCATCGGAAATGCAGCCGCCGCAGCCGGGATTTGAACCCGCGACCTGTGGGTCAGCAGCCGAGTACCTTAGCCACTAGACCACCGTGGCGGGGCAATAGAAACAGAGAGAAGAAATACAGAGGAAAAAAGCGAGAAAGCGAGAAATCGGGAAAAAAGCGAGAGCCAGGAGGGTGAAACCCGCCCCGTTGTATCTTCAGCATCGCGCCTTCGGTGCATGCTAGGCTTTCTTTATTAACACGAAAGTGTTTTGTGTTGGTCCCGCGGGTTGCGGTACCGAATCCCGGCTGTGGCGGCTGCATTTCCGATGGATGCGGAAATGTCGTAGGCCCGTGTGCTCAGATTTGGGTGCACATTAAAGAACCCCAGGTGGTCAAAATTTTCGGAGCCTTTCACTACGGCCTCTCTCATAATAATAATCTGGTTTTGGGACGTTAAACATGACATATCTATCTGTTTTAAATTGGGATCCACCACTGCTCCGCTAACGCATTTCCGTCACCGATATGGCGCTGTAAAATATACAATTTTCAGATTACAAAGAAAGAACGAGAATGAAAAGTACCTTGGCCAGGGACTTCTTTCTCCGCAGCACGTGACGTAACCGAAAAACATTTTGTTTTCTTTATGTGTGTTTGCTAACAGCAAGCCATTCACACACAGCATGCCTTCCTCAGAAACAGTAGCGCGTTTTCGTCTTTAGTGGCGAGGCGGCGCGTGTTCCTACGCGTATCTCGGGATTTGGATGGTTTGTACCGCCACAAGTTTACTTTGAAGTTACAGTGGTTAAGAGAGCGCGAAGGTCGCTTTACGAAAGAAGCACGCGGTAAGATTTGTGACAGTTGCCCGCTCTTGTCGTGTGTATACTTGTGCGTTTTTCTTTCTGTTTGAGCAGCGTGCTTTAAATTTCGAGCTGTGACAGTTGTTTGTCCGCGTTCGTCCAGTGTACGCTCATTTCGTGCGTGCTTTCTGCTTGAGATGCGCGCTGCAATTTCGAGCTGCTTGCTGTCCTTCGCGTGACATTGCAATTTGTTGCTGTAGCATTCGTTCCGTCACGGAAGAACAATGCAAAATAAACGCTCAACTACCTCTGTGAAGACACGTTTCACGTTCGTGTTAGACCGACTCCTAAAACGAGGGATCAGCCAAGTTTTACAGTGAGAGCTGTTATGAGATTACAACACGGGTGACGTGCGCGCCGTAGTTGTCTGCCGCCGGTGTCTGTAACCACTGTTGCACGAAATAAAAAAAAAACACCAAGCACAGTATAGTATTCGAGACCGGGTCCCCTGCGTACCAGTCCAGCACTGAGTCATGCTGGGACAGGAATCACGTTAATATGAGCAAAAAAAAATGTTTCAAAACAGCCAGGTGTCATACAGTGCGAATTGACCAACGAGTGTGTCATCGAGTTCTCCAACTCTTTACAAAAGCTTAGTCTTGTTCACCCATTAACTGTGGGGCATACCCATTGCAGAGGATTTGGTTGTTCCTCAGAGTCTTGGCGCAACCCACCTGGGGGGATCGGCCATGAAACGGCCGGAGCCTCATTTGTTAGCTCGAATCGCTTTACAAGCCAGTTTATTTAGAAAGGGATGTTTAAACAAAGAACCTATTGGTGAATGATCGATTACAAACAAAATCAATAGAGGGAATAAAAAAATGAGCAAACTAATATGGTTTGAAACAAACTGAATTTATGACTCAGCTTAACATTCAATTCGTTTTGTTGCCTTTAGAAAATCGCATACGGCCTCGCAAACGGTCCTGTGGCAGCCCCTTTTCAGTTGCTCCAAAGGAAAGGATTACCAGAAGGGACAAATCTCGAGTCGACCTATGGAGAGGTTCTTCTAACAGTCTCTTCCTTTGATTTGTATATAACCTGCATGTTAAAAGGATATGATGAATGGATTCGCTCTCGTTGCGGTGGAGGCTTAGGGGAGACTGTGCCAGACGAGACCTGTGTAGATAAAAATTCAGGGGGGGAGGGGAACTCAGCATCGTAGTCTCGTAATTAATATAGCCGCCATTCTAGAGGAGCACCATTGATTTTTCCAGAGGTACTTAAGATGAGAAACATCAGATGTTGCCAAGCGATATTTTTCAAAATGATTTGATATAATTTCTTCAAAGCGTGCCACGGTGATAAATGCTAGCGTCGGCAATATAGAAATTATGGTATAATTGTCTGAGGCCACTGCGTCTGCATATTCATTGAGGGTTAAACCCTGGTATCCACACCCAGTGAATGAGTCGTAAATGTCTTGGGGCGTAAAATACTTTTAAAGCATTTGACATATTAGGCGCATTTGATGAACTACACACAGACAGCCAGTCTGAAAGAATGATAGCATCTGTTATTGATTGAGGCTATTTCCGTAACGCCAAGAGAATCACAAGTAATTCCTCTTGATAAATAGGTGTAAAATCGGGTAAACGAGTTGAAAAGACCAATCAAAAACTGAAGATGTAATTCCGACTCCTGCCTTCTCTTTGCAAACTGGAGCATCAGTGGCTATTACAACCTATATTTCTAATCCTACCAGGCGGTCTTTTAAAATGGCATTTAGGTATCTACTGGGAATATTTTTGCAATTATTATGAAATGCATTGTTAAATTCTGGTTTCATTGTTAAAATAGGTGTTCTTAGTACCAGTAACTCACGAGGGTCAACTTGTAATGTTTCCAAGAGCTTCTGTACGACGATGACTTGTGGACACTTTAATCTAGACCACTGTTGGTTAATAAAGGACGTCGGCTCTATAATGAAAACATATTGCGACCTCCTATGTGGGGATGCGTATATTTTTAGGAAGGTACCGACTGCTAGTATTTGGAACCTATAGCACGAAAAGAAGGCAGGCGTGCTTTTTTATATAATATATTAATTGCGACAAATTTAGGGAGCCCGAGACATATACTTAACGCTTCGCGTTCTAATAGTACCAGTGGTCTAATTTTGTAGGCGGGTGCTTCAGAAAACAAGACACAGCCAAACTGCAATATTGGGTGAATATACATACAATATATCATGACTAGCACATCACGACGTAAACCACAGCGTTTATTGCTGAGTCTACGAAGCATCCCAAGCACCCGGCTGCCATATTTTCTATATGCGGACTCCAATTTACGTTTTCAGTATGTCACTCCTAAGTACTTGTCGATTTAACCTACGGGATAAAGTCCTGTCGGTAAAGTACGGAAATCTGCACTGGAACACTTATCGGAAAAACTACGATTGCACTTTTCCTGATGTTTAATGATAGATTAATGTCATCTAATCATCTGTACACAGCGTTCATATAAAACTGTAGCATCTGATATAGTGTATGTACATCTGCAGCTGTAGCAAAAAAAATGCAATGTCGTCAGCGTATACATACACCTGTACATCATGTTGTACTGGAATTGTGGACAATCAAATATTAAATAAATCACAAAAGCTTTTGGCATGATTCTTCATCGTCGTCAGCCACGACACCCAAAAAATTGCACAAAGTTCCTTGCAAGTGTGCAGCAGGTACCACGTTTCTCTGAAGAATGACGAAGGATGGCATAATGAATGCTACACAATTATTAATGGCTTAGTGGGTACCCTGAAGGTATGCTTGCAGCAGCTAGCCAAAGAGGGTTAAAAAAGGCTCTTAAAGGCCGCTCTTCTAGCTTTCGTTGTGAAATTGCTGCGCGTTCAACGCAGGCTTGTCGTTTTCTTTTTTTTTTTCTTTGTATACGCGTAAGGCATGTTCATGAACCACTAGCTTGTCCCAGGAATTACCCTAGTGAGCGCTTTCAATGAATAGCTGCGTCGTTTGGTATTTTGGGTAGTTTAAATCCGGCAACACTGACAGCAATGTAGGGCAAGGCATCCAGAAGGCAACCATTGGGGAACACATCCTTGAAACATTTTTGGGAGAGGACGTGGCCATGTTCGCATTTATAATTTCCAATCTTTAGGTTGAAGTTAGGTGTGCCGTTGCAGTTGCGCACGAGTCTACGCATAGCCATGACAATCTTTCGAGACGGTGACTTACTACACGCACAAAAGGCGAGTTCCTCCTCCGTGCGAGCAACACTGGTACTAGTCACACGTTACGGCAGTCTGATATGCGCGCGTTTACTGCATCAAGAGTTGAACAAAACACTGTCCAAGGTGGCTCCTGTATGGTAACAGTACCTCGAGCGCGCACACACTGGAATCGTGCCTTTCGCGGCTGCGCGGGGCCGGCAACTGGGCCGTTTTATCTTTAGCGTGCGGAATGCGGTGCCGTTCTTCGAGCCGTTTTCGAGGTCAGGGTTCCGCTGCCTCTGACTAATTCTCTCGGCGCTGGCTCAAGTCCAAACACACTTCTTGCTTCGATTCGTTGTTCGTCTTTTAGGGCGTCGAGACGGCGAAGCCCGGGGAAAATGCCGAACGACGTCATCATAACTTGACAGATCGCCGTAATGATTGTGACGTCGTTATTGCATGACAGCGTGGCTCGGTCGCCGGAGCAACTGAATCGGGAAAGCTTGTTTATTGATTTTGATTTGACAACGACGATGGCTTTATTTCTTCTTTATTTAATTATTTATTTGCGTATGCCAGTTGGCTGTCGATCGTCGTCAGAGACGTCGTTTCAGGGTCCCGGTGTGTTTGAGAGAAAGTGGGATAATCTTTAGCAACAGGTCACTAATAAATCTGAATTGAACGAGATCGAAACCTCATAACCGCGAAAATGCACACGGCGAGTGTGCTGATGCCTTCGCGCGCTTGCCCAGGCAAACATCATTCAGCGGCGAACCAACGCTTCCTCTTTTAAAGTCTTTTTTGGGGACATTTTGTCTGTCTGTCTGCCCTTAACGGTACCCCAAACGGCCGGCACCAGTATTGCCCAAGGTTCAGCGTTCACACTTGGGCGATTGTCAATTAAAATGCCATTATTGCGTATATCTGAGGCACCATAACAACAAGTCAATGTTATGTAGGTGTATTTTTTACCAGAAAAGGCATACATAAGTAATTCTAAAGATCATGGCCTTCATAACGCTGCGCTGGCCATGTAACGCTTGCACGAAACGGCAAGTGTTTTCAACGTTTTGCTAACACAACACAATGGTGGCACCTACCCGTCGCCCTGCGTTCTACACCTTATCACCTGATACGGGCGCACCAGGCGCACTCCCCGTTTTTTAGTATAACTGTCAGGTAGCGCTCATGTCTTACGTGTGACGTGACTTGATGCGCTCGTTCACCTCCGCTTCACGTTCGAGGCACTCTAACGCAGCGCCTCCAGAATACCATTCACCAATTTTCTTACACAGAACATCAAATAACCGTTTTTTTTTTTACACTCTCTCCAGACGCAAGACTGTCGTCTTTCGACGACATTTGCGGTGTAACATGCAGGTACGGGGCCAATTTTTTATTTCAATGCCAGTGCAAACGCGCGCTTATCAACGGGAGCCGTCGGTCCACCTCATTCCAGAGAGTGATCGTGATGCGAGGCTACATGATGGGTAGCGCTGCTTGCGCCGCATATGCTTCCGAGCGCTTTCCCCCGGAGATGTGATAAACGTGTATCCCTCTCCTCAGATTTGTTCCTTCGTGTTCCTTCTTTGTAGCTCGAGCTAATGCCGCATCACAGCGCTCTTAAAGTCAGCGCATGGAGTATCACTGTCGTTCAAGCGCACGAGTAAACAGAAAAGAAGTGAGGACAAGCGCTTTCTCGCAGCTAAACGATTTATTAGAATATATAGAAAGCGCTTGTCCCCTCTTCCTTTCTGTTTATTCGTGCGCTTGAACGACAGTTATACCATGCATATCCAACTAGCCCAACTTTCGATTCTGTTGCATGGAGTATCGTTACAGCGAGGCTTCCCCATTGGTTGCCCACATAACGCCACGAACGGGGACATGCTATCTCAAAACACCGTATCTTTTACAGAGCCAGCGTGACCGCCAATAATATGAACCCACGGCCCCACGGATCTGTACACAATTGAACAAAGAATTGCTTCATGTGATTTTCGTCGTGCATAAAGGGTTCTCTCCCCCATTAAGGCTAAGTGAGTAGGAAAGGGGAGAGGGTGGCTGGAGCATCTGGCTTGCATTGAAAAGGCGTTGGGAGAGCGAACTACGTTGTTGCTTGCATGAGACCGGCTACCAAAAAATGCCGCGTAGTTAGTAACGGTGTGCAATGTAAAAATGAAATGTGTCGTTGTAAAATGCAAGGGAAGGTGTTTATTATTGTCCTGCAGCACTTGTTTTCTACGTACGTGCATAAACGTTACGTTATGCGGCAGGGCGTCACTAATGTACTTCCTGAGGGAAACTTCTGGACGCCTGAACCACCACAGGAAGAAAGACACACAGCGTCAACTGATTTATTTGCAGAATAAACGCAGGAAATAGACACCACACATGCGCAAAGCGCAGCACACTAATGAACGGATTGTGTGAAGGAACGTGTATAATTGTTAGTAGCAGATGTAACGTAAATGAAAGAAAAGCGGATGAAAAGACACGAAGAAAAACTAGCCCGTGAGAAGGAGGGTGCGGGCGTCTTGGAAAAATAGTTGCATTGAGTGGCCCTCTCTGTAACACTTGCAAGCTGAATGGTGCACAACTGGTGACACAATCGCCGACCAGACTTCTTGCAAGACGCGCTTACCTCGATGTACTCTCTGTCCCCTGTTGAAAATTTCCTGCTTAGAGCTATAGCCAGGGAACTGGACATTTTTTTTTCTAGACTCTGCGATATAGACGGCATTTAACCAGGACCTGCCCGTCTCTGACAAAGAGGCAACGTCATGTGACTATGTCACGACAAGCCGTGCTCTCTTTACAGGAGAACGTCACGTGGCTTTTGTGTAATACTTCATCGCCGCGTTTCGTTCAAGTCATTGGAAAAGGCCTTAACCAAGGCGTCATGAATTGCTCCTAAGTATAGACTCGATGACAAATGATACGCACCTAAATCGTAAGTACACGGGCCTCAAGGATCTCGATCGAAACCGGGATTCGATCCCGGGACCTTCGGGAGTGCAGTACCGCAACCACTATAGTGTCATCATGCTGACCAAACGCGTCGAAAAGCCCAGCATCACTGGAGCCTCAGCACGGGCCAACGTGTTGTCGGGGCGATACGCTCTGCTAAACATAGCGTCACTCAAAATGCGCCCTCGTGACTCCCATGGCGGCCAATTATAGCTCAACGCGTCGCTCTCGAGTTTCCGCCGACGGTATTTTGGTCAAGGCGCCCAATTTCCTGCTTTCTTTCTCCGGACGTCATACACAGGGGGTGAGCAGCATCATACCTCAAGGCGCCCCTCGATAAACCCGCAAAAAAAGAGACACTTGCGTGCGATGCTGCGGAGTGGTAGTAAATGATGCCTCTTGCGGTTTTACCTATCCGGTATCGGTGCTGTTGATGGGCGAGGAGCTAAAGATTATCATACGGAATTGACTCTCGTTTTTTTTTTTTTTTGTAGGCTGAATCTGCAGGCCGACCCGAAAAAATAACAGGGCGCTTTGGGCATTGAAATTGAGTTTTACTCGACGAATCCGAAGAGGAAAGAGAAGAATGAAAAAAAGAAAGATGGACATGATCGTATCCTGACAGAATGGCGACATTGCTTTGTGCGTGGCATTTTTCATTCAAGATGGATGTGCTTAGCGCGGCTTCCTTTTTATTTACTTTTGGGGGCCGGGTTGTGGTCGTCCTTTGGCGTAATGCTCCGTGTTTCGTTTGTTCTTCCAGGGGCCCTCGATGACAGCCGCATATCGACAGCAGGAAAAACATAACTGGCTGCGTTACGCTAGTACAGTCCTCTGTTTTGCTCCCAAAATACGTAGCCACGTGTTCTAACAGAGAGAACAAATAAATGTCACGTTATAGCTCTTGGAACTACTGATTCCATTGTTTTCTTTTTTTTTTTGGCATGCGATGTCTTTTCTCGCTGTGCGCCCGCTGCCAATTGCGCTACAGGCAACTAACGAAAGAAGGCACGTGTTTTCTTTAATGTGGTCAAATTTTAATGCGGTCATTTATTCCATCAGTACACTGCCGTTTACAGTGAATGTCATCGTTTGAAATGCTATTTGTTGGCTGTCACACAGAGAAATTAATGCCATTCGATGAAAATGGCATTTTCTGTCGAGTGAGTTCACTGACTAGCTTTCAATATCCAGAAGACGTAAGACTCCCTGCAGTGTAACTATCTGTGCCCAATTGCCTTTTTGTTATTTCCCACGACTACGAGTGCCCAATTGCCTTTTTGTTATTTCCCACGACTATGAGTGAAGTTGGAGAGATAATCGACCGTCTTAAGTGCAATGCAGCTGCTGGTTTGGATGGTATACTGGCCTCCCCGTAAAATATGTATCGAATATAATATCTACAGTCCTAGCCTATAGATTATCAATAGAATGTTCGAGTACGGAATTTTCCTTAACAAATTCAAAATACCTTCCCCAATTCACAAAGGGGGTGCTCAGCACTCCGGGAACAGTGTCCGACCGATATCAAAACATTTTGAGGCTGTTATAAACTCACAACTAGAAGGATTCCTAAATGAGCATGCTATAATTAGTGCATTGCAGTATGTATTTCAATAAAGATAAATCATGTGAGGACGCACTTCTCCAAGCAAAACACGAAATCTTACAAAATATGTAAAATCGTTTATACATGGTTGGTTCATTCCTGGACTCGCGTAAAGCATTTGACAGTGTGAATCACGAAATAGTGTTATCGAAACTTCATACCTATGGGATGCTACTTAACAGATCGTTTTCAGTATGTTTCTCTCAATCAGGTGACCTCTCCACATCTTAAAATACAAACTGGTGTAACTCAGGGATCTATACATGGCCCGGTATTAATTAACATACACATTAATGACCTCGCAAGCATTTCACCTACACCAAACATAGTCATGTATGCGGATGACACTATTTTTTTTTTCTTTTCAGGCGCATCACTAAAACAGATTGAAAAGAAATGAACGATTATTTAGATCAATTGTTTGACTTGCTGAACTCAAGCAAACTTCAATAAAATGTTACGAAAACTAAATATATAGTTTTTAATCCGATAAATAAGCCAATACCTCTTAATATTACTGTTTTATTCAAAGGAAAGCAGATAGAACGAGTAGCAACGCAAAAGTTTTTGAGTGTATTGTTTCAAGAAAACCTCTCTTGGGACAATCATGAAAATAAGCTGACCTTAGCAAAGTAATAGGCTTTCTATAAATAAAATTAGTAGTCTCATACCACTAAAGAAAGCAATGTACTGCGCCCTTTTTTACTCAAAACTTAGTTATTGTGTCTTGGGAACAACAACTGCAAAAATTACAAGTTAATAAGGCTGCAAAAAAGTAATAAGAAGTTTCGAAAACTATCATGGAAGACCGTGAGACTTACCCACACACAATATATCTTGATAAACATTCATTGATGAAAGCAAATCAAATTTACTAATACAGATCACTATTGCTCATGAAAAGCAGAAACTCCATATCAGTAGTATACATATTTCGTCTCCACAATATCAGTTACGCCACACAATAAAAATGCCACCGCTCCCGCGAACAAACTATATACGAACGTCAGGACCTACAATATCAAATACCTCGGCTATTAAACATTGCGAGGAATGTCGTAGATTTTTGCGCACCCCTTTTCAAACAATATGTAAAAAGCTTTCTGTTACATTCTACAATAACTTAATTATAACATTTTACACACCGTTTATACATGTTTTTTCACTGTTTTTTACTACAGTTTCAATCTGCATTATTTAATGCATTGAGGTACATAATCTTGAACTGTTTGAATGATTTGTTCGTTTTCATGAAGTGTTTTGCGTGATATGTTTCTTTTAGTGAAGTGTGTTCGTTTTATTTTTTATTTTATCGCTTCATGAACTGTTTGCACACGCTTTTGTTGTCTGTAGGTATTTGCTCTGTTTGCATTTGGTTATGTACATGCTGATGATTTATTGTTGCACATGCACCAGAACCATGCATGCCGAATGCGCGGAGGAGTAAGAGCTTCTGTCATGCCACATCACCTTTAGCTCTTGCTGCTCTTTTTGTAAAACGAAAGAAAGTAACACATACGCATTCGGCCGAACGCGTATTCTCGACGCCAGGAAGCTCTTGGGGATGTGGCCGTTAGCTTACGTATACGTAATGGTTGTATTTCGTAGATATTTTTTATTCTTCAGTGTACTAACGTATTACCGGTTTTATGACGTAATAGCGCGTGCGAAAGTTTTTAATAGTAAAAGAAAGCTACAGCGGCTTCAAGCCGGCCATGTTTCATCTGTGCTCGGCTGCTCGTGACGACAGAAACTTGCTGCCGCCGTTTCATTTCTGCATTCGAGGCGTGCTCCTAGCCTCCCACGTTTCCTATCGTCGGCCATGTTTGTTTTGAAGTGGCTCTTGCTAACGCATCGTGTGTAAAATGACTTTGTTTGTATTGCAAGAGCACCTCTTTAGTGACACAACAATGTTTTGAGGGCTGAAAGGCTAGGTTTTTCGGTCCCGTGGGAGCGACCCACTACGGGCTAGGACACTAGCGCGACCTATTGGACATTAATGTTGTTATTTCATCCATCCACCCGCATAAGCATGTTATATGCAAGTTCTAATAGCTTTTCATTTCTCCCAAAGTCACAGCTCCGGAGGGTCATGGTATCATTTCGAAATGGCATATGCTTCCGTCGTCTTGTGACAACACCTAGGTAAAACGACATTAAGTTCTCCTAATGTCATTCGTTGTAAATGACATTAGATTACTCGCTTAAGCTTGTAATGTTTCCGCCTGTTGCCCCCCCCCCCCTCCCGGGTGTTTTCGCCGCTGTGTACATACACTGGACCATAAATTTGTCGTGGTCACTTGTAATAGCAAGATTCGGTTCAATAGCGGGCGACGTTGTTTACTCTAAGACGCCCTGACTGCACGTGTGATGTGCGAAGGTGAGCGACCTGGCATCACGTGACCGTTTCGAAGGTGCCGCCGCAGCAGAAGCGTATCGCGCTGCGTCGCCGAGCTCCTGTTGCCATGAGCTTCGGCGTCATCATCATCATGCTCTTCTGCTTCACTTCTGGTCCATGCTGGGATGCAACAATAACTCTGGTGGGTGAGAGAGAAAGGACGGGCAGAAATGAGAGAGAAGCTCCTTCAGGCGTGCCGTCCCATTGCGAGCTGCTTGTCCAATTACTCAGCGTGCACTGACGGACAGGAGCTGCCGGATACATAGGGGTCCCGCAACTAGGGAACCGCCCCGACTGCTACCAACAATGTTGGGCCCAATAAATGCTCATTCGTCATCATCCACTTTTTCAACGAAGTTCCAACTCTCCCGCTTTTCAGTTCTACTACGAAAGTAAAAGCAGGGTTGAGGTGGGGGTGTACAACAACCAGCGCCATATGAGAAAAACCGCATCTCGTATACGGTCATTACTGATGGGGATTTTGAAAGACTAGAATATAGACACCGATAATAAGATACAACTGTTTGACGGTCTTCTATCGACACTACGTGACCGTAGGGGCTGCCTAACACACACACACACACACACACACACACACACACACACACACACACACACACACACACACACACACACACACACACACACACACGCACACACACACACACAGGCAATGATTAGGCCGGTCGCTCCTGTGTAGCACATCAGGTAAGAAATGGGACAAACACAGTGACGCGGAACCGCGCTACCGTGAGGTTCGCGGGTGGCATGCGGCTCGCTTGTTTGAGACCGCCAACCGCCTCCAAACCAAAAGCATTTTTCCAGCAAGTTCACTTCTTGGCATCCCGCACGCGCCCGGTGAACAAGCTACACAGGCGCCACAAAATCCGCGGGATCACGAACTAGGAGCCACGAAAAAAAAAAAAAAAAGTCTTTTCTAACAATCTCTTTTCCGCCCGATTTGCTATGGGGAATTCCGCAACCGTGGTTGATTTATTTCAGCATCCTTATCTAACGTGCTAGAGCACAGTTTGGTACTAGTGAAAGACATTGCAACATCGAAAAGCAGAAATGTTCGCTCAACGCACTTTAATTTTAAAACGAGGCCACTCAGGCTAGATTTCTTCGCTGAAAGCCTCGAAGTAGCTCGCTGATTGAAAACAGCGCAGTCCGCGTCATTCCAACCTCCCAATATCCCGCCGCAGTGGCTAAGATACTCGGCTGCTGACCCACAGGTGGCGTGATCGAATTCCGGCATCGGCGGCTGCATTTTCGATGGAAGAGAAAATGATGTAGGCCCGTGTGCACGTTCAAGAACCCCAGGTGGTCAAAATTTCCGGAGCCCTCCACTGCGGCGTTTCTCATGATCATAGAAGTGTGGCAGCGTGGGCTAGTTGGTATGGCATGACGATAGTTATAGAGCGAGAACAAAACGACGACGCAGAGACAAGAAGGACACGAAAGACACGAGCGCTAACTTCCATGACGATAGTTATAGCACGAAAACAAAACGACGACACAGAGACAAGAAGGACACGAAAGACAGAAAGCCTTCTTGTCTCTGTGTCGTCGTTTTGTTTTCGCGCTATAGCTATCGTCATGCCATACCAACTAGCCCAAGCTGCCACCCTGCTAACTTCCAACTGATTTTACTGCGTAGAGCGCGCAAATATATAAAGGAGACGGTAACCATGTGACAAAAAACCATATGGCACAAAGAGCAGAACATGAGTAAGAGAAAAACAAAAACAAAAAAACAAAAGCACAAAAAACGGCAAAGAAAAATCTATAAGAAAACGAAACAGAAAAGTAAAGATAATATAACCACTTGCGCGCACCAAAACCTTCGAGGAACATTAGTTCATCCTCGGACAGAGCCATGGAGGGCTTGCTAATACAAGGCACCTGTTCGCGTGCCATATGCGCGGCCTCGACAATGACGATAGTTATAGCGCGAGAACAAAACGACGACACAGAGACAAGAAGGACACGAAAGACACGAACGCTCGTGTCTTTTGTGTCCTTCTTGTCTCTGGGTCGTCGTTTTGTTCTCGCGCTATAACTATCGTCATGCCATACCAACTAGCCCAAGCTGCCACACTTCTCGACAATGACTCGGGTGCGCTCATCTTTGTGCTTGTACGGCGTCGCTGTGTCCTTGAAAAGGGGCACACAATTGCACTCAGTGCAGTGCTGAGCAAGAAAACCATCTTTCCCGTTTCTAACATTGTTAGCGTGTTCTCTCAGCCGATCGTTCAGACACCTTCCGGACGTTCCGACATAACAAGCACCGCTTTAAATGGGTGTCCTATAGACAAATTCCCGGGAGCATGCCGCATACCTGTTTCTATGTTGAACTCTGCATTCCGTTAGTGACTGCGTTTTCAGGGGGTTTGTAAATTTGGGGAGGCAGATTAATTTGAACGGTGCCGAGAACAGGACACGAACTCCAACACGTTATCCGATTTTCTTGAGCCTGTGTGATATCTGGTGTTTGTATGGAATCACGGCTATCCTTTCACGTTCTGTATCCGTGTTGCTCAGATTCTGTCGCTGCCTCTGCTCTGCCTTATTAATAAGTCCGCAGGATAGTCTCAGCAACAAAAGCGATAAACGCGTCGGGTAAACCCGAAGCCTTAAGCCGGGAAACTTGAGCTTTGAAGCTCGCTGAGATATTGTGGGCGCACGACCTATTTAAGGCATTCTCAAGACAGGTTCGTGCTATGCCTCGCTTAACTAACTTGCTGTGAGCGGAAGAAAAAGGAAGTAGAGGTTTCTGCGCACGTGGTTCATAACACCAACAGATGTGCTGTGAGCTAAAAACCAGTCTTAAATCCAAAAAGCGTAACTTGTCATTCTCGGGCATTTCATGTGCCAACACAAGAGGCTTTAAACAATCTTCGAACACACCTATCGTTTAAGTCGCAAACGAGTGGAAGATAGAAGAATTACAATTTAGAAGAACCAAGAAATCATCCACGTATCTGAATATTTTGACGAAATGCGAGCCTTCTAACTTTTCCTGCAGTTTTTTGCCCATTTTTGCCAATAAAAGATCACTAAGTAAAGGTGCCAGTTTTTAATTAAAAACTGATGCCAGTTTTTAATTGGAAGTTCGATTCCCCGAAAATTTCGATGTTATCCCTCATACATTCTAATTCTCCTCTATATATTTTCGCACTCTGCGCAATAAACTCAGTTGGAAGTTAGCGCTCGTGTCTTTCGTGTCCTTCTTGTCTCTGTGTCGTCGTTTTGTTCTCGTGCTATAACTATCCTCATGATCATATGGTGGTTTTGGGACGTTAAACTCCAAATATCACTCCAATCTTCCCCTATCTCAAATTATGCACTTTGAAGCAAGGACAGATGTCGCGATAAGCCCGCGCCTCGCCGCAGCAAGACCAGCGGCAGCCCTCCTTCGCGTTAACTGCCGCTGGCTCGACGTGCCGAGAAGGAAATGCTGGTTTTCCCCGCCGTCGTCTTTTGGTTTCTTTGCGCCTTTTTCTTTTTTTTTTCGGCGGGGGGGAGGGTTGGGGGAGCGAAAAACGCGGGAAAAAGTGCGCGCGCTCCCTCCCTCGTCGCCGACCCAGACGCGGGGAGAGAGCATCGCCGCTCTGGTCGGGTAGCTTGGGTTCGCACGTGGTGGTGTTGGCCGCCGCATTTCTTCTCAGGCCGATGATCCTGGCCCCTCGCCGGCGCCGGAGGGGAGCGCAAAAATGGCGGGAAAAGGAGCCCGATTCCCGCCATTTCTACAGCCTTCCCCCTCGAAGCCCTGTCCTCTTGTCGAGAAACTCGGTTAGGGGAGGGGTTAGTGCGAAGGTCACAGTCGTGTTCGCACGTGCAGAGCTTGTCCCCAGCGCTCGGGGCGAGTTGAATGGTGTCCCCAAAGCGCGTAGTAAGAGCGCGACATTCGTGAGGGCGACGGGGCCTGCTCCCCCGCATGCCCAGTGGTGGGTCGGCGTGTACTTTCACCTCATTCAAGAAAATTACTAAACGAAGGCGTGTTACAAGGGCTGAAGCGAGATTGTCTGTCCGAGGAACGAAACAAGTTGCGCGCGATATGATCTGCCGCTTGTCATGCGAGGTGGCAGCGTCGAAAGCAATCGAGCTGCGCAATGCACGCAAGAAATGGCGATGACGCGCTTCTGACACTTTCTGCGGAGGCTGCAACATCACTGGCCATTCTGCTCCAAACAGGTCTCAGTGTGCGGTGGTGCGTGCAGTCGCGTGGCTTTGTGGACACATAAAATTTTGATCGGTCTTTTTCGAATTTTCTCGACAGTGTAACGTCTAAAGTGAATATTAACGTTAATTTTTTGGCTTCAGGTGAATAAGCTTAGTCAATTGACCAATTAAGCGCTATATAAAAATACGGCAATGAGCGGCACGCCTTTGGTTTTATTGAGGTGTGCCTGTCGAAGGCCTCAGGCATGTTTTCATATCTACCGAAAAATACGGCCGGTATTCTAGTGAGAAAAAAAAAGTGGCACAAATGCGTGTATATATATATATATATATATATATATATATATATATATATATATATATATATATATATATATATATATATATATATATATATATATATATATATATATATATATATATATATATATATTGTTATCCATCTTCGTTCCTTAAAAAGTTAGCTAAATAAACAGATCTAAATAAAGAACACTTTAGAGCACAAAAAATAGTGTAACTCCAGGCAGCGGTCAGCAACGTGCACTTAGTCGCGTAGTAATTGCGTGTGTCGACATATTTTTAAACTCCAGCTAAAGATAGCTGGGGCACTCTGTATATATTCGTGTGTGTGTGTGTGTGTGTGTGTGTGTGTGTGTGTGTGTGTGTGTGTGTGTGTGTGTGTGTGTGTGTGTGTGTTTTGAATGCCAAAAAAGTAAAATGGCAAAAAATCTATACGGCGAAGAGACGTTATGGCAGAAACCACGTGCAGCAAGTTTTATTGACCCACGTGAAAATAAATGACACACTTGGTGACTACCGCTTGTTTGTTTTCGGCCGTGACACTGACACGAACCTAGCTGTTTAACGTGCCTTGCAGAACTGCTAGTATCTGCATATTAAACCGATGCAAAATTTCGTATTCTTTATTTGTTGTGGAGCTAGGCGTGTCATTTGAATGGGCCGGCTCTTGCGGGTCAGCAAAAAACAAAAAAAAATCAAGAAGTGCTGCTGCCCAGCGTTCGGAGCAGCGGCATGTTTCAAGTCTCCTACGAGACATTGCGCACGATTTATCTGTATGATAAGAAATTCAGTGAACAAGAAAATATATTCCTGTGTTCGAAGGGAAACGAGGGCGCATGCGCATCGTACGAAGCCAGTGGAGCCTTGTCGGCATTTTGATGCTTCGGTGTTTTCTTCTTTTTGTCGTTTTGATTTTTCGTTGTTTCAAATTGCGGCATTCCGAATGTTCGGCCTTTTTATTTCCGGCATTTCGAATGCCACCCGCGCCGTCACACACTTTAGGTGGTATCCGAGAGCACGGAAGGTGTGATCTGGACACGGCAGACCATTGAAAAAGTGACGTTATTACTACGGCGTGGTGATGATGATGACTGAGTTGAGAAGAAAATATGGTGCTCGCTCAGCTCCGTTAGTAGCGGCTTCTTGTTATGCCACGGCCCTCCTCCTCGCCGCATTCCGATCTTCCCCCTCACTGGTTTGGTCGCTCTACGTGAGCTCCCCTTTCCTGTTAAAGGCAACGGCAGGAATGTCGGGCCTCGCCCTTGACGCAGCGACCAATGGGCCAACGAAAGGAGACGAGTGTTGAATGTGTAAGCTCTAATAAAATACTAAGGTGCGAAGAGAACCTCCCAGGCGGGGACAATTCTGCAGTACCAAGTGAAGGGGAAACCGGCAGATCGGCGCAGACTGTACAACCGTCGAGCGTGAAATCCGCCCAGTGTTGAACAACACATTCCCGCGTTCGCGAAAAACACTTCGTTCGAGACTGACTACGAACTTTCGAAACGAAGCCACTCGGCTGCATCGCTCAGTCCGGCATGCTAGGAGACCGCGTGCTGCGTCTCCCGAGAAACGGCGCCCACAAAGGCGCTTTTACCGAGAAAGGAACTGCAGTGGTGCCGCCGCTGTGTACAAAGCAGCGGTGGGGAGAGGGCGAAAGAATGCCCCGCCGTCGGCCGATGCCGCGTCGTTCAAAGACCTCTGCCGCCGGGCATCATTTCATTCACGTGCCGCTGGCGCGATGGTGTCGCCGCCCATGGAGAAAGGAAACAACTGTCGCCGCCCAAGATTCTTTCACGTGGTGTTTCCGAAGAACTAGGAACGTTTGCTCCATGTGCTTGTCCTTCGGCGATGACAGGAATGAACAACCGCAGCCAGGCAAAAAATGTATATATTAGTTGCAGGCACGCAACACATGATCCATTACAGTCCTGAAATAACGCAGCAACTTAAGGTCACTACGAAAACGTTGCGATGATGAAAAAGTTGAACGAATAACATATAGAGGTAGTCTTAATTATGTGACGTAAATATTCTCGATAGTGTTTGTGCTAGGCGTGGGAGAAATGGTAAGAAATACCGAAATAGGACAAATGTTTTACTTTACTGTCGACGACAACTTCTAACAAGAAACCTAATCACTCATTAATTAGCAGTGTACTATATATCGGTGAATAGCCCATGCATCACTTTTATTCGATATGCCAATCGATGCAGTTTGCAAGATAGCTCTGTCAACAGTGCATTGCTTACTTATTGTTGCAACCGCTCAGCAATTAATAAGGAATGAAAAACGAAAGCCGGTTGGGGCTGACAAATCAGAGACATTTCTCTGCCCATTCATTGCCGAGTTGCGCATTATCCGCATCGCGTGACGTCATCGCAACGAGCTTCGAAGCAGCGACCGGCGTCGAGTGTCTGCTGCACCCTGGTCGTCGTTCATGGCGGGGCTTCTGTCGGATGCCTTCTCGCCCTCGAGAAGAGGCGGAAACGACACGAGCGGGGCTCTTCTTCCCGCCAAAAAAGAACGCCGCGCAGATGGCGGGACCCCCGAAAACGCAGGAACAGAGAGAAGCGACAAGGTCAAGGACCTCGACGGCGGCGCGGTGCCCGCGCGAACGTTTTTTTTTTTTTCTTTTTTTTTTGGCGGGAACCGTGACTCGTTTGCTTGCATCCACGCATGCGCAGTCTGAGCTGATGGAGGGCAAGGTATGCTAGCGCCATCGTTCGCAGTCCGCCGACATTACAAGAGGCATTGATTTTAAGCGCCACATGGTCTTTTTAGTTGTTATTTTTTCCCCTCTTTTGAGTTCCGATGGCGTTTTGCGTTGGCGCGGCGTCTGCCGCCAGTCGTAGCGAACGATGCCGACGATAGTTAGAGTGCGAGAACAGAACGACGACAAAAGGACAAGAAGGACACAAAGGACACTTGTCTTAGACGAAGGACACGATGATGATGATGATGATGATGATGATGATGATGATGATGATGCCTTCACTATTGCCCTTGCCCACTCATGGGGATTGGCCAAGAATTGATATGAAATTTGAGGCCTTTCAAATGATACGTAAGCCTAACCGAAGGAGGATAAAGCACACGTAAATACATAAATATTGCAATAGTTTTTTGCCATTTCAACAAGGCAAAATAATATATATATTGAATTGAAATTGCAGTAATTTTGAACACGTGTAAAATTGGTGTTTAGAATTTGCTTAATAATACCATAATAACAAATATACAAAGAGGAATTTAGAGGTGCATTCGTTTTGTTTCATGAAGATAATTGCAAACAGCATCAAAGGCATTCCTGTGGCTGTAGCTTAGAACCCAAGCACCAAAGGAGGGTATATTCTCAATGGTGAAGGGCAGCCCAGGGTTGGAAAATCGGATGACAAGGAGACGTTTTCTTAATAGTTTGTAAGGGTCAAATGACAAAAAAGTAATATTCTATTGATTTCAGATCTGTACAAAAGCTGCGTATAGACGAGATATTCCAATACCAGCCCTGTGTGAATATAGATTTAAAGAGGGCACACGACATCTCAATCTTGTTAGCATGACTTCCATTTGAGTAGTATGACACCAGTCAGATTTCCATTGATATTTCAAATGTCTAAATTCCGTTCATGGTGCTACTGATTCTATGACATCAGCCCTGAGTGAAAATTTTCGATATCTAATCGCCGTTATACTGTTCAGCGCCGGAAGCACAAAAAGTATTGGGCCATTTAATGCAATTTGAGCTAACCAGTCCGCCATTTCATTTAATTCTAACCCGCAATGTCCAGGTAACCATAATAATTTTAAGAGCTTCAGCTGTGGAGGAATCAGCGTAAGGAATGTCCTTAAGGCATCTGATTTAGATGAAGCTGTCATTGACGTACATACGGACAGGGAGTCTGTAATTATTATAGCAGTGTGGGTATCCAAAGTTACTTATCGTAGTGCTAGAACAATTGCCAAAAGTTCAGCTTCAAAAATAGATGAGAAGTCTGGTAGTCTTACCTAAAAGAACCAGTCATGTGAAGGAGAGTAAATACCTACTCCTGCCCTTGCCAATGCAATGCGGCGACTGGATGATCGGCCTCTTTCTGTGCAGGTGCTATTACAGCAACCTCCACATGCCTCGACAGCCCACAAGGCAGTGAAAGCCCTGCTGTGTTTCCTGAGAAAGACAGGCTTGTGTGAACGCCTCTGACATGCGGTAGAGTTCTACACGCTGCAGTGAAATTACTGTCAGTCTCCCCCCAACCTTTGTTTTCTTTTCCCTCTCTTCCCTCTTTCCCATCTTTCTTGTCCTCTTCCCTGATCCCCCAGTGTAGGGTAGCAAACCGGATGGCTTTCAGGTTAACCTCCCTGCCTTCCCCTTTTGTTGCTTCCTCCTTCCTTCCTTCCTTTATTACTGAAGTGTCAGTGGCTATAACAATATTTGTTTGCACCTTTGCAAGGTAATATTACAAGCAGCTATTTAAGACCCTGTGTGATTGAAATTTAGGCTTATAGGGAAAAATCTCGTCATATTTTATGATAATATTTTAATTTTGTGCGTTTGCTGCTCGTATATATCTTGAATTTTCACGTTTATTCTGTCTAGTTGCTTCTGAACAAAATTAGCTTGTGGTGTATAAAAACGTGGCCAATGAGCAAGAAAAAAGTCTACGTCGTTCATGAATACATATTCTGATCGTCTTAACGAATAGCTATAAAATTTTAGTTAAGCCTGAACCGTCAGGATACGGAATCGACAAGGCAAGGTTGGTAAGCGCGCCTCCTGATACAAAACATTGTTCGCAACGAGAAGACGAGCCTCTGCTGTACTGCTGTTACTGTTCGTCTGTGGTTTTTATTCAAATTTCCTCGTACTGTCACCTCCATGGCGGGTGGGATGGCGACAGCAAGGACGGATGCTCCGCCCCTTCTTCCGCCAAGACCGGGATGTGACCTGCAAGCGTCGAATAGGACCGGTGCGCTTGGGCATCTGAACATGGTGCTACCAAGGTCATCGAGCTGCTCTGACGCCGATGACATGACGGTGGATATGCTGAGACCACGAACCGCCGCTTGAAGAGAAAGCTTCGCAGGACTTCAAGCGTGAGTGACCTCAGTCACAATGCATCGTCCTCTGTGCAGACATGCACAATTGCTTACGCCCCTATCACTGCTACAGGCAACCTGAATTCGCTGAATAGACAAGCTCTCACGGCGTATCTTGGAAGGATAGCTCCAAGACAAATAAAAGAGGTCCGCATTAATCCCAGAAGGAACGTACTCGCTGTTGACGTATCTATACGAGCTAACCTCAATGCAATGAAGGCTATGACTCAGATGGGCAGCATACCTGTGCTCTCCGTCATCACAAATGGAGGCTGCACCATCGCTGGTGTAATTTCTGATGTGGATAAGGATATCGATAGCAGTGATTTGTTAACGCTGATATCATCGACTGTCAATATCGCAGAAGTACACCGTTTGGACAGTCGAAATGTGTGAAGATAGCTTTTGAGGGGGGCACATTGCCATCGCATGTGAAAGTGGGCTATGTGAGGCATCCCGTCCGCCCGTACGTACCTAGGCCATTACAGTGCCGCAAATGTCAAAAACTTGGGCACGTTAGCGCTGTGTGCGTGAACAGGTTGACTTGTCCCCGCTGCAGCGGACATCATAAAAAGTCGTCATGTGGGATATCTACCCTGAAGTGCTCCAACTGCGATGGCCCGCATGAGTCGAGGTCGAAAGATTGTCCTAAAATAAAGACTGCAATGACCGTGCTTAGTAAAATGGTACGAGATCTCTCTACGCATAGAGAAGTGGCTTCTAAGGTGAACCATCACCAGAGGCGCTCTCGTAACCGCAGGAGGAGATCAGCATCGACAAGTGTATGAAAGCCTGTATTGCCTAATGAGTCAGCGAGAGATCCTCTTTTATCAGAAGCGGTATCTCAACCTCGAATCACACCTTATTTGAAGAACGTGACAGACAATACCTCATGGCCTTCTCTGCCGCCTCGGAGTGCCGAAGTGCAAGGACCACAAAACCGGCATGAACATGAGACTTCGTCATCGGATGTGCAAATCAAATCAATGCTTACGCATTTGATCCGTGCTTTTCGAACGCTGCTTGTTGGTGTCAAGTCGTCTGTTGCCAAGGCTGTAGTGCAAATTCTAGAGGCACTAGAATCGGTGCTTGGGGCTATCTAAAACCAACAAAAATCATGGCGTCAGCAGCCTCATCGTCATCACTGAGTGAAAGAATTAGTCGTTCTGTTATATTTAAATGGAACGCTCGAGGGCTACGAGGTCACCTTGGAGATTTTAAACAGAGAATGCTGAAATATCGATTCCCTGTAGCTGTGATATGCGAGCCGAATATGACTTTACCATTCAGACTGTCTGGATATGAACTATTCACCTCCCAGACAAGTGGAAACCCCAGCAAAGTTATACTATTCGCGCGTTGTGACCTCACGTATTCCCATAACAAAATACCCATGCATAGCAGCAATGAGTACGTTTCCATCACGTTGAAGCTAAAGAGACATACGGTACCGATCATTGGGGGTTACATTTCACTGAGTGGGAGATTTGACGCTGAACGCCTGAAACTTGCCATCTACTCGAGTCAAGGACCTCACGTCATCGTAGGCGACTTCAATGCACATCACCATCTTTGGGGAAGCAGCGTCATAAGTACTCGGGGAAGACAACTCCTAGACTCCACAAGCAACAATGACTTTCATATTCTAAACGACGGATCACCGACATATCTCCGTGACTCAACGTACAGCAGCTGTCTCGACTTAGGTATGGCTTCTCGGTGACTTTCAACATCCGCCGCCTAGGGCACAGGCGTTGAAACATATGGTAGTGATCACATTCCTACTTACATACAACTACGATGGTATACCGGCGTTGCAAGCATTCGAAGACGATGCACAGATTGGGAGGCCTTTCAAGAAGGGCTAGAAAAGTCTTGTATCTCTATAATTTCTCCGACAGAAATTGAAGAAAGAATTGCCACAGCAGCACAGACCACGCACGAGATGTCACAACATCTAATTCCAGGAAGCCGGTCAATGTGGTAAACGAAGAGCTGCGGGCAGTTCGTCATCGAGCTGAACGCAAATACAGGCGAACGAAATCCATCACAGACCTGAGGACCTCTCGTAACGTGCAAAAGAAAATTCAGAGGTACTTAGAAAAGCTTGGCCGCCAAAACTGGAAGACATTTTGCACCACCCTGGACCCATGAAAACCACTGTATAAGATATGGCTCGTCGTACGAGCTCTACCATCTTCTTCTCAACAACTGCTTCCTTTCCGTGCATTGGCCATCATAAGAACATGCAGCGAGAAACAGATAGCAGAGAAATTTTGCATGCACCTCTCCTGCTCTGCAACAACGAATGGCTCACTGCTTCGGTGCGCACACCCTACGGCAGACCTCCGTCTCGATCATCCATTCATGCTGCAAGAGCTTCGTGCGGCTATGTCCACTTCGCAACGTTCTAGTGCACCTTGTCCTGATGGAATCACCTATGCTACCCTGCGCCACCTTGGTCCTCGGGCAACCGAAGAACTGTTGTCTTTGTAAAACCTTTCTTGGGCATCTGGAACTGTACCGGCACACTGGACAACTAGCAAGATCGTGGCATTGCTAAAACTTGGCAAGTCTCCCCGTGATATGCTATCCTACAGACCTGTGGCGCTAGCAAGTTCTGTAGGAAAACTCATGAAATGAAAGGTTCTGATGCGCTTGGAATGGTTCCTAGAGAAGCAAAGAGTATATCCAGACGCAATGACTGGCTTCCGGAAGGGAAGGTCAATTGACAGTGTGATTGATTTCGTAACAACCGTTGAACATCAGAAACGGTGCCGCCGATTAACGGCTGCAGTATTTCTTGATATCAAAGGTGCATTCGACAATGTTCTGCATGACGCCATTCTAAATGCTCTTGAAGACTATGGAATCGGTGGCCGAATGCATCAATGGATAGCCAGCTATCTTCAAGAACGAACTATATTCATGTCTACTGCTGACGGTGATACAAATAAGCATCCCGTCTATCGTGGTGTGCCTCAAGGTGGAGTCTTGATCCCAATGTTATTTAATATCGTACTTGTTGGCTTCGTTAAAAAGCTCGTTAAACTAGGAGGCAAAATCGTGGTGTCTGTGTACGCAGATGACATTTGCATTTCGACCACGAGTCTAACACGTTTGCAAGAACAAAAGAAACTACAACGTGCGGTATCGACAACGTCTGCATACCTCAGTACCTGCGGACTGCAACTGTCACCGATGAAAAGTGCAACCCTGCCATTCACGAGAAAATCCATGGCTTGCTACCCCGTAGTGATCAATGGGAACGCAATACCTTCGGTAACTCAACACAAGTTTCTCGGAGTTGTCATCGACCGTGATTTGTCTTGGTCGAAGCACATCTCATCGCAAAAAAAAAAACTAGACAGCTTTGTCTAGGTCATTTGCCATACGTCTGGAAAATCATGGGGACCGTCGAAGTCATCTCTTCTGCAGCTATACCAGGCACTTTTTATTGGATACCTTCGCTACAGTGCTCCTGTTCTCTCCCGTGCTCGCACGTCGGCTGTAATACACTCGAAGGAGCTCAGGCACGTGCCCTAAGAATTTGCGAAGGAGTACCTCGATGCACTTCTACATGAGGCACTATTGCAGAAGCACGTGCTTGTCCAGCTCGTATTTATCTTTAACACGAACCACTACGAGTACATCTGAGGATACTGACAAGGCATCGAGACCATCCTCTGGCAGATACTCTTAACACCCGACCCAATGCCGCATACTCAGAAGCTGTTATGTAGCACCGAGATCTGCTGCCTGCAAATTATGCACCACATGTTATCTCCGACATACTACTCTGGACGATTCCTAAGCCGATCGTGTGACTTTCGATCCCAGGAATAACAAAGAAGTCAAAAATACCAACTGCTGGTCTTAAGCATTGCACTTTTTCGTAAATTGACTATATGTACGGATATACAGTACACATTTTTGCAGATGGCTCTGTCACGCAGACCTCCTCAGCAGCAGCTTTCACTGCGCCTCAAATTGGAATCGCTCAACGCTTCAAAATAGCACACCGGACATCATCTACTGGCACCGAGCCGACCGGCATCCGACAAGCTGCGTGAACACTTTAGAGCAGAGTCCAGCGAAATGGACTATATTTTGCGACTCCAAGCCGGCACTTCAGTTAATTAGAAACTACATGAAACAAGACACTGCATACAGTCCTCTGGTGTGTGACATAATCAATATATTGAATGAGACATTTCAATCCGGACATACCGTTGCGTTGCGATGGATTCCCAATCATTGTGGCATAGCTGGGAATGAACATGCTGATGCAGAAGCGAAAATGGCACACACTAGTGGCGAAGTGATATCAATTCACATTTCCCGATATGACATTAACGCCTTGCTGTCTAAGGTATGAATACATTTATGCAAGGACTATGGAATGATCCGGATTATCGCCACAAGCACATTTACATGCTTGACTCTTGTCGTGTTTTTCGCCACCCATTCAGACTATGGAGAGACCAAGAAACGCCACTACATAGACTGCGACTGGGTGTTGCATACACGCGACGATACTTATTCAGGATTGGACAAGAGCAAGATCCTAACTGCACCTTGTGTAACACGCCAGAAACTATTAACCACATCATGTGTGTGTGCCCTTTATACGCAGTTGAAAGACACTCTCTTAAGTGCCTCACAGAAGACCTAGACTGCCAACCCTTTTTGGAAGAGAAACTTTTAGGTGCTTGAGAACGTGTGGATCTCGCCCAACGCAGTTTAAAAGGGCCTGCTCGCATTTCTAAGCAAGACAGGTTTAGATTCCAGTCTTTAGAGAATCTGCTGATGTAGAGATTTTCGTGCGTGTACTACACCGAACGAGACATTGTGTGCAGTGACTCATTGTGCTATACCACCATCACCCCTCGTCATACCCTTCTCTTTCTTTTCGTTTCCCCCTTACCCCCGTGAGGAGTAGCAGGCCAGAAACCCGCTTTCAAGGCCGACCTCTCCCCCTTATTTTCATTAAACACCTACTTCTTCTTGTTCGCAACAAACTTAGGGAGTCCTAGGCATAGTCGGAGGGCCTCATGCTCCAAAACAATCAAAGGCAGAAGTTTATAAACAGGGCCAGCTGAGAATAGCACTTATCTAAATTCTAGTATGGGACGCATATACATTTTAGGGGCGAAGCTCCTTATAGCGGCACCCGTTCGTCCCCCGTAGAATGTAACAAGTATAAAATTTTGACCTCCAAGGTGGTGCCGGTGAGAGACTTCTTCTGTGCGTTGATGAACAATAAAAAATAGTGCTCAATGTACATGTCAATGGCTGCTAATGGGGAATGAGAGACAGGAGCATTCGGCTTTTAGTTAACGCGCAGGCTGCAATCACCATTAGCAGCCATTGGCATGTACATTGAGCACTATCTGTCAAGAAAGGGTTGCTACGTTATACTCGCTGGGTGTAACATCCTTAGCTTTAGAAAGGTTTAGCGAGCGTTGAGCCGCAGTGCCATAAATACAATGAACTTGTATATACCATGAATGAACTCGAGGTGGTTAAAAATGGGAAGTAGATACGAAGCGCAAGCCGTAAGAAAGTAAAAGCCGATTTCTCCGCCTCTCATTTCCCATTAGCAGCCATTGGCATGTACATTGAGCACTATCTGGCTGAAAAAGTTTGCTACGTCATACTCGCTGGGCGTAACCTCCTTGATTTTCGAAAGGTTTAGCGAGCGTTCGGCCGCAGTGCCATGAATACAGTGAACTAGTATATACCATGAACTCGAGGTGGTTAAAGGTGGGAAGTGGACCCGAAGCGCAAGCCGTAAGAAAGTGTGCGTGTGCCTCCTCTCGTTTAGTCCTTGGAATGTCCGCTGGATGGTGGTGCTTCTATATGGGGAATATATGATGAAAAGATGCGAGATGGTGGTACTTGGAGTGTTGAATAGATGGATGAACGGACACATAGACAGATGCATGGATGGACGCATGAACGGACGCAGGGGCGGCTACATGGACGAACGCAGGGACGAACGCACGAACAGACGCACGCACGGACGGGCTGATGGACGCATGGACGGTCACATTGACGGACGCATGGACGGACAGAAGCAAGAACGAATGGACGGACGAATTCTTCGCCCCACTCTCCATCATTCACTCCGTGGATATGCTGCCATTTTTTTTTGTAAATCATAACCAGAGTGTCCCTGCGTAAACCATAGCGTCTGCTGGTGAATCTGCGAATCATGCCTAAGGCACGTTGTGCCTTACATGCCATACTCTCTTTGTGAGGAGTCCAGTTTAATTTATTATTATAAGTCATTCCCAAATATTTAAGCGACTCAACTTGCGGAATAGGCTCTTCTTTCAAACAAATAATAATTGAGATAGGATCTGTTAACGGAAATATCAACACTGCACTTATGTTTACGTTTAGTGACATACATATTGTTTCTAGCCACCCCTCTAGCAAATTCATATACCTCTGCAGATTTTGATATAAGGAATGAATGTCTATATCTGCTGCAAAAAAGGCAATTGCATCAGCATACACGTATGCATGCACATCCTGGCTGTAAGGGATTGAACTCATTAAGATGTTGAATAATAATTGAGACAAAAGAGCCCCTTGGGGAACTCCGCGAGTAGTAGTAGTAGTAGTAGTAGAAAACTTTATTATATACATAATCCAGACAGGCTTGAACTCCAGTGCCCCGAGGAATATACGGGGTGAAGAGCGAAGTCTGTGCGGCAGGGTGGTGCCCCTATTCCAGGGCCCCACTGGCGCGAGCCATCCGTTCAGCTCTGTGGATCAGTCGCAGCTGATCCACTAGGGCTGGGCTAGACAGCAGCGCCTCCCATTCCTCCCACGTGCCAGTGATGTCGTGTTCTTCGTCGTGCTCTGCACACTCCCACGTTATGTGAAAGAGTGTTGGGGTGGCTCCACACCACGGGCATATATCTTTGTACGCCGTAGGGTACATCAGGTGAAGAGTGTGCAGGTTTATATAAGTGTTAGTCTGTATTCTTCTTAGCGCTGTTGCCTCCGCAGCGCCGAGCTTGCTATGAGGAGGTGGATACAGCTGCTTATTTTCTCTGTAGTACTTTAAAATCGTTGCGAAACAAGGGTCCAGGGGTGCAGGGTCATCACTTGCATTGGCTGGAGTGGCTCGGTGATTTGTGAAGCCTCGAGCCGCCTCGTCCGCGCGCAGGTTCCCTGTCACGCCCTCGTGCCCCGGGTGCCCAATTCACAGCCTGTACGTATTTTACTGTGGGGTCCCATCCTATCCCAAGCAGTATAAGAAGCGCCTGTGCTCCAATTTCGACCTTTAGATAGTTTCTGCAAGCTTTTTGCGAATCTGTAATGACTGTTAATGGAGCGTTTCGCGTCCATCCCTCTTTTATTGCGAGTGATAAGGCAACCTCTTCTGCTTGTGTTGTCGACGCCTGATCTATTGAAGCGCAGGCTGTAATTTTCCCTCTATGGTCGGTGACTACACACACACATATCTTTTTGCATTGGTCTGATAAGGTGCGGCGTCAGTGAATCTGGCCATGTTCAAAAATCTTGTCATTTTGTCAATGTAGTCAGCCCTTGCCTTTCTTCTTCCAGCATGCAGAGTAGGATCCATGTTGCTTGGTATTGGCAATACGGTGTACCATTCTCTAAGTTCGCGTGGTACTTCTTTAGTTTCTTGGTGTGTTTGTAATAAAGTATCGTGCCCTAGTTTTGTTAAGACTGCTCTGCCCGTCGGGGTCTGGAAAAAGCGATTTTCTTGCGCTAGTAACTGGGCCTCGGATAATTCTTCAATTGTGTTATGAAGACCAAGCGCCAGTAGCTTGTCGTTTGAAGTATTCCGGGGTAATCTCAGGGCTGTCTTGTAGGCCATTCTAATTATTTGGTTTGCTTTTTCCTTCTCTTCCCTGTTCATAATATGATACCGAAGCGAGTATGCAATGCGACTGATGACGAGGCTTTTGACAAATTTCAGGGTATCTTGTTCTCTCATGCCTTTATGGTTGTTTGTTGCGAGACCATGCAACAAACAACCATGTGGTTGCGAGACTATGCGTGAGATCTGCTGTACTGATGTTTTGAGTTGATTTAGTGTGTGCAGACATATCTGATTAGATTGAAGCCACATTCCTAGTATTTGTACGGTATCTTTCTCCGGAATGACATTTCCGTCGAGCTTGACTTCCAGCTTTAGATTCGGGTCGATCCTCCGTGCTTTTCTCTTCGTGAAGCGAATAAGCTCTGACTTTTCGGCTAAGTACTGAAGACCCCGTATCCTTGCGTACTCTTCTATGGTGCTAGCTGCCTTTTGTAACCTATCTTTTTTCTCTGCTAGGCTGCCTGTGGTAGTCCATACCGTAATATCGTCTGCATATATCGCATGTTGTAGACCGGCAATATCTTTGAGTTTTCCTGCAAGGCCTGTCATTGCGACATTGAAAAGTGTCGGTGAAATGACCGCTCCTTGGGGTGTTGCTTTGTTTGGAGGTTTAATGATGTCCGATTCGTAATCTCCCAGCTTGATTGTTGCAGTCCTGTGACTAAGAAAACTTTTGACGTAGTCGAACATTCGTTCTCCACAGTTAGCTTCCTCCCGATCTTCTAGTATTGCTTTGTGACTGATGTTATCACAGGCTCCCTTCATGTCAACTGCCACAACCATGTCTTTTCCAACCTTAGAGATGTCCATGATTGCTTGTTCTTTTAAAAGTAGTAGAACATCTTGCGTAGAGAGGTGTGGGCGAAAGCCAAACATAGTTTCGGGCATGAGGTTGTTGTTCTCGAGATGGTTGGGGAGCCTGGTGTTCACCAGTTTTTCAAAGATTTTTCCTAAGCAGGACGTGAGCGAGATAGGTCTCATGTTTTCAATGGCAAGTTTTTTTTTCCTGGTTTAGGCACCATGACCACAATCGCATGTTTCCATTCTGGTGGGACAGTTCCAGCCAGCCAATGTTTGTTTATGTATTTAGTGAGAGCTTCAATGGCTTGGTCATTTAAGTTCCTGATCATACCATTGGTGATTTTATCTGCACCAGCGGCTGTGTTCTTCTTCTTACTAAATATGTCTGCTCTTATCTCAGCGTCCGTAAAAGGCTTGTCTAAATCAGGTTGCGGTGATTCTTTATATCTTCCTTGATATGAAGGCGTCGCTCCATCTTCCCCAAAGCATTTTTTATGCATGGCTTGAAAGAGGTCCTCTTTTGTACCAGGGTACAAGTGCAGCAATCTTTCAACGGCTTTACTGTTTTCATTTTTGGGTTCGTAGGGTCCATCATGGCTTTCAGTATGTTCCATGTTTTGGCCGTACTCAGCGTTCCATTGAGTGAATCACAAAAATTGGCCCAATCAGTTGCAGCTAGTTGATTGGCGTATTCCTCTGCGCGCTGGGTGATATATTTGATTCTTTCTTTCAATTATCGGTTACGTTTCTGTCTTTTCCATCTTTTCGTAAGGCTTCTTCTTGCTTCCCAAAGATGTAGTAGGTGTGAGTCGACCTCAGGGGCATTGCTTGATCGCGTTATTTGTTTACTGTACCTTTCTTTTTGACGCCTTATTTGGTCACACCAATCACTCAAGTTTGTTATATCTGAGGCAGTCAACCTTTGTTTCAGTGATTTTCTGAACGCATGCCAATTAGTTATTTTCGCAGCGCCAATCTTTTTACGTATCTGATCTGTGTGTATAGTGGTGCATAATATGTAATGATCACTGCCTAGATTTTCTAGAGTGTTGTGCCATTCCACCTCTTGAAAATTTTTGCACATAGTTAGATCCGGTGTCGTGTCTCTGGAGTTAACGTTTCCTAGTCTTGTTGGCATTGCTGGATCCGTCAGGAGTGTCATACCTAAAATTTCTATTTGCTCGGCTATGTTTTTGCCTTTGGCATCCTGAGTGAAGTATCCCCAGCTTGGGTCTTTTGGATTGAAGTCCCCCACCACTATGAGCGTGTTCTGCTTCGCTAGTTTTGCTGCATCTTCAAATAGTTTGTTGAAAGTTGCCTTTTTTTGTCGAGGTGGGCTATAAATGTTCAGTATGAAAATACTTTTCTTTTTCTTCTCTTTATATATGATTTCCGTAATGATATGTGGGATTTCGATTCCTTCTATTGGTTTATGCTGTATTGCGGTTATGGATATGTAGACTAATGTCACCACTCTCCATTCGTTGTTATTATTCGCAGCTTCACCATGAGTGTCATAGCTCTGCATGCCTGGCGTTATTCTCACCTCTTGGAGAGCTATAACAGCAGGTGGCCTCGGCTGATTGGCCACCAGCTGTGAAAGCTGTTCCTTTTTTCGTCGGAATCCCCGGCAGTTCCACTGCCATACGTCACACTCTTCCGTAGTTTTTCTTAGTCGCTTATGCATTGTTAGTAGCTTCTTGTGTCGTATTAAGTAGGCCCGGCCTGTTGTATCCCTTATCTGCTCTTTCCCTTATGTGGCTGCCATTGGTATGCCTTCTCAATGCCTTCGTGAGTTCTATCTGTTGCGCTTGAATTTTTCTTTCCAGCACGTCGACTTTGCTGTCTACCTGCCCCATGACCTGTTCGACGATGGAGGGAACTATTACTTTTACGGCTTCTTTCAGAATAGCTATCGTCACCACAGTGTCGCCGTTCAATATTGATACGCTTTGTTGCTGTTGCTGCTGCTGTCCTGCCAAGGAAGATTGAGAGGGTTTCTCTTGTGGTTGTTGCTGCTGCTGCTTTTGTTGGCTTCTAAGTTGCCCGTTTTCTCTTTCTAAATCCCCCATTTTTACACGCATTTACTCTAGTTCTCGCTAGAGTCGCGCGAGTTGTGTGTGTGTTGATTGCGCTTGGTTTGGAGGAGGTTGGGAGGCTGCTGCAGCTCAGCTTTTGTTGCTGCTGCTGTTGATGCTGCTGTTGGTGGTGGTGCTGCTGCTGTTGCTGCGATGTCTTCTTGAGCTTCTTGTTCTTGTTCATCTTGCTTTCTTCTTGCCAATTGCCTTTGGAGCTGGAGTGGCCTCGGAAATTGGATCTGGACCTTGATCTCGAGCGGGAACTGGATCGGGATCCGGAGCGTGATCCCACGTCGGACCTCTCCGTTAAATCCATATCCTGCCTTTCGGTGTTGAACCACCGACGCTTCAGTATTCCTGGGGATCGTTGTCCGTTTTCGTGTCTAAGCTGCTGCACCTGTTCTTTCCCCGTTGGGGAACTTAAGCCTTTTAGTGCATTCCTTTGCCGCCGTTGGATGATCCCTGCGACATAGTGCACACTCGGGAACGCACTCCTGGTCTTTTGGAGGGCCTTTAAGCCTGCAGCCGCCACACAAATTCACAGTGGGTGCTGGACAGAGTCAGTCCTATGGCCTTGGCTTTTACACAGTTTACAGTATACTGCCTTGTGGGTTGGTATGGTAGACATGGCATCTCACCACCATGATAATACACAAAACGCGGCCCAATGGGTCCATCGAAGGTTATCATTGCCGTCTCAGATTTTCCCAACATGCGTGCTTGCACGATTGTGACGCCCTGTGTGCGTACTCTAAGGTTGTGGAGAAGTTCTTCTTCCGGTGTTTCACGTTCCAGCCCGTGCACAACTCCCTTGAGAAACCCCTCGGGTGTAGAAATGTAGGTATTCACGAGATGTCTGGTGTTCTTGAGGTCGAGCGCTTTGATTTTCAAAATTTGCTCGTCGACGTGCTCGTGCGGAGTACTTGCAATGATAATGTTGGATCCATTCCGGAGGCGCAGCAGGAATTTTTCACCTCTGCATATTTCCGCGTCTCCACATGCACGTTCAATAACTAGTGCCACTTCATATGTTTTTTAGTCTCTCACCACGAGCCCTGGTTTGGGTCGTACAATGATTTTAATATCATTCTTGGGTAGAGGCGTCGCACGGGAGCGTCGGCGGCCTCTAATGGCACCCGACGCGTCTACTCCCGTGCGCCCGCTCAGGCGTTCCGTAACTGCCACCCGCGTTTCTCTCGCTGTCTCTGAAGCTGTTGTCTGCCAGAGACGCTAAGTCATTAGTTGTTCTTTTGCTAAGACTTAGTGATAAAGTTTGCTGAAAATCACCAACTTGCCTGAGATCCTCCATGGCCCGCGCTTGCTTCCCTAGTTTCTTACGTTTGCGTAATGAAAGAGCAAGCTGGCACTGACCATCTTTTGCCTCGTCGTCAGCTCCCTTTGATGCTTCATGGTGTTCGCTCGCGTCGCCGCTGGCTGACTCCACTTATATCGCCTCGTCAGACGATGGGGAGTATTTGACAAAGTCTTCTGCAGAGCCCAGCTCTGTGCTCAAATCTTGATCGTCCGTGTCCATGGCTTCCTTTACCGTTACCTGGTCGTCGTCCGTTGGGTTATTGGCTGCTGCATTGGCACGCCCAGGAGAGTTGCTGGTAGTCGATGCACTGCTCCCCGGTCCGCCGCTAGTCCTAGCCTGGCTGCCGGGCATGTCAAGTCCTTGATCACTTCAGAAGGGAAGAAATCGGTGTCGTTGTCCCGATAACTTGATTTCAAAATGATCACGTCATACTTCCAGACACACTCTGCGTTTGCTTTAAAGAAGCCACGAAGTTTAACGCGAAAACAGGCAAAATTTTGAGGAGCCGAGACGAACGCGTCCGATCCGCTCGACGCCACCTAGCGTCCCCCCGGAACTCCGCGAGTTTGTTTAAATTTTGACGAAGCGCAGTCATTCTTAACGCAATAAAACTTTCTTGCCCTCGAAAATCCTCCCAGCCACGCAATAATGTACTTTGGGAAACTATGGCTTAGGAGTATCTTCAATATCACTGAAAATTCCACACTGTCATATGCTTTGGATATGTCCAAAGTCACTAGAGCAGCGTGTTGCCTTCATTTGCGAGCAAGTTGGGTGCGGCTTTCTAAATCAGCGTGAGCACACCATAGCGAACAGTGTTCTCAGAAGCCGATTTGATTGGGGTTTAATAATTTATTTTCTGCCATCCAGTTTGTCATTCTCTTATAAAGCACCCTCTCAAGTAGCTTTACCATATTAGAAGTAAGAGAAATCGGTCGTATGTTTTCTATGTTATATCCTAAACCTTGTTTTTTATGTATAGGAATTATTTTTGCTTATTTCCCATCGTATCCAATCCAGGCGTGTCTTAACGAATAATTTACAGTGTTCAGGTCACTTGGTGATAATTTAAATAATAATTTTATCATAGCAACTGTGATTCCATCTCTATCGGGAGCTGATGAGGGTAAATTCCGAACAACCTGAGCTAATTCTACCAATGTAACTCTAGTAAAATCCGTTATTACCATGGGAGGTCTTCGATCATACAACTTACTTGATGTGAATTGACACTCTAGTTCTTTTGCTATGATTTCCAAAGATTCTTTTTCATATCATCGGGCGACATGATTTCACAGTCTGCATTGGTTGGAGATGGCAGAATTTTACGTTATCTGAGGAACCTAAACAGGGCACTTTTGATTTTAGGGTTAGAAAGATAGTCATAATGATTTCTATCATATTCGTCTTTAGCTAAAGAAACTGTGTGCTTAAAATGTGTAGCATAAAATTTATAATCAGACCTATTACGTGGAGACATGATTATACAAAAGTTTTTTTTCCACGCGGCCTGTCATCGTCGGTAATCCCGTGCTCACTCAGGAATCACCATGGACTGTGATTTGTGCTGTTTGCAGACTTAACTACGAATTCAGCTTTCTTATAGGTTCTTTTGAGCAACGCACATAGTCTCATAGCTTTTGTGTCTTCTGTTCCTTCAGAATGAATGGTCAAGGCAGATTCCAGATCTTGTTTAAATTTATTATAACTTATATATACTTGGTTCTGACTGCATGATGGTGTTGTAGGACAAACAGTATCAAATATTACTGGCAAGTGATCGCTGCTGGTGGCACATTCCAAGACAGTCCTAGACGAACTAGTGAGGGAAGAAGTAACAAAGCCTAAATATATGCCACTAATGAAAGTAGGTGTTCGGGAATTAAGGCACAATAAATCGTTATCTGCTGTCCACTCCCGCAATCGTTTACCACAACCATCGGTTCGAAAACCCCAACAGGTATGGTGGGAATTGAAATCTCCCACCTGAATTTTATCTCTACAACGATATTTCAGTGTAACGTCCAAACATCGTGTGTCTAGAACCCCTGTAGGGAAGTATGGATTGACTAGCAAGAAAGGCAGACAACCTGTCATAGTGATTTCTAAGGCGAAAATTTCGCTTTCCAGTGACATATGCGTATACGCAATTTTAGCCTTTAGACTACAAGCAAGCACTTGGCCTCCCGGACTACACCAGCACTGAACTCTTCAATCAACTGGGAGTTCACAGCACCCTCGCAGAACTCATCGAAGCCCAACAACGCAGTTAGCTAGAATGGCTCACACTCACTGAAACGGGACGTTCTATTCTCTCCACGCTTGACTTCACATATCATCAGCAACAGGGTCCCAAACAATCAATTCCGCATAATATCCGCAGCTGGATCCACGTGGATCCCATCCCTAGAAACAAGCATCCTGAGTACAACAGAGCCCGGCGCCAAGCTCGCGCTAGAGCAATCACGAAAGCCCTTGCCCACGAACCTGGCGCCACATTTATTGACGCAGCTCAGTATCCTCAAGGCACACGTTTTGTAGCTGTCGCCACACGCAATGGAGTTCTACACGATGCAACCAGCGTCACAACGTCCTCTGCCGAGACGGCTGAAGAGGTGACCTTCACCTTGGCCACTCTAGATCCCACCTGTGACACCATCGTATGCGACTCTCGCTAAGCTGTCACTAACTACACAGCAAAGGCCGAATTTCTCCTCAAGCGCTTCGCATCCTCTGCCAGGCCTCACACCACAAAGAAAACATGATCACCCTGACATTGTTCCGCGCTCATGAGGGCCCAGTCCACCCACGCCTCCCCAACCTCAACGAGGTCACCTACTCCCTTGCGCGAGGCCTTGTCAACCGCGCTGGAGCTACTGGAGACGAGATGGACACCAGGGTCAACCTGACTACCTACAATGATATGGTTAAAAACTTTTACTTCAGACGCCGAGCCTTTTCCCCACCTCCCACAAGCTCGATCGGGCACAGCCCACCACTTTCCGTCTACTCCAAACAAACACGTATCCCTCACCTGCCCACTTTCACCTCATATTCCGGGACGTGTACACAACCTCCCACTCTCCCGGTGCTGCGGCAATCACCCGGCTACGCTTCCGCACATGCTGTGGGAGTGCCCGGCACAGTACAGACACACTAACGCCATGACTCTTTCGTCGAAGCTCCATGAGGCTCTGCGGAGCCCCGCTCTTTACGACCAAACCTGGGCGACCCAGCACGCCCGTCAGGCGGCGTCGAGGCAAGCCCTTGACGTCTCCTCATGGGAGGCTTAGGCCCGGTCACCTAAACCTGCTGGTTTCTTATAATAAAGTTTATTCCTCCTCCTTGTTGTCTTTTTGTCGTCGTTCTGTTCTCGCGTTATAACTATTCGCATGTCATACCAACTAGCCCAAGCTGCCATACTTCTAAAACGATCCTGGCCGTGTTCGTTGATCTCCTCTCAACAAAGGCAAAAAGCACCCGGGCAATCGTCTCGAAGTTTACCAACAGTACACTGTACTAATCCGACCTTGGACGTATCTCGTCCCTGAGTATTTAAAGCACGCATTGTTGGTTATTTAGCAAGCGCCGTTAGTTTTAAATTACCTTAGGCATGGAATGATTCAGCAACATTTTTCAGAAGCGACTGTTGCGAACTTTGCGTGGAATGTTATCGTCACTTATTGTTTTAGACGAAGGCGAGAACAGCTTCCCCCAACTTCCTTTGCTAGACCTGGATTACAAACGATCGAGTCAGCGATGTGAGAACGACTTTGGCCGACCATTCTTCCGCACTATGGGTTGGCAACCTCTTCAGGACCAAGATGCATGAAGCCACGGGCTCCGCATAGCAAAGGCGAATAATTTAAGAAAATTAGAATGGAAGATTATGTTTATTTCTAGCGCGCATGCATTGACACCAATTGAGGTAAAAAAAATGTCACGTTGACTTGCAGGTAACAAGTAACAAGGGGGGGGGGGGGGGGGAGTTCTGGCGCTGCGCGGCGAGCCGCAACTCTACCAACCAGAACGCTTCATCCAAGCCACGAATATTTCACCTCAGCGAAATTTTGAACGAACGGCTTACCGAGTTTAAACTTTCGAAAGCATCCGCGGTCTCGTATTTTCCGAACGCGACGCCTTTTATGCAGTCGTCTTTTTTTCTCGCTTGAATGAACGGGCGTTGTTACGCAGCCATGAGACAGAAAATGGCAAGCTGTGAGATTCGTCGTCCATCATCAGCGGCGTCGTAATCACTGAAGGCTCGCAAACAATCCCGCTCCACAATCGGATAAACTTGCAGCAAAGTGCCGAAAGGATTCGAGAGCGTGTGCGTTCGGCCTCGTCAGATACCAGTCGTCGCGCTCATCTGAAGAATAGGCCGCCGTGCAATACAACTTTTACACTTAATGGGTGACTCAGCTAGTGCTCGTAGCGGCATTTTTTTTTCAGTGAAATCTTATACCGGGTGTGAGGTTGCGATGCGCACCTTGTCCTCAGCGACAACAGTTGGCCCGCTTTATGCAGGTAGTCTCCAACAGCCACCCTCGCCGCTTATGTGATTCTTTTTCGGGAGCCGAATAAAAATAGGCTCCAAATCCCTCCTGCCTTGCCGGCGCCGCCGTTCCGCAAACAGAACAGCGTCGACTGGACAGCATCGCGGGAGCCACCAAGTTTTCACCCGCGGGCATGTCACCGTCAAATGCCATGGCTCACATTAAATCAACGTGAACAAAACAGAAAAGAAAAGGGTAAAAAAAAAGCTTGGCGGTTTCATGTACAACATGACCGTGTCACTATAACTACACATAAATTAAAGGACACCTTATAAACTTGATTAGCTGACAAGGCAATGCAGCTAGCAGAAGGGCCAAACGAGACGCAGCTGGTCTGTTTGCCCGCGCCTGTGATGAAGCCATTGCAACGAGCTCAAGTTATTCACACGCTTTTATGACACTTTTGATAATGCGAATTGTAAGCCTTTTTTGGAAATGTGTGTTGTTATGTACCGCAACGAAACTTGCTTTGCATCAATCGTGCTTACTTCACCCGAAATAGACGCCACAGATGCGCTGGTCAGGCCGGTGTTGTATATGATTATTGACCCGTGAACCACCGAACATGTATGCTTGGTGATGATGGGCGGCCTGCGAAATTGGCGGCACTTAAAAATAAGGTCGTGTCGAATACTCTCGACAGTGTTCTCTGAATGGACCGATGGTCTTTGCGGGATTCATCTTTTATCAGAAGGATTTGACCTATAGTGAGAGACGAGCTGTTTGTTCCACGTTATCCGAAAACGTTTCTACTGCGCACGTACGAGACGAATGTAACGGCAGGCCTCGCTGATCCACGATCGAAACAAAAAAGAGGCTTTCTTCAGTTGGTGACAAGCTCTACATTTGCAGGGGGAAATGCATTCTTGGTGCGCAAACCTGTGTGCTGGATCCTCGATTCAGGCCGCGCTTGTTCGACAGCATTTCCTTCAAGATGGAGCTGCTCACTCGCTATGTTGCTCCTAAAGGGACCTTGCGTTGAATGAAGGCCTTTGAACCGTGCTACAGCTGATACGCTCACCTAATTTGATTGTTGGCTGTTTTATAGGTAGTGTTTAAACTCGAGTTCCCGATTCAGCGTTTCTCACACTCGCTCGATCGTCTGTTGGGAGGACAGACGAATGACTAAAAAAAAAGAAAGAAAGGAGGGGGAATGTCATATGAGGCCTGGCATGGGACAGGCAAAAGCTGTTTCACGTAGCGCAGTCCTTCTCCACACGACTGACCTTTAAAGATGCGCTCTGCGGTTGCGCAATGGTCGAGCCTCCTTTCTTGTTTACGACGGGAAAACACTGCACCTGCTGCCAGCTAGGCGCCGTCCCAGTGGCTGCTGCTAAATATAACGGCACAGCTCAGCACGACGCCGCCCAACGGAGTGGCCGTACTGCAGCAGTGTCCGGAATGGATGATGCCTCAACTCTGACTCATACCCACTCAGGGCGACTGGCTGAGAATCAGTTATGTGAACTTCTAGGCCTTTTAAGTAAGAAATAATCCCAGGAAAAAGAGAAAAGAATGTACTTAAAAAGAGTGCAATACTTACCTTTTGCTATTACTACCAGACAGTATAGTCTTTATCTTGAATGTAAACTACAGTAATATCGAACAAGTTTAAATTTTATTTTTTGAACTTGCTCGTAAATGCTGTCTTAATTCATATACAAATAGCAATCTAGAGGCGCATTCGTTTTTTTTTTTTTTATTTCACGAAGATAACTGGAAACGGCATCAAATGCGTTCCTTTGGCTGAAGCCCAGATTCGAAGAGACAAAGGTAAGTACTATACTGTCAGTGGTGAAGGTCAGTCTTAGGATGACAAGGAGTCGTTTTCTTGATCATCTGTAACGGCGACATGACAAAATATAATGCTCCATTGATTCCACTTCGGAACACAAGCGGGGAGAGCGGTTCGAGCGAACCTTCTCTTCGTGCTCTTCGCTCCCGTGCGCCGGTTTGTCCGGTGTGGTGTGCAATAAGTCTAACCCGCGATAGAACGAGTGTATATATAGAGAGAGGAAACAAAGATGGGCACGTATAGATATAAAATAGGGGAAAAGAAAGTATATGTGCGTAAACTAGAAAAATGTAGCGAGTGAGAGAACAGAAAGAAAAGAAGAGATAAATAAACAGTGGAAAAAAGAGAGAAAAACAAATAAGGGGATTCTGATGTCTTGGTACCACTGGTGTATTTTCGGAACGTAAAGGCCGAAACATATGCAGCGTTTTTCCGGCGTCACTCAGCGTCGACGCTGCCGGTGCCAACCACTGGCACGCGTATGCTCGTGCCTACGCAATAGAATAAAGAACCCCTTTAGAGAAGAGAAACTGTACGCAAGATAAGCGGCGGTGGCGCATGGAACTGCCGAGGGCAACCAAGAGAGAGCGCTGAATTAACAAAAAGCGAAAAAAAAACAAACGTTTTTTTTTTGTTTTTTCGGTATGAAAAAATGGCCGCTTTCTTTTAATTCCGTAGCAGGTGTGTATGCGCCTACGCGGTCGCCTCGGCCGATTTTTTTATTCTGTCCCTTTTAAACAGAAGTGAACGAAAGAGACTCGCGCAGGTCCACGGGTGTCTCGTTATCTTTTGCCCACTTGTTTCAAGCGCATTGATACGCCCAACAGCACACCAAAGCACCCTTCGAAGTACCTGTGCGTACAAGGCCATTCATTGGCAGCTGGCACCAGTCAATTCACGAGAGAGCACAGCGAACAATATTTATTGACAGCATACCAGCAATCACGTTTCAATGAAAAAAAATATATATCGTGTTAGAAGCATTATCGTGAGTTCCCAGACGGCACACTTTCATTTTCAGAGGCAACACGAACACAAAAGCGTGTCTCGTTAGTAGGAACTATCATTATAAAAGTCATAAAAATCAGCATGAGGTGCTTCAGCAACAGCTTCGAATTACTGCTCCTGCTTTCGCCGATTACGGCTTAACTCCCACACTTTTTATTTCATTGTGACAAACTGCGGTCGATCTGAGAACCCAAAGAGGTTGGGTTTTTCGCAATGAAATCGCGGTGGAGCGAATGTCAAGAGAAGCGCAAGCATTTAGAACACGTGCAGGATCAGTGCAAATGAACGTAGTGCACAAATACACGACACTGACAGTGATAGCAAGGTCTCAGAGTGAAATAACCAAAAAAAAAAAACTAAACAAATATGCGTGTACGGCAAAAATAGTCTACCTGTCATCGCCATGGAACTTGCACAAATCAATGCCTTTGCGGGTATATGACAGTTCCCGTGGCACTACTTAAGCGAATAAAAACGTGCTAGAAAGAAAAGAGGACCACGCTAACCATCGGATGAAAACTAACTGCGCATATGCGCATCGGCTGCCCCCGTCGAACCGCAGCACCGCATGTTTTCAGCTTCGTCACCGTCACCGATAAGAGAATCAATCCATAGTAGAACTTACATGGCACCGCTATCGCTAAACAAATTCAGTGTTCAAAAGTACTACGCACAATGCGGAATTCAAATTTCACCCTTTAATTATATAGAAACCAGCACTTTTTTGCTATAGTGGCTCTCTTCGCTTTAAATTACGAGCTTACTATTGTGCCCTTAGCAGATTTCCTAGCGTCCCCGAGGGCAGATTTGAATGGAGGCAGTATGGTTATTCTTTAGCTAACGATTTTTTCGCCCCCCCCCCCCCCCCCATTGGCAATGGGTGGAACTTGAGACTTTCCGAGGCATGCCTACGCGTCAAAGGCGTCGAATACGCCTTTTGGCGTCGGCGTCGGAGGGGCATACGCGACGAGGCGCGAGGGATCAAGCCGGGCTTGATATTTCCGCCAAGCGTACATCACGTCACCACGTGTAAAGCGGCGCCATCCAACCAGAGGCCGCGATGCCCCCGAATGCTGTGCCTAATGGTTTCCGCTTCGAAGGCACGACCGACCGAGTGCTAGAAGCAAGTACGGAAACTACTCCAAACGTTCCTGAATGACCGCTTCGTTATCTAGAACGACAACGAAACGACGAACGACTACAAGTGCTACCAGCGTGACGCGGTTTCGTGCCGAGTTCGAGCGACGCCGACAAATCCAGCGAATGCCGGCCGGCTATGCTAGCGCCGGTGTGGTCGTCAGCCGCGCGAAAACATGGTACAGACTACTGGAGCATGTCGGTGTTCCTGTGCTTTGATCTGTGATTTTCTGTGCTAAAAATGAGTGCAAACACACTTCGGTTGTTCGAAGCTTTGAGCGTGATCCCTCGCCTACCGCGGAGTATATTCAGAGCGGTGTCATCTGCATCCAGCGCAGGCCTCCACCGTCGAGTTCGTATCAACCAGCTATTGCGAGGAACATCGCCTGAAAAAAAATCGACGGTAGTTTCCGTTGCAACATAGACACTATATACGACGCCCGAAACAACGCGTAGTTCATACGGAGTTTTTATCTGCACTGTGTTTGTTTTCAACATCGGTATTCATCATCGCTGAAAGCGAACCTCACACTAGCCAACACATTTCGGTGATGTGAACACGTCCGTACTTATATAAGTGTAGTCATGGATTGTACGACGCTGGAACATTCGTCGGCTTCGGTGCAAATCGTTTTAGTGTGCTCCCAAGCTAATAACAAGCGTGCGCTGATTGGTAGAAGTGTGATGGGACTTCGCGTCGGGTACCAGCGACGCTAACACATTCAGCTGTCAGAAGTCTCATTTTCATTCATTTACATTAAGATAGAAACTCGAACATGCGTTGCTATGGAGATCTAAAAAAGTTGCATGATTAAGTGCTGCTGGTATTGCCTGCTATTTCACTTCTCGCTTCTTCTGCTTCTCTACCACGCTCAGTAGCACATACGTTGTTTGGAAGCATTTTAACACACACACACATTCTTAATTTCTAGTTCATTCTGATAGTCGCAGTTATAGGCATACAATGGCGCTTCTCCGTAGTTTTACAGCTTACTATAATATAACACGCGTTTTGTTTACAGCCAGACAGATGACTAAACACCTTGTAAGTGAGAAGCACCTGATTTGAAATCAGCTGCACGATGACATGATAGGACGAGAAGGTCATCACATGTGTGCACAGAATGAATGAAGGTGCACTAGTATTGTACTGCACTTTGTTTAAAAGAAATGCAAAAACTGTCTCATTTGACCTATGAGACCATTCAAAACTGTGCATGTATTTATCGCTTCCTCCAGACTGTAATGAGCTTAACATATTATTACGTGGTTTCGAACATTGAATATTTGTATGTGTGTCCAAGGACTGCTTCATTTCTGTTCATTTTTTTAGTATACACATTAACTTGGACTATATATCTATGCAGTTAAGCATATCCAAAATATCAAGATATTCAGTTTAGCTGTGTTAGAAAACTTGCCAAAACCTCTGTACGGTGCTCTGGTGCAATACTATGACCAGTATCTGTCGCATCGAAAATTTTGGTCACACTATATTGCAATGTAGGGTATTTTTACCACTGATGACATGTGAAGGCCTTTTACGCAGCGCTTGGCTGCAATCTTAAAACCAATATCTGTCTCATCAAAAAGTGATAGATGCATTTTGTAGATGTTAAAGAATATTTAAACTACCAGCAAAGTGCTAAAGTCCTCAACACAGCACTGATCTGCAATCACAATCCAGGTTAGAAGCCATTTGTAAGGCTCTCTAACACGTTCAAATAAAGTTGTCAAGCACTGGAATGATCTACTATATTTGGTTCGTGATACTAGTGTGTCGGATTTCTTGTAGGCACTTGTTCTATTTCACTCATTTTTCTATTTTTCTCATTTTTTACCGGGCTCCATTTTGGAGGTAGTGGTATGTATTTACATGGGCACATTTGTTGCGATACTACTGTTTCGATGCTTTCATTTTGTATTTATGTACATCACTCCTGCAGCAGCCGTGCATTGGGCTACAGTATTTGAAAAATAAATAAATAAACCATCCGAAAGGGTTCCATGCAGAGCTCGGTTCCAATCTCATGACTGTTATCTGTTGCATCATGAAGTATTGGGTGTGGTTTATTGCATTGGAGAACGTTTTGGCTTCGGACAATGTTCAAAAGCCTTCAGCACAGGGTTCAATTGCAATCTTATGACCGATATCTGTGACATCGTGAAGTGTTGAGTGCGATTTGTGTTTTTAGAGAATATTTTGACTATAGACAACGTCCAGAAGTGTTACATACAAGATTCAGTTACAGTCTCTTTAGCAATATCTCTCGCATCATTGAAAGTCAGCGTTAGTTGCGTTAGAGCATATTTCGACAACAGACAATGCCCAAAAGCATTCTACGCAGTGCTTTCTTCCTATATTATGTCAATATCTGTTGCATCATTGGGAGCCAGGTATGCTTTCTTGCATTAGAGGAAATTTCTAATTAGAGGAAATTTCTAAAGCACACATCATGAAAAGCCTTCTAAGTAGGGCTTAATTACAGTCTTATGACCTAAATCTGTGACATAACGATGTGTTGGATGTGGTTTGTCATTTTAGAGAATATTTCGACTACTGACAACGTTCAAAAGCCTTACGTATAGGGTTCAGTTGCAATCTTATGATCGATATCTGTGACATCACAAAGTGTTGGGTGTGGATTTTTCTTTAGAGAATATTTCGACTGCTGACAGCGTCCAAAAGTTTTCCATACAGGCTTCAGTTGCAATATTATGAGCAATATCTGTAACATCATGAAGTTTCAGGCACAGTACTTGTGTTAGAGCATATTTTGACTACAGACTATGCCCTAAAGCATTATACGCAGTGCTTGGTTCCTTTCTTATGACCTCGCCACGCAAAATCCTGCCACCACCCAGGACGTGATAACCATCTGTCAGCGACTTCACGAGCTTCAGTCTCTTCGCTTTGCTACGATGCTTCCGACGTTCGTTTGCCTGCACCCCTCGACTTCCGTGCGCTTATTCGCGACATCGTTCGTGAAGAGCTGCACGGGCGCTGCTCTTCCTGTGCTGCGGAAGTTACTTTACCTCCTGAAAAAGATAGCTTGCGAGACCTGATTAAACAAGAGATCGCCTCCGCATCGCGTGCGACGTGTTCCAACAGTCCCTGCGTGCGCCAGACGCGCACGTACGCCGAAGTTGCCGCGCTCTCTGCCGCACCCACCGTTTCTGTGCCTACAACAGCAGACCATACGCCTGTGGCTTCGTTATCACCGCCAGTGCGTGCACCACCTTACTACGCACCTCAGCGCCCACCTCGACCAATCTGTTACTACTGCGGCTATCGAGGACATATCGCTCGTGTTGTCGAAGGCGCCAACAAGACGAGCAACGCGGCTACGCTCCCGAAGAACATCGAAGCTTCCGTCCGACCATGAACTACCTACGACCACCCTCCCGATCGTCCTATTACCGTTCACCGTCACCTACTTACCATACGGACATGCCTGGGAATTCCCGTACGTCTTGCCGCAGATCGCCTTCGCCAGGTCGCCGTTCAGTATCGCCTCTACGGCCCGCCTCCCATTCCACGAACGCCCACGCGGAAAAGTCCCCAATGCAGTTTTAGGAGGGGAAACTGCATCCCTTGGACAGCTAACAATTCCTCCAGAGCGGCCATCGAATTCGATAGTAGTGTTTGTAGAAGGTGTACATGTTGAGGCTCTTGTCGACACTGGCGCTGCCGTTTCGATTATTCGCGCTGATTTTTGTTCCCGCCTTCGAAAAGTCACCACACCTTATGGCGGCCCACCTCTACGTACGGCGACCAACGCTCTCATTCGTCCACTTGCACAGTGTACCGTTCGTGTCTGCATAGAAGGCATTCGTCATCACATTGTTTTCGCGGTATTTCGTGAGTGCACCCACGCTCTCATTCTTGGGTGGGATTTCTTGTCTTCTGCGTCCGCTTTCATATCATGTCATCAGCGCCTCCTGCATCTAAATGCCACTGACTCTTCTCCGCTTGAACAAGATGGACGCATCCGCCTTGTCACCAAGTCAGATTATGTGCTTCGGCCATACATCGAAGAAATTATAAGTGTTGATTGCACCGACATTGTGGATGGCGACGTACTAATTCTCCCTTACGGTCATACCCTACGTAGGGGCATTGTGATCACACCGGGGCTTATTCGCTTCTTCGATGGGTGTACGTACCTAACCGCCATAAATCAAACGCCCGAGTGTGTACTGCTCCCCTGTGGCTCAACAGTATCTTGCGTGGTCGACAGTGAGCCGGTTGCGCTTGTTACTCTTCCGAACAACAATCACAACGATGTTCCGAAGTCGCAATCATTACCATTCAATGCCTCTGCCACACCTGTGTCCGCAACAATAAGCAATGACTTAACACCTGATCAAACTGAAGATTTGCTCGCCCTGTTAAATAGACACCGTTCTCTATTTGACGTGAACTCGCCCGCCCTCAGCATAACTATACCACCGCTACTCACTGCATCCAGACTGACGGCTCTCGTATTGTACATCGGCGTCCATATCGCGTGTCTCAGGTAGAACGCAACATCATCAAGGAAAACATCTCAGATATGCTACGACGCAACATCATACGTTGGGGAACGCCAGGTGGCGCAGAACGGAGCAGTCCGGGGTCTTTGGGCTCCCGCTTCAGCAAATGATTTTTGTGGTTTTTCGTGTGCTGTGCCTCAAGATCTTGCTACGAGTCGACTCATAAGCTGCCAAGGTTCACGTCGGTAGCGGACTTTCACCGGTAGGTTCATTTTTGAGCATTTTTCGGACTTTTACGCCACCGACCACGCCTCGCGTGCTTACCAAACGCCGAGTTGGCGTCTGCCGGGCAGGACGCGCCCTTCCTTGGACGCGCCCTTCGTTCCACCTGCTGAGCCAATATGCTGGACGGTGCTGCTGTTATTATGGACGGTGATGAACTCCCTCCGGAAGAGTTTGGAGAGGAACACGGCTGGCGTTCCGCCGCGGTGAAGAAAAGCTCGAGGCGCACGAACGCCAGTGCTACAGAGCGTGCCACGGCATGCGGCGAGAATGCCAGGGGCAATTTCAGTGCTACAAGAAAAGCTCTACACTTGAAGAATCAAGTTATTAAATCATCGAGAATGCCTCGACTGCCTAGCGAGCACTGGAAGATTATCGTCCGTCCAAGGGGTGGCTTGGATGTTGAGAAGGCGGGCTCAGCTAGACTTGGCCGGGCAATCGCAGAGGCGGCTGGAATTGTACCCACGCTCATCAGTCAGGACATTGTCTGCCCGAATGCAACGCAAAATATCATAGTTATTAGCACGGCGTCCCGTGCGAACGCTGACTCTTACCTCAGGATGAGCTGCCTTACATTGGGAATGAAGAAGTATGACATCAACACTTACGAGGCTGCCCCGCATGAGACCTGCAAGGGGGTCATCCGTAAGATTGACGCATCGGAGAGCCAGACGGAGCTGGAGAGGAGCATCCTTACTGAAAGAAACCCCACGGCTCTGGGAGTCAGACGTATTAAGAACACTGAGACGGTGGTTATTGTCTTCGATGGCTACAAAGTTCCCAACTTCATTTATTTCGGCACAGCGCTGGTCAGATGCTCGCTTTACCATCGGCAGCATGACTGCTGCTATGCCTGTGGCAGACTCGGGCACAGGGCGGACGTCTGTCCGACACCGGACGAAGCTGTGTGCAAGCGGTGCGGAATCAACAACCCTGATGAGAACCATCAATGTTCCCCGACCTGTGGATTCTGTGGCGGCCCACACGCCACGACGGATAAAAGTTGCCAGCAAAGGTTTCAGCTTCCATTTATTGTGCGAAGGCGGCGAAGAGAGCGCCGTGCGGAATCAGAGCGTCGTAGTCAGCAAACGGTACCTGCTAACGCCGACGAGGGTGTGAGCCAGCCTGCACACCGCAACTCCAGTTCAAACAGTCGTTCTGCTGCAACTGGGGTGGACAGCCGTGACTCATCGCAACAGGCAAGCAGTCGGTCCAGATCCAGATCTCGGTCCAGAAGTCGCTCCCAAGGCCAGCGAAAGGGAACTTCGTCTAAAGGCCGAGCCAAGTCCCGGTCCAGAGATCGTCGTCGGTCCCAATCCAGAGGCCCATCGCACTCGAGGAGCCAGTCCAGGGACCCGCATGGCACAGTCCGTTTCCAAAGCCCACCCCAACCGGAGATGCAGGGTGGCTCCTGGGCTGACCGGGTGCGCAGCGGAGGAGGTGAAAAGGTAACGGGAGGCACTGCGCCAGAGCATGGTCTAGCGGAGCTAAATCAGCTTAGGAAGGAGAATGCCGAAATGCGCAGCATTATTGAGTCGCTGAGAGCCGAAATGGCTGAGCTTAGACGTGTCAGTACATCTCAAGCTACTCTGGCATCTGCTTCTCCGTGTGTAGGTTCTCCCTCTCCTCAACCCATGGAGGTTCCCATGGTCGTGGAAGCGGGCCCCTCGGGTAACCCAGCCAAGCGTAAGGCTGCGACTTCAGCCGAGAATGTGCAGGCTAGAGCTAAATCTGAAATTAAGGAGACTCTAAATTCAATTTGCCTTGAGATTCACAAACTTAATGAGCGTTTCTCGGCGGTCGATCAACGTCTCACAGTTATGGATCAGAAAATAGATATTCAACATGCCAGAATTCAATGTGTGGAGAATCAATTACAGAACGCCGGCCTTATGGTGCAGAGCCCCAATATCAGGGGAGCAGCTCGGATTCACCCGGATTTCTTTCCAGAGGGAACGCCTTTATCGGCGCCCATTCCCATGAGTATCCCCAGTTCGAATAGTACAGTTGCTTCTGTACAGAACCTGACGGCAGGGTCAGGGAGCACCTCCAATGATCAAGATGGCCTCGCACGCTGAATTTCGTATATGGCAATGGAACTGCAGGGGGATCCTTAGCAAAAGGGGCACCCTGCAGCAATTTGTCCGCTCTCACAGCGAGAAGCCGCAAGTGATCCTACTGCAGGAGACGCTGTCTGATAGTGTAACCCTCCCGGGGTACAAGGCACATGCAGTTAAAGGGGAAGGCAGAGGGATTGCCACGTTAGTCAGCAACAAGTTCACCTTTGTGACACATGATCTAGGGGTAAGACCTAATAAAACGGAGCTCTCCTTAGTTGAGGTCATTCCGAGTTCTTCCAACCTTTCCAGCATTTTTATACTGAACATATATAGTAGCCCTAGTGATCATAGGCAGCGTTTTAGGACGATCATAGCTAAGGCAACCAGATTGGCTGGGCTCTCTCCTCTGGTTGTGGCGGGGGATTTTAACTCGCCTTTCCGGGCGTGGAACTACCCGTATGATTCAGCTAAAGGCAGGAGCTTGTGGCAGGAGACGGGAGATGCGGATCTCTCGTTAATTACGGACCCGATGTTTCCTACTAGGCGCGGCACATCCACCACCAGGGACTCCACCCCGGACCTAGCTTTCGTGAAAAATGCTGGCTCGGTAGGTTGGGAAAATCTTCTGACGGATTTAGGAAGTGATCATTATATTACAGTTACTAAATTACAGATGGAGGCAAAATCTAAAAGAAAGTTTACTTACGTGGATTGGGATAAATTTCGGGAGTCACGCAGCGCTCGAGCGGAACAGGGGGAAATCCCGGACTCTCTGGGGCAATGGACAGAGATGCTGCTGCAGGACGTTAGAGCGGTTACCAGAACCATTGAGACAGAGGTACAGACAAACAAAATGGACAGTCGGCTTGCGCATTTACTGGAGGCAAAGCAGTCGCTATTGGCCAGATGGAAGGGTCAGAGACTTAATCGTAGGCTTCGGAAAAAGATAGCAGAGTTAAATACACAAATTGAAGAACATTGCAAAAACTTGTCGAGGCAGCAGTGGGATGAAATTTGTAATTCAGTCGATGGACAAATGCGAACCAGAGGTAAATGGAATCTTTTAAAACACTTGCTTGACGAGTCGGGCACTAAATCTAATCAGAGGGGGGTCCTTGCTAGAATACTTCATCTTGCTCAAAAATCCTCCTCGGGCGCGGAGCTATTGGGGCAGCTTGCTGAGAAGTATCTACCGCTAGCAGTTGATTCCATGCAAGCCTATCCGGGGTATATGGGAACACCTTGTGCCCATTTGGATGAACCCTTCACCATCAGCGATGTGCGACGTGCCCTGCACGAACTTAATGGCCGATCGGCACCGGGTCCAGATAGGGTCACCAACAAAGCGCTTCGGAATTTGGAAGATGACTCTGTTGAATTTCTTACTGATGAGATTAATAGGATTTGGAAGGGAGGTGACATCCCGGAACAATGGAAGTTGGCCAAGGTGATCCTCATTCCCAAGCCCGGTAAAGCACCAAGTTTGGACAATCTGCGCCCCATCTCTCTCACGTCATGCGTGGGAAAGGTGGTGGAACACGTTGTCCAGAACCGAATCGCGGACTACATAGAGCACAATGATCTCTTCCCTCACTACCTTATTGGCTTTAGGCCAGGCCTCTGTACGCAGGATGCTATGAAAATCATTAAGTGTCAAATTTTAGATAATCATACCAGAGACACCAGGGCGATCCTAGGCTTGGATATAAAAAAAGCGTTTGATAATGTCCGCCATGATTCTATTTTAGATGCGATCTCAAGTCTCAACCTAGGTTCCTCATTTCATGCGTTTGTCAGATCCTTCCTGTGTGGTCGAAAAGCCATACTTAAAGTTGGAGATCTAGAATCGGATGTGCAAGCGCTGGGAAATAGGGGCACCCCGCAGGGATCTGTTCTATCACCCTTACTTTTTAACATCGTCATGGCTGGTCTCTCGAGGCAGCTTTCTGGAATTTCAGATGTTGGTCATACAATTTATGCCGATGATATCACCATTTGGTGTAGAGGAGGAAGTGATGGCACTGTAGAGGCGGCCCTGCAAGAGGCCATCGACACTACCGAGAGTTTTCTGGAAGACACAGGCCTTTCTTGCTCTCCGGAAAAGTCTGAGCTTCTCCTCTATAAACCGGTCAGGAGGGGCCGTCGACCGCGAGGCTGGGTGCCGCCCCTAGAAAATGACATCCACTTACGTACCAAAAGTGGACGATCAATCCCCAAAGTCGCTTCCATTCGGATCTTAGGTATGACGCTAGAAGCAACGGGCACCAACACCATCACGATTAAAAGGTTGGAAAAAAAGACAGACAGTGTTATTAGGCTCATAAGACGGGTGGCTAACCGAAGGACAGGACTATCAGAGGACAACTTGGTCAGGCTTATACATGCTTTTCTGCTGTGTCATTTTGCATATGTGGCGGCAATGCATGTCTGGAAGAGAATGGAAAGGGACAAGCTTAATGCAATGATCAGGAGAGCTGTAAAGAATGCCCTTGGGCTCCCCAACTACACCCACACCAATCGTCTCCTGCAGTTGGGAATTCATAATACATTGGAGGAAATTGCGGAAGCACAAGAAAGAACACAGGTAATTAGGCTGTCTGGCTCAAAAGCGGGGAGGATGATTCTCGCAGAAATGGGTATTCCACCAGCTCAGATTGAGGCTCTGTACCAAGGGTTGACGAGGGATCAGAAGGAAAACATCATTGTCTCGCCTGCCCCGCGGAACATGCATCCCCAACGTAATGTTGGAAGGAGGAGAGCGCGCGCTCGGGCCCTTCTTCGCCAAGTTGCGGATCTTGACGGGGGGGCCTGTTTCGTAGACGCGGCGCAATATGATGGCCAGAGAGACCGATTCACGGTAGTGGCAATCAACCACAAAGGCATTACAATTAATGCGGCGTCGGTATGCGCCAGAACTGCCAATGCAGCTGAGCAGGTTGCCATCGCCTTGGCTCTTTTAGATCAGCGTAATGAACACATATTTAGCGATTCTAGAGCTGCCATTCGTGCCTTCAGTGTTGGAGCTGTGTGCAAAGAGGCCAAAAATATACTCGGTGATAAGTTGCTTACAACCCATACCATTACATGGTTCCCAGCTCATATGGGAAACATGGACGGAGGGATCATAAATCTCAATGAGTTGGCCCACTCCAGGGCGCGAGGGTTAGCTGTCCGCGGCCATGGAGGACCTTTGGGTCGAACTGGAGATTTCGTAAACAGGGATCCGCCAACTACATATAATGAAATAACCCAACATTTCGCTATGGATAGGAGAATCTTTCCACCTCCACATGCGAAGCTAAATAGAGCGCAGGCGCTTACATTGCGATTACTTCAAACAGAAACGTACCCTAACCCTGCCTTTCTTCACAAGCTTTATCCTGATGTTTATTTAACCAACTCGTGTACAAAATGTGGCGGTTTAGCCACCTTACACCACATGCTCTGGGAGTGCCCTTCGGTACGTGGCACCGATACAGCATCGTCCAGAAAGTGGGACTCCGCTCTCCGGAGTCCAGACATAACATCGCAACTTTGGGCTGTCCAGAGGGCCCACGATGCGGCGCTAGGGCTCGGCCTTACTGTCCCATCGTGGGAGCGGCCCGCCGTGTGCTAGGGCGCACGCCTTCGGACTTGTCAATAAAGTTTTTCCAAACCAAACCAAACATCATACGTTCTTCCTCGAGTCCCTGGTCATCCCCAGTTGTTCTCGTTCAAAAGAAAGACGCGACAGTGCGTTTCTGCGTCGATTACCGTGCGCTAAACAAAATAACGCGCAAGGATGTTTATCCCCTCCCTCGGATCAACGATGCACTGAATTCATTACAGGGCGCAGAGCATTTTTCCAGCCTCGACCTTAGGTCAGGCTACTGGCAGATACCAATGTCGGAGTCTGATAAAGAGAAGACCGCCTTTTCAACGCCAGATGGGTTGTACGAGTTCAATGTGATGCCTTTTGGACTCTGTAATGCGCCCGCCACCTTCGAACGCATGATAGAAGGCGTATTGCGTGGTTTGAAATGGAAAACATGTCTGTGCTATCTCGATGACATAGTAGTGTTTTCATCCACGTTCTCGCAGCATCTACAACGTCTTGACGAAGTCCTCACATGCCTTGCAAAAGCCGGTCTACAGCTTAACACCAAGAAATGTACCTTTGCTAGCAAGACAATCAAGGTTCTCGGCCACCTTGTCAGCAAAGAAGGAATTCGGCCCGACCCCGAGAAGCTTGCCGCTGTCCTCGATTTTCCTCGTCCACTACGTCAAAAGGACCTGCGCAGCTTTCTTGGGTTATCTTCTTACTTCCGGTGCTTCATACGTGGTTTCGCGGAACTTGCGTCTCCGCTCCATCAACTCCTCGCAAAGAACGTCCCCTTCATTTGGTCCGAAGACTACGAAAGCGCTTTCACGGCATTGAAGCAAGCCCTCACGTCGGATCCGGTACTGTGCCACTTCGATTCCACCGCACCCACCATCCTTCACACCGACGCAAGTAGTCATGGTCTCGGTGCGGTACTCTTGCAGCGTGACAAAAACTCACGCGAACGCGTCGTTGCTTACGCCAGTCGTGCTCTTACCGCTCCAGAAAAGAACTACACTATCACCGAGCAGGAGTGCCTTGCTGTTGTTTGGGCAGTGCAAAGATTCCGACCATATCTTCACGGCCGTCATTTTACCGTCGTGACCGACCATAACGCCCTATGCTGGCTTTCATCGCTGAAAAACTTATCGGGTCGGCTTGGTCGCTGGGCGCTTCGCTTGCAGGAGTATGATTTCGATGTCGCCTACAGATCCCGGAAGAAGCATCAAGATGCTGATGCTCTATCGTGCTGTCATTTGCCCAGCGGAAGCAATTCACCATCGATACTCCAAACCGACAGCACCTCTCCAATCGCAGCGCTAAGTTCATCACCTGCCACCCTATCCGTCCTTGTTTCACAACAACGTGTCGACCCATACTGCCGCACCATTGTTGACCGCTTGACCGGCTCTACTCCTCCTCCAAACGCCAGACTCCGTCGACAACTTAAACAATTTAAGCTTGTCGGTGATGCTTTATGTCGCTACATATCTGTTGCATCATTAGGAGCCAGGTGTGCTTTCTTGAATTAGAGGATATTTGTAATACACACATCACCGAAAACCTTCGATACAAGGTTCAGTTGCAATCTTATGACCTAAATCTGTGACATCATGAGGTGTCAAGTGTAGTTTATTGCATTGGAGGACATTTTGCCTGCAGACAACGTTTAAAAGCTTTCTGCACAAGGTTCAGTTGCAATCTTATGATCGATATTTGTGATATCATGAAGTGTCAGATGTGGTTTGCCATTTTATAGAATATTTAGACTACTGACGACGTTCAAAAACTTTCCATACAGGGTACAGTTGCAATCTTATGATCGATATCTGTGACACCTCGAAGTTTCGGGTGTGATTAGTCGGTTCAGAGAATATTTTGACTAAAGACAACGTCCAAATGTCTCCCATGCAGGATTCAGTTGCAGTCTTATGAGCAATATCTGTCACACCATGAAGTGTCAGGCACAGTTACTTGCATTAGAGCGTATTTGGACTACACAGAATATTCAAAAACACTCTACGTAGTGCTTGGTTCCTATCTTATGTCAATATATGTTGCATCATAGGAGCCAGGTATGCTTTCTTGCATTAGAGGATATTTTGTAAAACACACATAATCAAAAGCCCTCTAAGTAGGGGTCAATCGCAGTCTTATGACCTAAATCTGTGACATCATGAAGCGTCGAGTGTGGTTTATTGCATTGGAGATTATTTTGGCTGCAGACAATGTTCAAAAGCCTTCCGCACAGGGTTCGGTTGCAATCTTATGATCGATATCTGTGACATCAAGAAGTGTTGGGTGTGCTTTGTCGCTTTAGAGAATATTTGGACTACTGACAATCAAAAACCTTCCAAACAAGGTTCAGTTGCAATCTCAGTATGATCGATATATGTGACTTCATAAAATGTTGGGTGTTATTTGTGTGCTTGGAGAATACTTTAGCTACAGGGAACCTCCAGAAGTCTTTCATGCAAGGTTCATGTGCAGTCTTTTGAGCAATATCTGTCCCATGATGAAGTTTCAGGCACAGTTAGTTGCATCACAGCATATTTCTACTACAGACTATGCCCAAAAGCATTCTACACAGTGCTTGGTTCCTATCTTATGAAGTCATGACCAATATCTGTTGCATCATTAGGATCCAGGTGTGCTTTCTTGCATTAAAGGATTTCAAATACACACATCATCAAAAGCCTTCCGCACAGGGTTCAGTTGCAATCTTATGATCGATAACCGTGACATCAAGAAGTGTTGGGTTCTTTGTAACTTCAGAGAATATTTTGACTACAGACAACGTCCATAAGTCTTCCATACAGGATTCATTTAGTACGATATTTTGACCAATATGTGTCACATCATGAAATGTCAGGCACAGTTGTGTGAAAGCGTATTTCACCTAGAAAAGAAAAATGCCCAGAAGCATTCTATACGGTTCCTATCTTATGACCAAATGACCAATATATGTTGCACCATTAAGAGCCAGGATATTTCTATCGCAGACAACATCCGAAAGCTTTTTCTATAGGGCTCTATTGCAGTATTATGACCTAAATCTAACACATCATAAAGCTTTGGGTGTGATTATTAAGTTAACGAGTGCTGTGAGTTATGAAGTGTATATGCACTGAATGTACCAGGATATTCACAATAGTATTAATGAATTTGGTAGTGTATGTATAGCAACCTAGTGATTTATACACCTTGGTTTTTTATAAACCCGATTTATAAACATAATCAGAGGGGCAGTCGCCCCCCTTTATCACCGAAGAGTGGGGGGCGCAATGTCAGCTCCATAGATTATTATAATAGGGAGTGGGGAACTAAGGCATCCCCTACATAGACATAATAGAGAGGGGGCACGGAGGTGAACATTCCCCCCCTCCTTAAAGAGAACCCTGCGCACGCCTATGACAGACGTACAGTATCCTAGACGTGAATGTTTCGTTCTTGGGAGCGGAGCACACGCACTGATGTTGGTTTCTGGTGCACACACCCGTAGTTACTTTGCGCACTGCGATGTCAATTAGTTCTGAAATAGTCAAAACAGTGGCGGGTGAAGCACAATAGACATTGCAACGCGCTATCATATCTTCGGTAACGTAAGAACCCGCTCTAATTGAAAACGCGCCGTTCTGTGATGAACTTGGACAGTTTTAGGCCAAAAGATAAAGCAACACTGTGCATCAGCCTTGGACGCGTGAGCGTCAACGCGGTTATAGTGTACTAGAATATGGGGTAGTCCACGGAGGAAGGAAAGGTAGGAGAGGGCATGCCCAGCCGGCGCAGGGCGTGAAAAGTGTGGCAGAAATGACGTCTCGGCGGCCATTATCACTGGGAACAATGGCGGCGTTGCTATGGTTACGTGTTGCGCAGTGAAGCTGGTCTAGCAGTGAGCGGCCGTGGCTGGTGGTGGCATGTGTGCCTCCCCAGGTTTTGATCGATTGATATGTGGGGTTTAACGTCCCAAATCTACCATATGATTATGAGAGACGCCGTAGTGGAGGGCTCCGGAAATTTCGACCACCTGCTGTTCTTTAACGTGCACCCAAATCTGAGCACACGGGCCTACAACATTTCCGCCTCCATCGGAAATGCAGCCGCCGCAGCCGGGATTCGAACCCGTGACCTGCGGGTCAGCAGCCGAGTACCTTAGCCACTAGACTACCGCGGCGGGGCATGTGCCTCCCCAGGTCTCGTGCTGAGAAGTGGCGGACAATATCCGTGCTCTGCGCCGCGTTTTTGGTTACGCAGTGTTCTCCTGGCAGTTACTGAACTCTTAGCAACGTTTACAAATCCCTTTGTCCATCACGGGGTTTCAACAGTGCGTAGCACGAGTGCATATCTATGTGTCGTGCGGCGGATGACGCGGATGAAGCAGTTAGTATTCAGCGAAATTGCGTTGCGCACCATGAAGAAGCTGAACGACGACGAACACTTTGCAGGTAAGTGACGGTTGATCACTGCTCCTGCTTGTGACAACGGACGACGCTGTTGAGCACAGCAATACGCCATGAGGACCATGTGCACATACGAAGTTTCGTGTTGTGTGTGTACAGTAACAACTGGCATGTGCGTATTAAAACACCTTTTCTGTTCCCCTTCGTACACTCTCCACCAGCATTGCATGTAATCTCAACCTAACAGCAACCGCGTTCAAGCGTCACTTGCAACGTGCTCAAAGTTACCACGGTCGCAGAATGCTGATGCCGGTGAGTTTTACGCGGAACACGGACACAGTGGCTGGACACTGCGTCGGCCGCGTGGGGGAATGCAATCGTAGAAGGCGCACGACTGATCGTGTTGTCTGTACAGTTGCTGAATTAATGACGTGAAAACACTCGCCGTTGTCAGTGCATCTAGCGCGCGTGTAGTTGCTTCGTTGTCGGCGAGCCGTTACTCCCTGTTATTACTCGGACGAAATGATATCGCCGAAGGTGTCCCGCAGGCTCAGAGTGATGAGCCCCGTTCCATTAGTTTCGGATCGTCACGACACACGCGCTCTGCAGCCCACGTGCTTTTCGAGCCGGAGAGAGAGTCGCGCCTTCTGCTTCACAATGCCCTGTCAATATGGCCGACTTCCGGCTTCATCGCGGCTTCACAACGAGTGACGTCAGGGTCTCTCCCACCTTTCCTTCCTCCGTGAGGTAGTGTGTTCAGGGAGGAGCCGTGGCTGCCGCGGTTGGTTTCGACAGCCGCGAGATGGCGTCACCTCACCCATTGCCTTTTATGCACTTCTGTGCTTTGATAGTAGTAATAGCAGAGGTTTAACGTCCCAAAACCACCATATGATTGCTAGAGACGCCGCAGAGGAATGCTCCGGAAATTCGACCACCTGGGTTGCTTTAACGTGCACCTAAATCTAGGTACACGCACCTCAGTATTTGTGCCTCCGCCCAAAATGCAGCCGCCGCGGCCGGGATTCGATCCCGTGACATGCGCTTGCACACGTCGCGCCTAATAGCCTTGTGTTTATTTGCTCACACGTCCGCGAAAAGCTTTCTGAATGGGTGTGATCGTGCTGCATTCAAAACAAAACGAAATGTCAAAGCTGCAACGCACGGTCCGAGTGCAGGTATCAATAAACGATGGCGACGCAGTCATCCCTGGGGAAACAGCTTTTAAAGCTCGGTTGGTGAGCAAATGAAAAATCAGCAAGATTGAGGTATCCAAGAAGCATCTATAAACCCGAAAGTTTCTTGTTATATTACTGCTGTATGGAGTCGTAGTCTGCCCACTGCGACAGCTTCAACTTCCTTCGCTACGCGTGCGGCATCGTTCTTGTCGATAGTTGCATCATGCAATTGTAATTATGTTGCTAAGGTAAAAAAACTGCCATTTGATTGAGCGGCACGCCGTAGCTGAAGACCTGGGAATAATGTTGACAATCTTAGGTCCTTGCACTGTACAGTCATATCGCACTGTACAGTCAAAAGGAAACATCACTTGGCACCACTGTCAGACTGTAAGAAGAAACCCTTTATTTATGGGCGCGCATACTGCAGTGAATAGTAACACAGATCAAATTCGTCGCCATTCCGTGGAATTATCAGTTCACGATCACTTCATCATGGTGGCACCTTTATGAACAACGGCTGATTTTCGCGTGCAGCTTTTTTTTTTTTTTCGTTTTGCCTCTCGAGACTGGTTGATACCCTTCACGAAAAAATGAAGCCGTGACAGCACGTAAATTACCGCTCTTTTTGACACGAGATGCAATGTGATCGAGCGCATATAAATTGAAGGTTAAAAAAGTTTGAGTAAGCGTTCCGGCCAAGCTGTGCTCCCTGTAGTGTTCGCCACCTCGGGTTCGTAGACAGCAGGAAGGTACGTCGATGAACCTGAGTCAGTGGCCTCACCGTCAACGCAGGGTGCCGCAGTTTTCTTGGAGATGGTAGATTCGACCGCCCAGTTCTTCCGCTTTCTCGGAGGTCTTGGATGCGGCGCTTTCTTCGATAAGTAGCTTGGAACATTGGGCAGTAACATCGGCACAGCGTCCGACATTACCTCTGGTCTCCTACGTTGTGCGCGAGCTCCTTAGCCGTTTATAACGTGCGCGTACATAGTCTCCGAGAACACATGAAGGCTCGAAGTGTAGCTGACATACAGAGCATCTTTCGTTCAAGGTCCCATCCTTTCAATGTGAATTCTGTTCCCAAACCTTCCTCCTCGTCTTCGGGTGCAGCGAAAAGCGAGGCTGCTCACCTTTTCTGCAATGGTATGCTTGCTAGGTGCAAAGCAGTGTCGTTGCCGCCGATGACTCGGCATCGCCTCACTGTCGTGTGGCCAGCAAAAACATTCCCAGAAAAACTTTCGTTAAGCGGGCGCGAACACAAGCAACAGGTCACAGAACAGCACCTGAGAAGGCAGAGCTATGGTGGCAGAGCGGCGCGAAGCAAGTTCCGTACACTGTCACGCTGCCCTGCGGCCACCAGCGTAATTTTTTCGAAGAGTGTCGGAGTAGCGGCGGGACAGCGGCGCTCCAATGGTGCGTTTGCTTTTTTTCTTCTTCGAGTCGTTATTATCACCCCCCTCACCTTCGAATTGCGGCAATTGGCATGAAATTATCAAATGTAAAGGCTTCAAAAGCAATCGTACGTGCTGCGTGCCGCATTGTACAAACAGAGCGTCGACAAGAGTCAGCCTCCATGCCTTGCCAAGAGACGCAGCGAGCTAAAAAAGAATATATCGTGAAGTTGAGATTCAGCAAGACACTCTTGTCGCCGATGAAAGAGTGCAGCGCGCACATTGTCAACACCAACTACTTCTGGAGCCATAGGCAAGAACATTAGAATATCTGATTTGTGTACATGCTTCCGTTATTTTTATGAGGACAATTGAGGCGTTCATTAAAAAAAATGAAGTAAAGCTTGCGACAGCGTGTTGCAGTAACACTAACATTGCTGTGGTCGTTATGTAACATTTCTTATAGTATTGTTTGTGTCAAGCCCCAGTTTATGGTCGCCGTTACATCTCGCCTCGTCAAAACCCTGCACCCGCATGCCATCACTTGAACGAGCTGCATAGCTTTGGTCAGCGCAGTGGGAACAAGCAGCCTAAATTGTGCTTTAGAAATACGTAACAGTTTGTGAGTGACGCGCTTGGCGTGTTGTGTTGTGAAAAATAATTAATCATTTAAAGCTATTCCTGGAAGGAATATTTGTTGGTGAAGCTACAAATGGTGTTTTTTTTTTTTTTGTATGCAGACCTACTGATAAGGAAGCCTGCAAGGAAGCGACTGAAATCATCAGCTTCTGAATGTTTCCTCGGCGGCCCCACGACAAGAACTTGTCCCGAACGCAAACCGCAGCGGAACGTAGCGCTTGTGCATCTGTGAGGTTTTCCCGAAGTTTGTATGATTTGAAAATTTGTGCATATGATAGCGTCATTACTGTGTAATATTTAGTTCATCTGGTGACACATGCTCAATAAAGTTTTTTTTGAACTAGTGTGTTGTGATTATTGCATAAAACTTACAAAACATCTATGAGCTTCACATGTGAAATCACCATACATTTATGATGCGTGGTGTAGGAGAAGCTCCATGTGCGCGAAAAAAAAAATGCCGGACCTTTGGCTTTGGTCTAAACAAACTTATTCAGATTTTGCCTGTGCATGCATATGGCCACAGTTGTACTGCATGCAACAATCAAGAAGTAATATTTTAACAAAATAATAATATATTTCATAATGCAAAAGCCTTTCAGCTCGCCTGTTGAAGAGTATAGTCTCTGCATGCACATCGCGAAGATGTGCTTGTAGCGTCTTGAATTGCCTTCTCTGCACCTACAGTGGCCCTGAAAACTAAAGTGCCACAACATAAAGCACTAGCACTGAATTCATCTCTGAACTCTTCCCATCCAACGACAAGCAGCTGCACTAGCGAATATAAGTGCTATAGTATTGTGGCTGTCACACACTTCGGGTGAGGCCCCGCCGATCTAACATCGACGTGCGGCAGACTCGCAAGCTTCCACTTTACGCTTCGGCCTGCGACGCCTGAAAGGCCTCGAAGTGGCACATTTCAAATTTATTTGCGGGTTGGTCGGCCCGTGCGGGGTTGCACGTGTGGTGATGTGTGGGCCTGACCGACGCACTCATAGAGCAGACACAGAGTTTGATTACACATAAACAAGCATTTAATTAAAACAGGGGCAAAGGCAGGAGATTACAAAAAAATAACAAAGGAGGAAAACTGATATGCGATGAGAAAGAAAGACTATGAAACAAACTATGCTCTAAAAGAACACTACAAGAGGTACAGACAAAAGACAAAGATGCGGAATGTTAATAAAATAACGACAAAATGGAAATAAAAAAAGAGTTACAAGGAAATAATTACAGAATGATTCTTGGTCGCGCTTTTGAATTTCTGTGTGCGTCGCAGCGCACACAACTACACAGTTTAAAAAAAAGGCTGGTTAAAACAATTTAGCAGTTTGAAAAAAGTCGTAATAAAAAGTTTTATACGGACCAGGCCAGCTCTTGGTGCACGTAGGGGAGTTGACGGGTGCCGCTGACGATCTCGCCGGCTTGGTAGACGACGAGGGTGCCCGGAATTGCAGCCGTCTCAATACGTTGCGCGGGTCACTCCATGCTCGTCGCCCACGCGAGGCTCGCGACACCGACGACCGCACTTGTTGCTGGCTGTACGTCAACTGCCCTTCCGATGCAGTTCAAACCTCTTCAGGGGCGTACACGTGACCCCGTCTCATTTGGGGGTAATTTTCCTTTTTTTTTTTTAGATCGCCGGTGCCCCTTTCGGTACAGGTAGACGAGCCGGCGCCACGCTGGGTCGTTAGTCGCCAGATGTCGTCCCCCGAACACAAAAGCGCCCCTCATTGGAAGATTGGGCCCACGGATAATCCGAAAATTGGAGTCGTTTGTGACAATCCGCCAGACGTCCATCACTCAACACAGGATCATCACGTACGAGGGCGCACGCCCAATACACCAGCACCCCTACCGCGTGTCGGCTAAAGAATGTGAAGCGATACATACGCAAGTTCGCGAGATGCTTGACGATGGCGTTATCGAACCATCCAACAGCTCTTGGTCATCTCCAGTCGTGCTTGTCAAAAAGAAGGACGGGTCGCTACGCTTCTGCGTCGATTACCGAAAGCTTAACAACGTGACCAAAAAGAATGTGTACCGGCTACCGCGTATCGATGATTCGCTGGATAGACTTCGTCGTGCCCATTATTTCACTTCTCTCGATCTCAAAAGCGGGTACTGGCAAATCGAGGTAGATCAGCGAGACCGCGAAAAGACAGCCTTCGTGACTCCAGACGGCCTATACCAATTTCGAGTACTCCCTTTCGGCTTGTGTTCAGCGCCGGCAACTTTCCAGCGACTGATGGACACTGTCCTCACAGGGCTCAAGTGGCAGACTTGTCTTGTCTACCTTGATGATGTGGTGGTCTTCTCTGCCACGTTCGAGCAGCACCTTCAGCGCCTGCGCAGCGTGCTGGAGGCTATCCGGTCGGCGGACCTCACCCTAAAGCCACAGAAGTGCCACTTCGGCTATAAAGAACAAAAATTTCTTAGACATGTAGTTAGCGCCGAAGGAGTCCGGCCCGATACGGACAAGCTTGCCACTGTTGCCGAATTACCAGCTCCTGTCGATAAGAAAGACGTCCGGCACTTCCTTGGTTTGTGCGCCTATTATCGCCGGTTCATTCACGGCTTTTCACAAATGGCAGAACCTCTGACTCGTCTCACAAGGGACAACACGCCGTTTGTCTGGCAAAACGAGCAACAAGCAGCTTTTGATGAACTGCAACAACGCTTGCAATCAGCGCCCGTTCTCGCTCATTTCGACGATGATGCTGACATGGAGGTCTATACTGACGCTAGTAACGTTGGGCTCAGTGCAGTGCTCGTTCAGCGTCAAGAAAACATCGAAAGGATGATAGCCTACGCCAGCCGCTCTCTATCCCGTGCCGAGGCGAATTATTCCACTACGGAGAAAGAGTGCCTCGCAGTCGCGTGGGCAATCACCAAGTTCCGCCCGCACCTTTATGGTCGTCTCTTCAAGATAGTGACGGACCATCACGCGCTCTGTTCGTTGGCAAGCCTGCGCGAGACCCTTCAGGTCGGTTAGCACGGTGAAGCTTGCGGCTGCAGGAATTTGATGTCACCACCGTCCATAAGTCCGGCTGTAAGCATGAAGACGCTGACACACTGTCACGCGCACCCCTTCATGTCGCCAGTCAGGAAGCAGAGGAAGACGAAGGCTTCCTGGGTGCCGTTAGTGCATCAGACTTGAGCAAACGACAGCGAGATGATGCAGACATTCGTCCGATCATCGATCATTCAGAGGGCCAGGGCACAATCATACCACGTCATTTATTCCGCTCGTTGCCGTCGTTCTGCCTTCGAGATGGTGTGCTGTACAAGAAGAACGCTCGTTCGAACAACCGTGCCTACCTCCTGGTGGTTCTTCGAGACATGCGAGACGACGTCCTCTTCGCTTGCCATGACGAACCCACATCCGGTCATCTGGGCTACTCACGTACACTTGCCAGAGTGAGCGAGAGGTACTATTGGCCAGGACTTTCGGCAAGCGTCAAGAAGTACGTCAAGAGGTGTCGGGAATGTCAGCGCTGAAAGCAACCATCTGTTAAGCCAGCTGGTTTGCTTCAGCCCATTGAAGAACCCTGCACGCCGTTCGACCAAGTCGGCATGGACATTCTCGGGCCATTTCCCCTGTCTGCGGACAGCAACAAATGGGTGATCGTCGCGACCGACTATTTGACACGCTACGCTGAGACGCAGGCGATCCCACGAGCCACGGCTTCTGAGGTAGCACATTTTTTTATGCGCCACATTGTGTTACGACATGGTGCTCCTTCCAGTATAATAACGGACAGAGTGACGGCATTCACGGCGCAGCTTATGGACGAGGTTTTCAAACTGAGCAACACCAGACACCGAAAGACAACTGCGTACCACCCGCAAACCATCGGACTTACCGAGCGACTGAATAAGACCATCGCAGACATGATCTCAATGTACATCGACGTACAGCACAAAACATGGGACCGGATCTTACCTTACGTGACCTTCGCGTATAATACCGCCGTGCAAGAGACCACGCGATTCACGCCATTTCGGCTTCTCTACGGCCGCGAAGTGCAGACCATGCTAGACTCGATGCTACCGTGTCAGGACGAAGACGAGTTGTCAACTGACGCCGATGAATTCGCAGAGCGTGCTGAGAAAGCCCGGCAGCTCGCGCGACTATACATCGGCCAGCAACAGCAGGCAGACGCACGGTGCTATAACATCCGCCACAGTGAAGTATTTTACAACCCCGGAGACCGAGTTTGGGTGTGGCCTTAGTGAAAAGTTACTGAGCCGGTACATTGGCCCATATAAAGTGTTACGTCGCGT